>NC_138383.1:51218295-51304227 GCF_054177405.1 Leptonychotes weddellii
GAGATGAACCATGAGAGACTATGGACTCTGAGAAACAAACAGGGTTTTAGAGGGGAGGGGGGTGGGAGGATGGGTTAGCCCGGTGATGGGTATTAAGGAGGGCACATACTGCATGGAGCACTGGGTGTTACACGAGAGGAGTGGATCGTGGATCAGTACATCAAAAACTAATGTACTGTATGGTGACTAACGTAACATAATGAAAAAAAAAAAGTCACTGGCCACTAGGGCACTTGACCAATTTTGGTACCTCGGAATGTTTCTTTTTGAAAAATAGTTTGTGGAAAAACTTCTGTGACCTACTAGGTGTCCTTAAATTTATCCGGCATCACAGAGTTCAGGTTACATCTTCTGTGCGTGGGGACTGTGGCTGACCTGTAACCCAGCTTTTCCCACTTGCTTCGTCAGAGGCCAGTCACCACTGCACATCCTGGGGCAGTATGGCAGAGAGAACGCGGCAACCATCTTCGAGCTGTTCCTGGAGTGCATGCCTGAGTACCCTCTGGATAAACCGGACGCGGAAGGAAACACAGGTACGTCAGCCTGCGAGGATGTCCCGTCTCGCTGGGCTCCCGCTTCCCGGAAGGACAAGAGCCCGGGCGCACATGCCACCCTCGAAGGGCGCTCCGCCTGGCGCGTTGGGCGGGGTTCTCGGAGCATCTGTTGTCGGTGCCGCCACGGCGCTCCAGTGTCTCACTGGGACACACACACGTCGGAAGCGTCTAGAGCTCCCCTCCCAGGCCATATACTCCTGTCCGCACGCCTGCCCGTCTGTGTTTTCGGTCCTCCTCTCCCCTTTGTCTGTCCCTGCACGCGCCTCAGGAGGAGGGAATGCTGCCGTGTGTGTTGATGGGCTTTGAAAACGTGGCCAGTTGCACACCGAGTGGGGCGGGCGTCTTACTGAGGCCCCTCCCGTGGTGCTGCTCGGCTGCCCACGGTCACGGCGTTAATTCGTGTAGCTGTCACCACGTTTGTGATGGACTCTTGCATTTGTATTCTTGTCAGCAGTGCAGGTAGCGTGTCCCCATTTTTCAAGTAGGGAAACAGAGGTGAAACCCACATCTCTCTGTTCCCAGTCCGGGGCCCCGGAGCCTTGTGCTGCTGCCGTGTTCCCGTGCGTTCTCCCTCCCGCCAAACAGAGCCGCCTCGGCCTTTGGCAGCGGTGTAGTCTCCCAGGAGCGTCCCGAACCTTGGCGGCACCAAGTATTCTGTCCTCGTTCTTGGTCTCGCCCCATGAATGTGTTGTGATGAGCCTGAGCCCGAGGCAGTCGGCCGCGGGGGTGAGCTGCGGGCCCAGCACCCGCTGCCACGCAGGCCGCTGTCCAGGAGCCGGCGACGGGCAGGCAGGCGCTTCTCCTCAGGCTTCCAGTACCCAGGCCTGGGTCCTGGTGCCTGGCTCTGTCCTGTTCTGGGTGGTGACACTGGGTAATTTTGTATCCTCTCTGTGCCTCTTTCCTCGTGTGAAGTGACCCCTGTCCGACTGCACCGTTCAGAGAACGAAGTGAAAGGAATTAAACGCAGGGTGCCGGGGCGGGAAGCGAGGGGCCAGCAGCAGGCCCGGCCGGAGCCTGGGCGCCCACGGGGCCGGTGGGGCCGGTGCCTGCACACAAGAGGCTTCCCTGGGGTGGAAGGACTTCTGGAGGACGAGCGTGCTGATGCTTCTCCCCCTGTGTACACACGTCACCGGTCTTTAGGTGACGAGAGAGCTTTGACTCCCTGTGCTCATGCCAATGTTCTCTTCAGCGTGTGGCCCCCGCTCACTTCTCTTGGAGCAGAGTGCTCGGTGGCCCTCAGCCGGGCAAAGCTGCATCTCCCGTGGACGTCGCCCCAGAGTGTGCGTGGGGACCTTGCCGACACACGCGGTCAGGGCCTGTCCTGCCCTCAGCTGGGCCCGGGTGGGAAGGAGCCCTGCCTGTGGTTTTGTTTTCCAGTGCTGCTCTTGGCATACATGAAAGGGAACGCCAACCTGTGCCGTGCCGTCGTCCGCTCCGGGGCTCGCCTTGGGGTCAGCAATAACCAGGGAGTCAACATCTTCAACTACCAGGTTGCCACCAAGCAGCTTCTGTTCAGACTGTTAGGTGAGTGGCTCCTTCCTGCCCCTGCAGGGCAGGCACAGTCACGGTGTGGGTCGTTCAGATGTCCTGGTGACCTCGGAACCCCAGAACGCACCCGCGGTCTCCCTGGCCCCGTGTAGGACTTGCCGTGAGGGCTGTGCTGCGAGAGGAGCCGTGAGCAGTCTCCAGAGCGCGCGGGGCCCTGTCCGCCCCCCGGTCCCACCGCGATCCGTAAACTCACAAATGCGTCTGTTTGTGGGGGCAGGTCACCCTTGCTCGGCCCCCGGCAGCTTCTCTGCACATCCCTCATCCTTCCACCGGTGCAGGCTCTGCGTCCTTCGGGACAGCCCTCTGCCTCTGCCCCACTGACCCGTCCTGCGTTCCTTCTGTAGTGAGGAGCGTGCACTCTGGGTGGTCTTGTGTTTGCCAGTGTCGCTGCGTCCCCGCCGAGGTGGCAGCGGCACGGCGTTACTGGGCCAGAGTCTGGGCAGAGGCACGCGCTCCCAGGCTCCTCGCAGCTCCGTGACGTTGGCGTGGGTGACGTGGCCCGCGTCCCCGCGCGCCCCGCAGCGGAGCGCTGTTTGCCGTGCACGTGGGCCGCCCTCTCAGAGCTCGGAACGGGCGCCGCCTCCTGGGCGCCGGTGTGGAAAGTGCTGGCAGAGACCGGTCGCGCGCTGCCCCCTCCCCGTGAGCTCAGCGGCGTGCGCGGGCCGAGCACTTGCGAGTGGCGGAGGGCTGGCGGAGGGCTGGCGTGGTTCTGCTACCCGTGCTGATCGCTCCCAGCCCGAGGGCTCTGCAGCTCGCACCGAGCCCTCACCCGCCCCGGCTCGGCGCTCCTGCCCCTTCTGCCGGCGCCCACGCCACAGACCCGGCCCCTCCGCCACCTTTGCAGCCACCCGCTCTCGCAGACCTGCTCCTCCCCCACGGGCCCCTCGCCGTGCAGCCCCCGCCGGTCTCCCCGGCCGCCAGTCTCTCCCGGTGGGCCTCCCGGTCTGGCCGCCCCTGACCCCCCGTGTCCCCCACGGACGCCTCGAGCACCACCCCTCCTGCCGCAGCCCTCCTGGCAAGTGCTGGGGCTCCAGGACCTCCGCAGTACGCTTTCCCTGGCGGCTCAGAGCGCGTTGCCTTTGCGCCCACGTGTCACTGCGATGGCCCCCGGGCCACCTGGCACGGTCGCTGATGGGGACGGGTTCTCTCCGCCTGTCCTCGCAGACATGCTGTCCAAGGAGCCTCCGTGGTGCGACGGGTCCACCTGTTACGAGTGTGCCGCCAAGTTTGGAGTCACGACTCGCAAACATCACTGGTAAGGCCCCGGGGCTGCTCGCCAGGGGGCGATGGCACTGCTGCCCGTCCCTGCTTCCGCCTTTCTCCGCGAGGAGCCGTGACCCCGCCAGGGCCCCGCGCGGAGCCTGAGCAGGTGGGGCGATGCCGTGGCAGGCGGTGCGTGGGGAGGGTGGGGCCTGCCCTCCCGAGAGCCGAGGAGCCGGGCCCCGGGCCCCGGCAGAAAGAGCCCTTCCTTGGCTGTCGCCGAGGGGCGCTCGATCCTGAAGAGCCTTCCCCGCCAGCCCTGTGACGTGCCCGCAGGCCAGGATCGCGTTCGCACTGACGCGGTGGGACGCGGGTTGGTGGGCGGCAGGCACACCTGATGGGCGCCGCCGGGGCTGCTGGAGGCCCCCCTCACACCCCCTTGCTTTGCTTCCACAGCCGCCACTGCGGACGCCTTCTTTGCCATAAATGCTCGACCAAGGAGATTCCTATTATAAAGTTTGACCTGAACAAGCCCGTGCGAGTTTGCAACATTTGCTTTGATGTACTGACTCTGGGGGGGGTCTCTTAGGGGGCCCCCAGGCCACACCCCGGTCGCCTCCCCAGCAGCTGTTCTGCTCTCCAGCCCGACCACCCAGAGCAGGGGTTGCCGGCCCGTCTTCCTGCGGAACAGACTGAGCGATTAAGGACCCCGGTGTGATTGACCCCATCTCAAGGATCCGGTGGGTTGTCCGTGTGTCCGGCTGGGATCGAGGTCACTGGATGACTCGGGGGGGCAGGCCTTGTCGCCTCAGTGGCACCTGTGACAGGAGTTGGACCCCAGTCTGCTTGCAACTTACGAGGACACTCGGAAAACCAGTCCCCTCCCAGTAGCTTAGTGTCCGTGTCGACCATTGCCGTGGTCTTCCTGCGCGGGCGGGCGGACGGGCGGTCAGAGCCCCGCAGGGGGAGGCGGGCGTCTGGCCGCTCGGTGAGCGCTGTCTTCACTCTGGGTAAGTGGCAGTGCGCAGCGTTTTCATAAAGATCATAGGATACTCTTGCCCGAAGTCCTTTTTTTTTTTTTTTTAACCTAAGCTGAGATTTTTTTAGTGAGCTGCCCCTTTAAAAAAGGTGAAATCTTTCTAAACAGGGTTCAAAGATGAGAGCTGAAAAATCGTGGCCTTAACAACTGAAAGCTTTACCCGTCTTCACGCTCCTGGGTTCAGGAGTGCAGCGTCTCGTTCTCTCGTCTGGCTGTGTCCTGTCTGTGGAGGCCTCGCTCTGCCACCGGGGCATGGTGGTGGAGGTGCACTTTGATTGTGCTGCACTTTTTAAAAAACATAGCTGCATTATGGCTGATTCCGATTTAAAAATCCACATTCAGAAGTAGCCTCACACATCCACGCATTAGTGATTCTGACGATCAGCTCTGATGGGACCTCAGTGCACAGGGAGCTGCGGAGTGGCCCTGGGAGCAAGAGTGTCACCCGGGCCCAGCGGTGGGGAGGGGATCGTGCAGCCTCAGGCCGGCAGGTGCAGGAATCCCGAGTTCCCAGGGGCTTGCCCCGCCTAGCAGGTGCGAGCCGGTTGGGAACACGCTGGCTCGTCCGCGGAATGAGGCCCCAGAGCCTCCTGGCCCTAGTCGCTGCTAGTGCGTATGCTAACCCTGTGGCGCTGAACGTCTCCCTTGGAAGGTTTGGCCAGTTTTTTAAAAATGTACATTTAAAGAGAAACTTCTAGCACTGCTTTAAAGAAAGAAACCCTGAGATGAACATGTGTGTTCCTAAGTTACTCTCAGAGATTAACAGTCTCGATCGTAATGCTGATTTTTCAGACATTTAACAACCACTACATTGTTTTTGCATTAATGAAGTATGGGTATATGTGTAAAGGGACTAAATATTTTTTTGGGTAGTATGTTCTTTCTGTTGCTGTAGATTTATACATTTTGTTGCCTAAATGTGTGTGTAAAATGAGCTGATAAACCAGAGTGCTACTTTTTAATATTTCTGTGATTTATGAAATATATAAGCTTTCTATGTTAATACGAGCTTGTGCACAATGTTTAAAAGAAAAAATTAGAAGAGTTCCCCAGTCCCCTAAGTCTGTGTCACATTTCCTATAGACTTTTTACAGAGGAACAGCTGGTCTTGGCAGACACTTGCCTACGTGAGGCCTGTGGTCAGCTTCTGTTTTCTGGTGCCTGACGGGGCCACGAGGAAGCAGGGCTTCGTGAGGTGGCCTGGTTGTGTAGTTGGTACTTTTATACTCGCTCTTTCCATGTTCATGGTGGAGCGCGGAGGATGGGAAGTCCATCATGGGTGAGGCTGACGGTCTAGCTCCCGCCCTGCCTTTACCAGTTTTAGTAACAATCTTGCCTCTTATTGCACTTAAAAATCTTCAAAGGCGTGTTTAGAATATGTCGAGTCCAGCTTCTGTTTCTTCACGGAGTCCAGGGACGGCTGTGGTACCGAGCAGCCACGGAACGGGGGAGCATTTTGTGAGTTCTGCGCCGGCTTCAGGCTGCGCCCTTGCACGTGTAGACGGGGCCCCTTTGCACAGCCTCGGGGGGCCTCCGGGGCCGCGGGGGTGCTCGCTGGGCTGCGTGCGGCTGCCCGTGGGACCCCCCCCGGCACCGCCCTTGCTGGCCCTCGACGCGCTGTGGAACCGCAGGGCTGTTGTCGTTACAGTTTAATCCGTAGCTTAAACACTAGTAGCGGAATCTCAGTTTTATTCAGAGCTGCCAGGTGTGAGGAATAAACTTTCCGAAACGCGGTGTGTGCACCCGCGAACGTTGTGGCGCGGCGTCAGCCCTGCCTGCCGCCTGCTCACCGCCCGGCCCGCGGGACAGCGTTCTCCGCGGTCTCTGGCCCGCGCTGCGCGTGCGCCCAGTGGCCGGCTTGCTGCGATCCTCCGGCGCGGGAACACCCACCCAACTCAAGTGCCTCCACTTAGGACTTTCTAGTTCTCGGTGACGGTAGCGTGTCTCTCCGCGTGACGCATCAGAACGTGTGTTGCATCTGCAGTTTGCTGCCCGCGCGCTGCCCGCCCCAGGCCGCGGTTTGGTCGAGGCTCGCCTGCCGTGCTCTCTCCAGCAGCGGGCTCCCCGTGCCCGCTAGTCCTCTACCTCAGCCCCGGGTCATTTGTGGCCGTGCCTGCGCGGAGCCCAGCGGGCCGGCGGGTTCGCCCCCGCTCCGCTCGCGGCCCCCGCCCGTGCCACCGAATGATTCCGCGCTGATCTTGCCCTTGGGCGCGAGGTGGAGGGAAAGCCTCGGGAGGGGCTGGGGGATGCTTAGACCCGAAAGGGGCACCGAGCCCCCAGGTGGCAGGTGAGTGAGACGCTGCCACGACGGGCACCGAAGTGGCTCCTGACACAAGGCTTCTTGCGGCGCTGGGACCGCTCTCGCCGGCCGCGGAAGAGGAGGGGCGTGGAAGCCACATTCTCGTTGTAATTTAATAAAGTAGTTTGTGAAGAGCTGACTGCTTGACGAGATAAAAGCACTTAATGAATTCCCCGAAGTTGTCATGGATGCCTTAACGACTTTCTCTGGAAGATCACTGCCCGGACGGTCCCTTTGTGGTATAAATCACACGCTGACCCGTTGCACACCACACACCTGGACCGCTCGACTTCGTGGCTTGTCCCCTTGGGGCGGATGCGTGAGGCCGGGGGCAGGGCGGCAGGGGGCAGGAACTGAAGGCGCACGTGCGGGTGGGTCGCTTGGGCTTCCAAGCCGTCCAGGGCGCGGTGCTCAGTGCGGGACCTCTGTGTCGTGTGTAGGACCAGGACGCTTTGATCGGCGTTGTTTCTTTGGAGTCCACGTAATGGAATGTATCTTCAAATACTGATACTTGCATTTTCTGTAACAATTCCTTACAATAAAATGAGGTAAAATTGTGCATTTCAAGTGGAAACTTTAATAAGACATTTGTAGTTTTTAATGCCGAAGCACCAATAAGCATTAAAAACGGATTTTTTTTTTTTTTGATGCAGTGTTCCATGGTTCGTTGTTCGCATGTAGCACCCAGTGCTCCGTGCAGAATTGTGCCCGCCTTAATACCCTTCACCGGGCCAACCCATTAACTCCTGACACGTGAACACGTTCCTTAAATAGCTCACCCTCTAGGGAAGTTTGGATTTCCGACACTTTTCAGAAGCACGTTGGCGACAGCAGTCAAAAAGTAGCTGTTTTAGGCATAACCGACCGGCTGCCTGAAGCGGCGTCAGCCCAGGCTGCGGGGGTGGCCGCGCTCCCTCTTGACTCCTCTGGAGGCTCCAGCCCCGGCGAGGGTTCTGCTGGTCGTGGTCTAGAGGGAGGACTGGCACTGGGGGTTTCAGAGAACACTAGGGAAGGTGTGAAGTCGAGGGGCCCACAACACCCGAGTAGATCATACAAATCTAGCTGCCGCCCCTGCCCACCCCCCGCTGCCCCGGCCGTTGCACGTGCTGGGACGGACGCGCTCCCTTTCTTTCTCTTGTCTTCCAGCTTGCTCCCCCCTGGTTCAGACCAGCTGTGGAGACAGAGCTCGTTCTCTGCTGGCTTTTCACATGGTTAACGAGCACTGTTAAGTGCTTCCACAGGGCAGTCTCCTGTAAACCTAACAGCCGCCCTTGAGGGGACCACTAGTCCTAATATGTGAGTACAAACAAGAACCGGGCCTGCATAGACTCCCACACTGTTGCCCAGCCGGGGAAGAGCACTGGGTTTTCGTTCTATTACTGATTCGCTGGCAGTATTGGGCAAGTATCCTAACTTCTGGGCCTTAGTCTGCACCCATAAAGCCAGGGTGGCGACCACGGTCCTTCCTGGCTCATACGGTTTCTTTCCTTGAGGGAGGTCATCAGAAATGGGTAACGTGCACCTCCTCTCATGCAAGGACATAGAGTCCCCTCCAGTGGGGGCTGATGGGAGCAACGTCTGCGGTTTCCCTGCAGGAGTCTGGGGCCTCTGCTGCTGGGGGAGCTCTCAAGACAGGGGTGGGGCGTTCGCTTCATCCTCCTCTGAGGGCCACCACGGATTTCTGGACAGGTCCCCAACCCGTGCATGGGGTCTTTCAGATCCCAGTTGTCCCAGAGCTAAAGGAGCCGGGGATGGGCGATGGTCTGGTATGGCTCCCTTTTGACCCCAGGCGCTCCACTCCTGGGTGGGGGCGGGCAGCTGCCCAGCATGCTCAACGCAGCCCTGCTCGTGGGGGCAGCAGGAAAGCAGATGTGGGGGAACAGCTCAGCTCTGTCGTGCTCCTTCTCCGGACCCTCTCAAGGCTGGCAGAGAGGTTACATGAGAACAGATGAAGCCCCCTACCCAGCATCATCTCCCTCTCCAGCGAGTCATCCCTGCCAGAGCTGTCCTGGGGGACCTGCCTCCGTCCACCAGAGCTCTGCCCTGGGGCCACTCTGGAAGGACGAAGCAGAGCGACTGCTCCAGTAACCACAAGCGTCATCACGGCTGAGCCCTTTGAAGATTCGACCGCCACCCCAACACAAGGAGCTCTTCGCGATAAAGTACATGGTGGCGGCAAAGAGGAAGTGAGCAGCCTGCAGTCCGGCAGAGAGTGGGTGCCCAGGGCCCTCCCCGGCCACACTCGGCTGGGATGACAGGGTGCCTTGTTCCGTTCATTTCTATTTTCAGTATGTTTTGGGAGGGTCTGAACTCCTCTGCACCTGGCCCCCCCACTGTCCCTCACTCCCACCCCGAGGATGGCCTCTAGGGCTCTAGCGGGGCTCCTGTCACCCACTGTAACCTCCCCGAGGTGAGCCTTGCCTGCCCCCTCCCACCCCACAGGGACACAGCGAGCTATGGAGGGGTGCAAACAGCATGGAGTCGGGGCAAGAACCTGGAGTTTGAGGCTCAGCTGCACTGCTCTGTGCTGCCTCATCTGCAGACTAAGAGCTAACTCGCGCACTTACACCCCGTGCTGGGTATTGGGGGTGCAGGACACCAAGCTGGGGAGCCCTCCGTCCTTGTGCAGGGAGAGGGGCGGACGGGAAACCCGGGTTGTCGTTTTACAAGAGAACAAGGCTGCAGGCAGGCCAGGCGAGCGCAGGTGCCTGCCTCCCGAGAGGTGCCAGTCCAGGCAGGAGGGGCAGCCTGGCGGAGGTTCCGCAGGCACGGTGCGGTGGACGAGGCTGCAGGGAAGGGTGCCCCGGTGCACGGGGAGGTGGTGGGAGGGCCGTGGACGTGGTAAGTCACTGAAGGTGAGGGGGGGGGTGCCCTGGTCATCCAGGGTGACCGCTCACAACAGGGCGGAGGGCGGCGTGGGAGAGGACAGTGAGACTTGCTGCTTCCATGCGAGAAAGGACAGCCCGGAGCTGGGGAGGCTGCTGGGGGGGGGGTGGGGGGAGAGCCGGGGCCCTGAGATGGGGTGGGAGGAGGGGAGGAGCAGAGGAAGGCGTCCTGGATGGCTGCCGGGGTCCTCACTTGGTGTGACATCACAAGGTGACTGAATTCCGGAAGCGTGGAGTCTGGGTGCCTAGGACGCGCTCCAAGGAGCCGCCTATCTGGATGCAGCTGAGGTGGGAGTGAGGAGACCTGGTGGGGGGGCTCATGGGCCGAGAGGGGTGCCTGGGGGAGAAAAGGGAATCAGACAAGGGCCAAGGGAGGGTTTCCCGGAGGCCGTCAGGTGTGGGCCAGTCCCGGACGGCCATGGCCGTGGGGTGAGGAGGGCAGAGTCTAGCCTGCTGCACAGCCGAGGGGGGCTGGGGAGCAAGGATCCTGAGTACACGCAGTGTGGCCACAAGTAGATCAGTGCCACAGAGGAGGGTTTCCTTCAGGAGGGGGAAGCGCCGTGAGGCAGGGGGGCGGGGGGGCGGCAGGGGAGGTCCCCAGTAAGAAGCTCCTCCGGTCAGTGGGGTCGGCGTAGAGGTGATGGGTTGCCCTGGACACACACCCCACCGGGAGAGGCATCACAGCAGAGAAACTACTTTTTGATCAAAAAGCAGACTTTTCCCACACCTAATTCTAAATGTTTAAGAGAGAATATCCTCACTTCAAACTGCTGCTCGGAGGCGTCTGGATTTGCTGCCTCCGTATAAGCGAAAGCCCTTCCCCTCCAGGATTAGCCTGCCCTGTTTCATTGTTCCCCCTCCCGGTTGGGCTCGGCTCCCATCAGCTGGGTGTGGCTTGGCTCGGGGCGGAGGTAAAATCAGGGGAACCTAGAAGAGTTACATGGACGCTCTGAATGATCCGTGGCTTCTCTGGACGCGTCTGCCTGTCTCCGATTGGCCAGTGCCCCCAGTGCCCTAGCCGGGTGGGGAGTTACAGGTCGGGCATGGCAGCCCAGTTAGTTTTGAGTTGGTCAGATTTGCGCGCATTACCGTCTGAGGGCTCTGAAGAAGGATGGCGAGTAGATCACAAACAGGCTGACAGGTACCGGGCAGGCCGGCGCGCTCTGGTCTCAGGCACAGGAGGGTGAGCCCTCGGTGAGGGGTGTGGGCCATGTTTGCAGAGTGTGGGCAGCGTGCTTCCAGGCAGGGTTCCCTGTGGGTTATCACCATCTGGGGCACGGGCTCACAGCGGGAAGGAGCAGGTGATGGCCAGGGGTGGGCAGCCCGTGTACTCCCCCAAGCTGGGGTGGTCCAAGTCCCCACGGTTCGTGTCTGCAGGGAGGCCCGGTGACTGGTCGCTAGGGGGTCCGGTTGTTCTCACGCACACACAGTGGGGCTCCTTGGCACCCGGCTTGTACAGCTTCCTGGGGACACCGATCCAGTCTCTGCTCACACCTCCGCTGAGGACAGAAGGAACAAGGACGTGTTACCAGCAGGAACTCATGAGTCTCTGGGGAGGGGAGCGGGGTAGGCCACCTGGCGATTTCCCAAGGCGGCGGTCTGCAGCATGCGTCCCCTAATCCTGCCGGCTCTCCTGACTTCCTCCAGCTTCCCCCGCTGTCCTAGTGCTCCCGGGCCCTGCCCTGTGCCTTCCCAGGAGCCAGCGCTACTTCCCCGCACTGTGAACACCTGGGAAAGGCTCTCCCCTACTGGCCCGTGAGCGTCTCAGAAACAGTGTCTGGCTCCAATCTCCCACTGCATCCTGGCGCCTCTCGTACTCCTTCCCTGCCCCTTACTCCACACCCAGTCCCTGTCTGAACTCAGGACTCCTTTGTCGTTTCCAAAGGGAGTTAAAACAGACCGGGCTGAGGCACAGGGATAGGGTGGACTCGCCGGGGGAGGGAAGGCAGTGAGGCCAGAGGGGGCCACCGAGACCGGCAAACAGGCCCTCAGGTGGGCAGGCCAGGTTCCCCGAGCCCCTCTTTCTGGAGACCAGGCCCTGTCTCTTCAAAACTGGACAGGAGCTTTCCTTCCTGCCCCTTCCACACCTGCTCCCTGAATTAAGGTGGAGGAAATGTGATGGACACGGGCTGGGCCTGGGGAAAGCTAGCAGCTTTGGCTGTTGGCTCTCGCCTGCACAAGGAGAGCAAGAAGGCCTCTCCGCACAGAAGAGGGTGGACGTACACAGCTTACACCTGAGGAAGGGGATCTCCTGCTTCTCAGGGAGAGCTGAGCTCGTACTTGAGGCCCTTGAAGCTTGCTGTGTGTGCCGGGGGGGGGGGGTCCCATCCTCTGCATCAGAGTTAAGGGGATTGAGGGCCTGATGATTAAACACCCGTTTTTCCTCCAGCTGCCCCCCAAACAACCCGGGAATAATCTCTGGGGCGTCTACCCTAATCGGGCTCCCCTCACTTTATTTCTACGGGAAAGGGCTTCTCGGAAACACTCAGCAATGGCCATGTTTCGTGCCGCGGGCCGGCCCCGCCTCCTCGTCCCTGTAGGCGGCCAGAATTTGTGCAGACAAGAGGGAACAGAGGCCCTTGGATGGATCAACAGGCCAAACTGAGCAGCTGTACTTGGGCCTGCTCATCCCAGGCCAGGGTCTTTGGGAAGTGCAAGCAAGCAAAACACACGCCCGGGTCCCCACCCTCATCTCACCTGGTTGTCAGGGGCCCCAGAAGCCTCGGACACGTAGCCAGTTGAGCCTCGCTACCCAGAACGCCTGTACTTTCAAAGAGTCCCCCTGGGTGGACAGCTGGGTTATGGTGTCACCGAGTCACGTGTGGGAGGGAAGCCTGTGTACCTCTCCGGGGAACACCAGAGCCGGCTGCCCCTGCTGGAGCTCCACTCGGCATTGCACGGTGGGAACGTCTGCTTCTCCTCCAGTGCCCGCCGGCCCGCCTCCGAGGCTCGGCTGATCATGGCTTCCACCTGGGTCAGTTCCGGCGTAGGGAGGCCGTCCTCTCCGTAGAACCGTCCTATCAACCTTCCTGTGGTGACGGGACAGCTGATGTCAGGGTCTCGGTCACCTCCACGGTGAAACCCAAGCTCCCAGGGTTTCTGGCTCAGGACTAAGAACCCCTTGACGTCTGACAAGACCCCACATAGAAGCGAGACTGCTCTAGCTGCGGACTCCCCCATACGGAGGCCGCCCACCCTTCCCCACATGCAGACAGCGCTTCCTGGAGGGCAGAACTGCATGTAATTCCTTCCTCGGCGCTCCACGGTGCTGGAGGCACGCGGGACGTGTTCCATAAACGTATGACAAATGACTGGCTTATTGGGTCACACTTTTGTGGCTCAGTTCTTCCCAAAGTGAAACGATTTTGTCTTGTAGAACTATCAGTAAGTCATTTATTGAACATTTACTCAGGGTCAGGTGCTATGCTTGTGCTTCACCAACATCCTGCAAACCCTCAGAGCAACCTAGGAGAGAGACAGGGAGGCTGAGTAGCTGGGAGGGCTCTGAAGCTGGCGCCCACACTCTCCCTCCACCATCCTCTCTCCCTCAGTCCTGCGGTGCACGAACTGAATGGAAACAGCAAGGGGTCCATGAACCTGCAGGCCTGAGCCAGAGGGGTCAGCTCTCCTTTGGGGCAGGGACTTTCGTCTCTGAGTCCTGATGTGCAGGCCCCTTCCCGCAGCACCTGCCACAGGAAGCAGCGGCAGAAAGTGCTTCTGGAAGGGCCGGCCAAGAGGAGCAGGTGCCTGAGCGGCCTTGAGCCCTGCACTACTGGGCCACCAGGGGCAGCTTCGTCCCCCCTCACGTCCAACCATCCCGACTGGTCCAATTCTGTTTACGTCACTCTTGTGACCTGGATTAGGAGCTGCTGCTCCTTCGTATACAACATACACTTTCCTGTGCTCATGTCCATCCAACAGCAAATCTCGTCCGGCCGGCCTCTAGAAGACACCGCGGTTCTGGCCACCTTCTCCATTTCTCACCCAAACTACAGCCTGCACGTTGGCTTCCTTTCTATCTGCTGACCGTGCTTAGCTGCTCCCCGTCTCGGCACTGTTCCCTCAGCCTGGAATACTCTCTTCCCAGACCTCAGTCTGACTGGCTCCTCACATCCCGGTCTCTGCTCACCTACTATCCCCTCCAACAGGCCTCCCCTGACCATCTGCTCAAAAGTGCCACATACCACACCCCCCACACACATCAATCCGCTTTATTTACACTCAGTCCCAACTGGAATTGTGTGGTCGGTTTACTTGTTTATGTATGTCTCTCCTGCCCACCCAGTGAGGCCCCAGCACTCAAAACAGCCCAGTACAGAGCATTCACTTTCCGTGCTTATTAGAATATATGAGGGGATCAGGGCGCAGCCTCTGAGTTGATCTAGCAGAAAACTTCCTCCTAGAGGGTCTCTTTGTGCACAGCGACAAGCCTGTAGTGCTGAGTTTTAGACATGAGACCCACAGAGAGGGAGGAGTCATAGAGGCAACAGAGAAAGAGCTGGAGAAGCTGTGTCGTGAGAATGGCGGTCACCACCGGCTGGGTCTCCAAGCCAACACTGTATCCAGAAGACAAAGACATCTCATTTGCCTGTGAGGCTTGGCCACTAGCTGCCGAGATGGCTTCCTGTCTTCACTTCCTCCTCTGATGGGGCTTTACTGGGCCCGAAAGAGCCTAACATAGCCCACCTCCTATAGAACGAGCCAAAAGAGGGCAGGACCTGCATTCAACTCATCCCTGGTCTGGTCCCCATGAGGACCAGAACCATCACTTACCCAGAGTAGGTATTCAAATACATGCTGACTGACTACAGTCCCTCCCCGACGCTCACACACATACGCTAACACTGTTCAAACACAGCAGTTTGCTCCCCAAATATCAGGATGACATGTTTGGTCTGGCAGTCTTTGCCCACTCTCAGGGCTCTATTCTTTTTCTTTTGTGTTAGGATTTCTTTTCCTTATTAACCTGGTAATATTTCAACCAACCTCCCGGGAAAAAGGGAGAACCCAGCCTCCTGAAGGTCTGCAGAGAGCTCTCAGTCCGTTCAGTGCAGACGTGGTTGTGGTGTCAGGAATGGCCCGGGACAGCCCGGAGGAAAACCCAGAAGGGGGTGTGCAGGCCGGGAGGGCAGGAGCCAACAAGTGTGTGTGGTGGGGGGGGCTGGACGCAGAAAGAACTGTGGGTGTTCTAGTCAGCTGGATGTGGAGGGAGCGGAGGAGCTCGGGCAAAGGCCAAGGTTCTCAGAAAAGGTAACCCAAGTGGTCAAGACAGAGCAGACAGTCAGAGGTGCTAGGGGCAGAGATGGAACGCTCCCAACCGAGACCCATTCTGGTGGTGAGGAGCACTGATGTTCCCCAGGCAGCCAGCGGGTCCAGTTGGGCTCCACAGAGGGAAAAGGGCCCCAACCAACCCAATTTTCAGTGTTTACAAAGCACTCTAGTGTTTAGAGTCTAACGTTTCTTTGGGACACTGTTAGGTGTCTTTCTATTTCAAAGGTGATTCCCTCCTTGCTTGCCCGGCACCACTGGCTTTAACAAGTGTCTGGGAGACAGTTCCTTTGGGATGGACACAGACTAATGCTGGTCTCCCTACAGGGCTAAGTAAGAGTATCTGTCAAAACTGCACACAAATGTAGGCCTCGAGCCCTCCCGACTGGGTGCTGAAGCCCAATGCCTGGGACCCAGCGAGGCTCCTGGAGCTGGTGGTTCAAGGTGTGGCAGGCAACCCCTGGCTTTGGGGCCACAGAGGCCAAAGCAAACAGCAGGATCATGCTCTCCCAAGAGTATGAGTGAGAGAAACAAGTGCCCCAAACACTTCCTTCGGGGACTCACGGCCACACTAACAACCAGAGTTTAAGGGGAAAATTTCATGGGTATTGTACGGATTTTAACCTTGAGTCCAATCCCCAAAGAACTCTAACTCCTTTAAAAAATTGCAGGACAACTGAATAGAATCTATGGAAACGACCTGTGGAATACCTACCAACGAATTCGTAATTCTTCTCGTAGAATGAAAGCCAATTTTGAAGGGTCAGCACCTCCGAAAACGACAAGTCAGCTACATGGTCCACCAGGCCTGCTTCAGAGTAGTCCCCAGTCACAAACGCCCTCGATGCATCCCGGCCTGCAGGAGACAGGTTTCCAAGTAGATGAGCTCGTAAATCGCTGGCACTGTACCAACTCAAGAACCTATTTTCTGAGAATCATCTGGAAACCCCTAATCCCCATCTCCAGGGAAAGCTCATCTCCCCTCGCTGGGACAGATGTTAACACAAGTATGTCTTCCTTTTAACACTTGTCACAAAATAACTCATTGTTGATGTAATAACTATCTAATGTCTGCCTTTTCTACTAGTCTGCAAGTTTTATCAGGGCAGAGAACACACCAAACTCAGTATTGATTCCCCAGTGTCTGGTAGTGCCTAGTCTTTAGTAATTATCAATAAATATTGGCTGAATGAAACCCATGCATTTACAGTTGATTTTCAGTAAGTCAATTCTCAACAATTATTTCAATAATTCAAAGGGGGAAAGAATAGTGTTTTCAACAAATGGTGCTTGGACAACTGGATAGCAACATGCAGAAGAATGAAAATGGGCCCCTACCTCACAACATATATAAAATTAACTCAAAATAGATCAATGACATGAATGTCTGAGCTCAAACTGTAAAATTCTTAGAAGAAAACATAGGTGTAAATGTTTGTGCCCTTGGATTAGGTGATGGTTTCTTAGATAGGACACCAAAAGCACAAGCTAACAAAGAAAAAATAAACTCGATCAAAATTTTTAAATTTTGGGGGTGCGTGGGTGGCTCAGTCGTTAAGCGTCTGCCTTCGGCTCGGGTCATGATTCCGGGGTCCTGGGATCGAGTCCTGCATCGGGCTCCCTGCTCAGTGGGAGAGCCTGCTTCTCCCTCTCCCGCTCCCCGTTTGTGTTCCCTCTCTCGCTGTGTCTCTCTGTCAAATAAATAAATAAAATCTTAAAAAATCTTTTTTTTGTAATGTGTGCACTACAGCACACTATCAAGAAAGTGAAAAGGGGAGAAAATATTCACAAATCATGGATCTGATAAGGGCCTAGTATCCAGAGTATACAAAGAACTCCCACAACTCAAAGTACAAAGACAATCCAATTAAAAAACAGAAAAGGATTTGAACAGACCTTTCTTCACGGAAGATACACAAACGGTCAACAAGCACATAAAAAGATGCTCAACATCATAGTTATTAGGGAAATGCAAATAACCAAAACCACAATGGGCTACCACATCAAACTCACTAAATGACTATAATCAAAAAGATGACCAGTTTGGCGAGAATGTGGAGAAACTGGAACTCTACTACATTGATGGTAGGAGTACAGCCACTTTAGAAAATAACTTGGCAGTTTCTCAAAAAGCGAAACACAAGCATTACTACATGAGAAGTGAAAACATAGGTCCAAACAAAAATGTGCACATGTACGTTCATAGCCGTGTTTTCGTAATAGGCAAAAATGGAAATAACCAAAACGCCCAACAAATGATGATTAAATACACAAAATGTGGTATATACATTCAACAGAATATTACTTGGCCACAAAGCGGAATGCAGCACTGATACGTGACGATGCAGCCTGGACAAACTTTGAAAATGCTGCGCTAAGTGAAAGAAGCCAGACACAAAAGGCCTCATGTATGATTCCAACTTGTATGAAAAGTCCAAACAGGCAAATCCTCAGATGCAAGTGGACAGAGGCTGCCAGGGGCTGAGGGGTAGGAGGGACTGGGGAGTGACTGCTAACGGATATGGGGTTTCTTTGGGGGTGATAAAATGCCTGGAACTAGAGGATGCTGATGTTTGCACAACTTTCTAACTGTATTAAAAAGTACTGAAGTGCATACTTTAGAAGGGTGGATTTTACATTGTGTGAATTATATCTTAATAGACAATAGTACAAGTATCGACTGCATGAGTGCACATCTCTGCTTCCCTCCGAGGCTGTGCGGGTGGTGGGGAGCACGGATTTCTGATTCCTCAGCACCTGGCACACGGCAGGCTGCGTAGCCGGGGTCAGTGCATAGATGTGAGTGTACGACGGGCACAGAGGAGCTCGGCAGGCGCCAGAGCACACTGCAAAGAACAGTGCCCCGGGGATGAAAGGTTTCACGTTCACGCTCGTGCATCCTGCTGGGGCAGCTACGCCAGGGTGGCGTGGGGCTGTGCACTGCAGACTGCCCTCCACGGGCAGGTGAATGAACCCTGACGCCAGGCCCAGCTCTGCTTCCAGATCACCGTGTAGCTCCGGGTAAGCTCCTGTCCTTGCTGGGCTGTTTGAGGAGCTTGGCAACACCAACTGACCCGAGTTCCTTCTCTGTCAAGGCTTCCATTTCTGAAGTTCTCCCCAGAGACGGGAGGTGACTTGCATTTAAGTACCAGAGGCAGCTTCCCAACTCTGAGACGACGACAAATGCAAAGTGCTTATTTAACATTAGCCTAGTCGCGGGCCCTAAGCTCAGCATTTGTTTGTTCCTATCCAACCTGGGACATGGTTATCCCTCCAGCCTGGTTGGACAGGCTGGTGGTCCTGGTCCAAAGCCCGTCAACGAATCCCATTCGCCAACGCCCTCAACTACGGAACAGGACAGCAGAATAAATTTCGTTTGACAAACGGTCCAGGCCTAACATACGTGCAGCTTTCTCCGAAGTTCTGACAGACCGTAAAGGTGCCCAGACCTTTGCTGTGCTCTAACCTGATCGTCCTTAACGGACGTAAGCGCGTCTGTACCAGAAACAAGAACGACTCACACCAAGCGTACTATTTTTCGGGGAAACTCGGACAGGGACACCCTCAAGAGATGACTGGAGTCCGTAGGGGACCCCTGCGGGCAGGGACCCGGCCCACGCATCGCCGCGCGCTGAGCCACGCAGTGTGGCGCGGAGCACCTGTCCGGGGGCTTCTGCCCGGCCGGTGGGTAACAGACAAGCGGCCAGAAGCCTGTTTCTCGAACCTTCGTCGCAAAGAACGCCCGGGAAAGACAGGGAGGGGACGGGCTGGGCTGCTAACAGCGGGCCACCGTCCCGCCCGGGCGTTCGACCCCCGCGGGACGGTGCAGCCGAGCACGGCCCCCGCATCAGCCTGATGACTGTGCGGAGAAAAGGGCGTAGGAATGAATGAATGGACGAACGAACAAGCGCATGGATGAGTGCACGGGCGAACGACGCAGGCGGCACCGGCCCCTCGCTGATACCTGCGAAGCCGCTATAGTGGGCCCCCGGCTCGTAGTGCCTCCGGCCGGAGGACACATCGTAGACGCGGCCGAGCAACGCCAAGTAGAGGCCCGGGTCCCCGGGGCCGCCGCGGTAGCGGGCCAGCTCCTCGGGGACGAAAAGGCGAAGGCCAGCGCGGCCGCTCCACCAGCCCATCCACCGTGCCGCCGCCGCCGCCGCCGCCGCCGCGACGGCTAGGCCCAACAAGAGCCCACGCCCGCCGAGCCTCAGCATGCAGACCGCAGGCGGCCGCCCCGCCCTCCGCGGCCAAGATGGCGGCGACGCACGCGCGACGCCACCGGCGGACGTCACCGGCGCGACGCCCCGTCGTCCCGCCCGCGCCCCCCAGGGGACAACGGGGTACTGAAGGGAGAACGGCTTCGGCGAAAGACCACTCCCCGGCTCCACTCCCTGGCTTCGCTTCTTTTCAGCGTAGGTAGTGAACGTGGAGAGCGAGAGTGTCAGCGCCGAAGGCTCGGCCACGCCGTTGCCGCCCCCAACAAAGATGGCGGCAAAGGAGGCTGCGGGATGACGTAGACGTTAGGACGGACTCGCCCTCTGGGAAATCGGGTTTCCACCCCCTGCTCAAGCCGTCCTCCGCTCTCTGTCTTACGGCATCTGCCTGAGTCCGCTTAACGGCGCCTTTGCGACAGCAGGCCTCGCTTGACGGCGAGGAAGCCGGAAGCCTCTGCCGCCGTCGTCCCCTCCCCGTCCCCGCCCGCCCGGTGCCGCCGGAGGTTGACAGGTCGAGGCGGGGAGGCGGCGGCGGCGGCGGCGGCGGCACAGCCGGGCGCCCGAGACGGAGACTCCATGGGGAACGCTCCGAGTCACAGCAGTGAAGACGAAGCGGCTGCCGCGGGGGCCGAGGGCTGGGGTCCGCACCAGGACTGGGCCGCGGACTCGGGCACGATCTCCGGCTCGGGCCCCCCGGCACCCGCGCTGCCGCCCGCCGCGGCGCTGCTGGAGCCGGCCCGACTGCGAGAGGCGGCGGCGGCGTTGCGGCCCGCGCCGCCCTGCGAGTCTCTGGTGTCTAGGCACCACGGCGCGCTCTTGCGCTGGCTGGAAGAGCGGCTGGGCCGCGGCGAAGAGTCAGTCACCCTGGAGCAGTTCCGGGAGCTGCTGGAGGCTCGTGGCGCCGGCTGCTCGGGCGAGCAGTTCGAGGAGGTCAGGACCGGCTGGCGACGGCGGGGCGGGGGCGGGGGCGGGGGCGGGCGGGTGTGCGGAGGTGGGCAGTGGCTCCAGCCTGGCCCGGCAGGACCCCGTAGGGTGCGGGTTCTGAGAATGGGAGCTCGCATCCAGCCTGTACGCCGCGGGGGACGGCTGCGAATCTCTTTAAGCTCTACTAGAGGTGTGGAAAGCCTGGACTAGTCCGTCCTTGATCGGAAGAGCTCGACAAGCCCAAATGTCTTCGCGTGTTCTTGTAATACAGACGTTTGTGCTGTTGCCTGACGCTGCCCCGACTGCTCTCCGGAGCTTCCTTATCAGGCTCCGGGGCGGTTGAAGGGAACGGAGGCCTAGGGATCAAGGGAGTGGCAGTGCACACCATTCTGTTTTATTGACCGGTGGGAGTTTACAGAGCACCTTCTGAATCCAGTGTGGGCGCCTAGCAAATGTGGGGGGAGGATGACGTGCACTGGGAAAGCTCACGTTCTAAAAGCCGTTCTCATCACACAAAAACTAGCTTTTCCAAAATACACATTTGTTTTTAGATAGTAAGACTCATTTAAACCTCCGTGTAACCTGAAACTGACAGGCAAATACCAGGTTTCCCGGCGGCACTCGTAATGACACAGTTTGGGGCATAATCACTAACATCATCTCTGTTAAATCACCAACAGCGAATTGATACGGCAACAAAATATTTTTTTCTCGGAAGGGGTGTTAGGAATTACTTGTACATTTCATTTTACAGTTAAAAAGAGAGCTGATCCAGGGTCTCCCACTGACTCATTGGCAACCTAAGACCTAGCACTCAGATCTCTTGATTTGTTTGCTTCTTTGTCTTACGTCCCACTGCCTTCTTCTTGGGACCCTATTTCTTTAACTCCACGGTGTTATAACAAAAAGATGCTTAATTTGTGAAGGTGAGTAAGCCGTGTGGAATTTTCAGTGTCAGTGAAGGGTGAGCATATAAAGCAGTAAACTGACAGGTGCTTGTAATGCCGTTAAAAAGTGATGTGCACTTTACAGCCAGAGGCCTTTAAAATACTTTAAGAATGTTTTCCTGTAGGGGCGCCTGGGTGGCTCAGTCGGTTAAGCGACTGCCTTCGGCTCAGGTCATGATCCTGGAGTCCCGGGATCGAGTCCCGCGTCGGGCTCCCTGCTCGGCGGGGGGGTCTGCCTCTGACCCTCTTCCCTCTTGTGCTGTCTCTCATTCTCTCTCTCAAATAAATAAATAAAATCTTAAAAAAAAAAAAAAGAATGTTTTCCTGTATATGGTCAGAATTAAGATAATAGGGTTTGTATGTTTCTTATATTTTCTTTTAAAAAATAACCTGTAAGACATCCCAGTTCTTGAAGATGTGGTCATACTAGTTAGTGAAGGGTCTTCATCTATATATATTAATTCCAAGAGTCCGCATAATGCTTCACTTTCTAGCTCTGGGTGTATTAACAGAAAATGAAGGGGCGCTAGAAAGAGCTGTGTAGATCTGTTGAAAGTATTGGCCCATTTCCGAATTGTCCGGAAGAGAATGGAGAGAAACAGTATTTACACTGAGAGTGTCTGACAGGACTAGAGCTTCAAGCAGAGGTGACAGGAGTCCTTTTTTAAAAAATACTTTATTTACTTAGAGAGAGAGAGAGAGCATGGGCAGAGGGAGGGGCAGAGGGAGAAGCAGACTCCCTGCCGAGCAGGGAGCCCGATGCGGGACTCGATCCTGGGACTCCAGGATCATGACCTGAACCGAAGGCAGTCGCTTAACCAACTGAGCCACCCAGGCGCCCCATGATTTTATTTGAGAGAGAGAGAATGAGAGAGAGCACATGAGAGGGGGGAGGGTCAGAGGGAGAAGCAGGCTCCCCGCCGAGCAGGGAGCCCGATGTGGGACTCGATCCTGGGACTCCAGGATCATGACCTGAACCGAAGGCAGTCGCTTAACCAACTGAGCCACCCAGGTGCCCCACAGGAGTCCTTTTTTAAAAAATACTTTATTTATTTACTTAGAGAGAGAGAGAGAGAGCATGGGCAGAGGGAGGGGCAGAGGGAGAAGCAGACTCCCCGCTGAGCAGGGAGCCCGATGCGGGGCTCGATCCTGGGACTCCAGGATCATGACCTGAGCAGAAGGCAGTCACTTAACCAACTGAGCCACCCAGGCGCCCCATGATTTTATTTGAGAGAGAGAGAATGAGAGAGAGCACATGAGAGGGGGGAGGGTCAGAGGGAGAAGCAGACTCCCCGCAGAGCAGGGAGCCCGATGCGGGGCTCGACCCCAGGACCCTGGGATCATGACCTGAGCCGAAGGCAGACGCTTAACCAACTGAACCCCCAGGCGTCCAAGGCCAAGAAGTCCTTAGGTGTGGTCCAGAAATCACTCAAGGGTTATGATATTTTTCATTGGGCAAATATTTGTTGGGCATATACTGAGTACCAGGCACCTGGATGACAGTGGACAAAGCAGATACTTGCTCTTAAAGAGTGTGTGGTACTGAAGGAGACTCACGTGAACCCAGCAATTATAGGTATAGTGAGTATTAGCCAAAGGAAAGTGTAAGGGAAAATATAGCAGGAGGATTTAACCTCACCTAGGAAGTCAAGGAAAACTTACCTGGAAAGTCACATTTCAGCTCAGATTCAAAGGGTGATAGATAACAGACGAGGAGCAGAAGGGTTAGCGGTGTTTCAGGGAGAGGGAATTCCATGCACAAGTCAAAGTCCAGAGAATGGAGAATCTGGAAGAATGGTGTGAAGTATGAGGCTTAGATAAAACTGCTGCAAGGGACAGAAAAGTCAGTGCATCGGTAGTTTAAACAGTAGACAAGTTTCTGGGCGCCTGGGTGGCTCAGTTGGTGAAGCGTCTGCCTTCGGCTCGGGTCGTGATCCCTGGGTCCTGGGATTGAGTCCCACATCAGGCTCCCCCTGCTCTGCGGGGAGCCTGCTTCTCCCTCTCCCTCTGCCTGCCACTCCCCCTGCTTGTGCTCTCTTTCTGTCAAATAAATTAATAAATAAAATCTTTAAAAAAAAAATAGTAAACAAGCTTCTTATGAAAAAGTCCAGGTGGGTAGTCCAGGTTTGACATGGCAGTTTCAGTCATCAGGGACCTGGCCCCATCCATCTTGTGCTGTCATCCTCCACAGGCACCTTCTACCTAGTGACCCAAATGATTCCTTCAGCTGTCACTTTGTGCATTACAACTGCAGGAAAGGGAAATGGAAGGAGAGGGCCACACCTCCTTTCTTAAGGGCAGGGCTCACCTCCCATTGGCTCAAGCCCAGTGACATGGCCACACTGAGCTGCAAGGGAGGCTGGGAAAGATTTCTATTCAATGGCCATGTATTTAGCTGAAAAATAAGGATGTGATTACTGAGAAAGAGGAGGACAGGTACCAGGTTGCAATAACTAGTGTAACACACATGGCTAGATCCTTGAATGCAGAAGGAGAAGAGCAAGGCTAGAGCAGTAGGCAGGAATCAGGTCATGGGGAGTCCTTTGCAGCCTCTGCTATATAGGAGTTTGGAAACTGGAGCAAGGTACATGATGCTGTGGCTGCCTTCTGGGGA
Organism: Leptonychotes weddellii; assembly: GCF_054177405.1. Lineage (NCBI taxonomy): Eukaryota > Metazoa > Chordata > Mammalia > Carnivora > Phocidae > Leptonychotes > Leptonychotes weddellii. The sequence goes on from NC_138383.1 coordinate 51,241,791, forward strand.
GCCGGTTGTAGAGGGGCTAGAGTGGGTCCAAGCAGATCAGTTAGGAAGCTATTACGACAGTTCAGGTAAGAAACTAAGTGGCTTGGGGCTGGGGTGATGGCAGCTAAAATGGCATGAACAATTTTGAGAGCTATTTAGGAAGTAGAATAAGCCCCCTTGAGACTTACGTGTGAGCAGAGGATTAGAAGGGGAAAGGAATTAAGGATGACTCCACCAACATTACTGTCTTAAGCAACTGGAAAGGTGACAGGGCTGTTTATTGAGAACAGAAACTTCTCAGGAAGGGAAGACCTGGAGACAGAAGATGAGTTTGGTTTGGCCATGCTGAGCTTAATGTGTCCATGGGGCAGCTAAGTGGAGGTCTCTCTCAGACTGGGAGTCCTAGGAGAGAAGACTGCTTGAAATACAGTCATCTGTTTGTTCATTGGGTTTTCATGAGAAAATAGCCACATTGTTTCCTCCTAGTGTGACGTGTGTGTGTGTGTGTGTGTGTGTGTGTGTGTGTATGTGTGCTCTGTGAGAACTTAAATCCCTTGGAGGTAGTCCGTGGACTGTTGAGCATAGTTAAATCCAGAGGTCGTTCAGCCACTGTAACCAGAGAAATATATGGGAAGAAAAACCTGAGTGGTTGTACCTTCCTGTTATGAAACTCAAAATCACAGTAGTCACACTGTGGCAGAAATAAACATTAAGGAGTCAGAAGCCCAGCAATCAGAACTGGTGACTTGTAAAAGGTTGCAAGTTCGTTATTTTACTTTTGTAAAAATCCCTGGGGCCACCTAGAGCTGTGTCATAGGGTATTAAGTATCCATCCACCAAACTCACAAAATACATGTTTGGAAGTCTTCTTTCACATCTGTTTAGCTATCCCCCCTCACTCTCTACAATGTGTTCACATGCCTGGTGTCTAGTGATTTAGGCCAGCCGTGCAAGGCTGGTGGGTGACCCCAGCCACCACACTGAGGATGAGACCGAAGACACGGTAGGGTTCAGGGACTCACTCAAGTAAGATGGGAAAATAAATTCTGGGACTAACACTCTAGTGTGAGTCTTCTGACTCTAAGCCCTGTACCCTTCCTCCTCTAAGGACCTGTTTCTCTGGGACTATTTTTCTTTAGTCTCACCATTTTTCTTTTCTTTTTTTAGCCTTAATTCTTTAATTTTTCCCTACATGCTAAGGGAGACCTAGCAAGAATAATTCAAATTTGAGAAAAAGCATCATGCATTTTTCTTGAAGCCTCTTCACCTTTATTAGATTTGGTACGGGGACAGTTGGGGTTGGCCTGATACTGAAATCTGGTGACTTTCCCTTCCTGCTGGTTAGCACTTGCTAGTTGAAGAGAGCAGGTCTGTCTGCATGTGAAGGCTTAGCCAGGGTTTGAAAAGCCGATTGGGATAACTCACAGTGGTTGTCCTGTCCGTAAGTATGGAGTAATTATACAGAGAAATGTCCAAGAAGGTAAGTATTAGCCATATATGTGATTCCGTGCTCTAAAATAAGTCTGTCCTTTGGTTTGAGTAAGTAGATAATTCTGTGTCTTAGTTAATTTTCCACGTAAGCTTGTGAAAATGTATTGTGATACTTCAAGATTAAAGGTTTAGGGGAAATGATAATAAAATGTCTTTATAGCAACTGAAATGATGAGTTTTTTCCCTTCTTTTTTTTTTAAAGATTTTATTTATTTATTTATTTGAGAGAGAGAATGAGATAGAGAGAGAGCATGAGAGGGGGGAGGGTCAGAAGGAGAAGCAGACTCCCTGCTGAGCAGGGAGCCTGATGCGGGACTCGATCCCGGGACTCCAGGATCATGACCTGAGCTGAAGGCAGTCGCTTAACCAACTGAGCCACTCAGGCGCCCTCCCTTCTTTCATTTTATGAGACCCAGAACAGTAGAGCAGGTTACCTTTGGTATACATTATTATTATAATGCCAAGTATTTCCAAGTTTTATATGCCTGCTCTTGGGCTCCAGATCGGCACTGCCATCTGTGTCCCCCCAGGTGTCTTGCCTTCACGTTCCCACGACCTTCGTTGTTGGAGGTGGTACCCTAAAGAAGTTGCTGGAGTGGTACTATAGATCAAAGTCTGAAGGTTTATCATTTTATAGTGACATACCTTCTCTCGTGATAGGTGTGGCCCATGGGGAAGGACTCTGGTTTGGTCCTGGGGAGCAGTAGCTACTTGACTTTTATACAGATGAGGAATAGCGTTAAAATTAAATACCTGTTTGGCACCAGAGATTAGAGAGTCCGTGTTTGTGCTCTCAGTATGCTCTGCTTCCAGAAAATTATGGAGTGTGTCGGGCAGGAAGAGGTGCTGAACAGAGGATGATGGCACATGGCTTTCAGGTGGGAATTTGAGAGAAATAGGCCTTACTTTACTAATTTGCCATGCTAGCTCTAGTGCTTCCTTGGTGAAATTCATTAGGCTGTGAAGTCTGCGGGCAGGACCATTATCGTCCACCCACTAACCGCCTCGGCGCAGCTGTGGTAGTAAGTGCGCTGCCCCCACGACCCTCAGGTTGGGTTAGCAGACTGACTCGTTCTCCAGCCTCGTACTTTCTAGTCAATCTGTAACCTCGGAGTAGTAAGGTATTTTTCGATGTTTGGGGAAACGGTTAAATATAGTTATAGTGAAAACTTAAAAAGGGTCTTAGATTGGTTTAGAGGAAATTTAGAGAAAAATACCATTTGTCCTTATCAGGTCAAAAGTTTTAATCAGTTAGTTTAGAATGGTTCTGAGCCCAAAAACTATGCTGATAGAATTATGCAGATGTAATTCTCTACCCTTTGAAGACACAGAGTGTGAGAGACTCCTGTCTGTGCGGGAAAGATGAAGCAGGTTACAGACATCACTTGCCCTCAGCTCAGAGCCTGCAGAGACTCCCTATTGCCTGAAGAGGCAAATACGCATTGCTCAGAATGGGCGAGAGCCCACGGGCTGGCCTCATCTGCCTCTGTTCCCCTGCTCGAGCCCTGTGCCCTAGCCAGTGGGACACCTGCCTTGTCCTGTGTGTGGACCTTGTTTCTCTCAGTTCTCCAAGGCTCCCTGACTCGGCACCATCACCCAGTCAGGACCAAGTGTTTCTCGTGGCATGGTTCTAGTGTCTTCTGTATAACTCTGTTTTGGCCCCGCCCTTGAGGCTCTTGTTGCCTGTTTGGCATTGGGAGCGCACTGTCTGGTCTTGTCCTGCCGTTTGGCTGTGAGGCCCCCCGCCCCCCTGCCTGCGCTGCTCCGGCATACGGAAGGAAGCCTTCAGTAAGCGATGGCCGGTGGTGGTGACAGGCAGTGTAGGAGAGAAAGATGCTGGGTGAACTGGAGGTTATTTAGACCCTGTGTGCTTCGCTGTGTTGGGGATGATGGTATTGGCTTCTCTGGAGGAGAAGAGCTAGAGAGGAAAGGCCACAGCTTTGTTCTACCTTCCCCTGATTTCCAAAATACCACTTCATCATGTCCTGTCATACTGTAGAAACTGCAGTGGCTCCCCATTGCTTTTAGAATCAAATGTTAGGTTAACCTTTAGGCCTGTATACCTTTCCACTCTTATCTCCTGGTGCTTTTTAGCCGGCCATGCCCATTCACAGTTTCTCATACATGTGGGGATTTTGTCCTTGGCTCCCTTTACCCCCTTTAGCCCTTTGCTCCATCCTAAGCCCTTTTCCCTTTCAGGGACCACAGAGGAGCGTTTAACAGTAGCATGGAGTTTGGGAAAGGCTTCACCAAACCAGGGCTTGAGAGGTTGGAAGAATTTGCCAGGCAAAGGAAGGAAGGGATAGAGTTGAAAGGTATAGCGCAGGGGTGCCTGGGTGGCTCAGTCGTTTGAGCATCTGCCTCTTGATTTCAGCTCAGGTCATGATTGCAGCGAGGTTGTGAGATCGAGCCCTGTGAAGGACTCTGTGCTCAGTGTGGAGTCTGCTTGGGATTCTCTCTCTCCTCCTCCCTCTGCCCCTCCTCCCCACCTTGCTTGCGTGTTTGCTCTCAAAAAAAAAAAAAAGGTATAGTATATGCAGATAAATTGGGGTGAAAGAGTGTGGCAGAGTTTGAGAATGGCACTCCTTTGGCACCTCGTCTAGAGTATGAGTTGGGGGGGACCTTAGTAAGCATTGCATGCAACCTCTCCCCTCCCCTTGCCCGATAAAGGAGTCCCTTCTGTAACATCCTGGACAGCTGTGTGGTGAGTCTGTTAACAGTATCAGTGAACTTGCTGTTTTGTATGTCTACCTGTTTCACTGTTCTTCAGCCTGAGTTTCAGACTTGGGCTCTGGGGTCAAACTGCATGTGGGAAAATCCTGGTTCCACCGTCCTCAAGCCGTGTGATTAGCTCACACAACCACTCTGCATCTCAGCTGTCTCTCCTAAAAGATGCGCATGATAACGGTAGCCACCCTGTGTAGTTAGCATGAGGATTCGACGAGTTAGTGCGCGTAGAGCTCCTAGAACAGTGCCTGTCACACCCTTGCTGCTGTTAGTGGTGTTCTGCTCTGTTGCTCCGGCCCTGCCCTAGGAGGGCTTACTCCGTCTTCTGACAGCCCTTTCAGACGTGGAGGTAGCACGGTCTCACAGGTGGGTCAACTGAGGCCGTAAGTGCAGAGGTGAGCCTCAGCCAGCCAGTGGCAGGACTGGGACCAGCTCCACATCTCTTACGCAGCTTGTTTCTCCCAGGTTGAACCAGTGTGTCCAGCCTTTGTATGAAGCCCCATGCATGCGTTCTGCTGCTCTGTGCCCCCGTTCTGGTCTGTGAGGATTTTGGCACATTCTCATGTGTACCGTGGTCTTGATCCCACAGGTGGTTAAGGAGGTTAAGCAGGAATGGTCTGAGCGTTGTCCCGTGTTGCCCTTGGGCTGGGGCAAATGGATGGAAATCTGCAGTCGACCAGTCTACTTCTCTCTCTTGTCTGCAAGGTGGATCAATAATGGCCTTCTAACGAGATTGTAATAACAGTTCTTTGCAGTTTACTAGGCATAGTCTTGTTTGTGAGACCTTCGAGTCTTCACAACAAGCTATGAGGAAAGGTTGGACAGGAAGAGGGGTTGAGACTTAGGGGCCCAGAGTCTTGTCCCGGGTCTCACAGAGAAGTGGTGAATTTGGCGCCATCCTTGCATCCACACTTCCCCTTAGTCTGACTGTGTTACACTTTTTATCTCTTACATGCTGCGTGCAGAGGGCCTGCACTTGGGTGCTGCCCGAATGGTTATGGTGTAGATGGCAAAGCACATAAGTGGGTGTGGTAGGAAGAGGCCTGAATCAGGAGAGGAGGAGGAAGATACAGCGGCCAGGTTACTGTCTGCATGGAGATGGGTGTTAGCTCCTTGGAAATAGGGGGCATTGCTTTGTTTTTAGAGAGAAGGTCAACTTGCTTCACTTTGCACAGTTAGGGCCAGACCCACTGTATTCAGTTGGGTTTGGGGCCCCATGTTCCAGGCTGTAGAGTTTCAAACTGTTGGGAATCTGGTGAGTGTTAACTTGCATGTGAAACATGAAAGAGAATAGAATGGAATAGAAAAGATCAGGGTACGTTGTATCTGATAAGAAAGTATTACATTGTTTCATGAGACTTTTATATCAGTATCGCAGAAATGTATTTCTATTTTATTTTATTTTATTTATTTGACAGAGAGAGAGAGAGAGAGAGATCACAGGCAGGGGGAGTGGCAGAGGGAGAGGGAGAAGCAGGCTCCCCGCGGAGCAGGGAGCCTGACACAGGGCTTGATCCCAGGACCCTGGGGTCATGACCTGAGCCGAAGGCAGATGCTTCACCGACTGAGCCATGCCCCTGAAATGTATTTCTTTCCTTTTTTTTTTTTTTTTTTAAGATTTTATTTATTTGAGAGAGACAGTGACAGAGATAGAGCGAGCACAGAGGGGAGGGGGAGGGGCAGAGGGAGAAGCAGGCTTCCTGCGGAGCAGGGAGCCTGATGTGGGGTGACAAGGACCCTGGGATCATGACCTGAGCCGAAGGCAGATGCTTCACCGACTGAGCCACCCAGGCGCCCCCCGAGATGTATTTCTTACAGTGGATCAGCCAGTGAGACTTGAGACGCACTGCTCTGAGGTTATGTCAAACTGGAGGGTCCCAGAGGGGACAGCCAGCATGGGAATGAGACTAAAGCCATAGCAGATAGAGAACTGGCTGAGGGAGACTCAGGGCCTGTTGACCACCATGTTTAGTGATCCGTGGGCTGTTTTGGGGCAGAGGGATCAGATGTGTTCTGAAGCGCCCCATAGGTGGTGACATTAGGGAGACACATTTCCATTCATTATACAGAGAAGAGAGTTGTTGCTGTCAGAACTGGTCAAAAGAGATGAGCTTCCCATCACCAATGTGTGTCACAGAGACACTGGAGAAGGAGTTCAAGCCATGTGAAGGCATGTATGTTAAGAGATTGGTAGGTCCATTCCAATTTGAGGGTTTAAATAGATCTGGAATGATCAGTCTTCTCCTCCCTTAATATTCTCCAGTGGCCTCCTGGTACCCTTACTATGCGATGGAGCTCCTCAGCCTGATGGGCCAGGCTCTCTCTATTCTGACTTCTGTCTCTTCGTCTGCTGCCCTGCCTCCGAGCCACACCAAGCAGGAGAGTCCTCGAGGTCATCCATGCACTCTGTGTCCATGCTCACATTCTGGCCCCTCTACGTAGGATGGCTGCCTCATCTCCACATGCTTACAAATTCCTAGTTACTCATTAAAGCTCAGTGCAGGGGTGGTTTTCTCAGGGCCATTTCCCCCGAACGTCCCAGTCCCTTTTGGGCTTCTGGCCTCTGGAGTGTCTGTTAGCTTCTGGCATAGTGGCACATAGTGTAGGATCCCAAATCATACCACGATTCAAATCCAAGTACCATTATTTACTGGTACTAACCTTGTGACCTTGAACAAAATACTTCACCTCTCTGTCCCTCACTAGTAAAAGGGTAGTACCTACCTTTAGGGTTGTTGCGGAAAATAGGAGTTGACCCAGCTGAGGTGCTTGGAGCTCTGCCTGGTGCTTAGTAAATACTCAGTAAATGTTAGGTACTGTAGTTGTTTATGCTGTAGTTCTGTTGTGATAATCATTACACATCACATTGCTACTGTTGGTTTGCACATCCGTCTTTTCCAAGGCTGTGAGGATTTTGGAGGGCAAGGACTGTGCCCTGTTCATTTTAACATGCGCAGAGCCGAGCGCATTCGGGTGTATAGTGGCTGCTTATCAGAGGGTGTTGAGTGAGTGCGTGAGCAAACTGGATTCTGTGAAGTCCTGTAAAACAAGCTAGGTGTTAAGTGTTGGATTTGAAAACCTGTACGTTTCTTTAAAGACAATTTCCAAGCGTGGGAAGTTATATATTTATTTGGTGAAGCTGTTAGCAATGCTGTTCAGATTTTTTTTCACCCAATATGTTTGTTTGAAAATTCTTTTTATTGTATTCATTAACTATTGATAGATCAACAGAATCTTTTTTTATAATTTTAATGTAATTTATTTTTTTTAATAAAGATTTCACCTATTTATTTCAGAGAGAGAGAATGAGTGGGGAGGGGCAGAGGGACAAGGAGACTTGCCACTGAGCAGGGAGCCCGATGCGGGGCTTGATCCCAGGACCCGGAGATCATGACCCCAGCTGAAGTCAGACGCCCGACCGACTGAGCCACCCAGGCAGTCCACGAGGCTCCTGCTAAAAGCAGTGGTCCTCCGTGCTCCCGCCCAGGGTTGCCGTCACTCCTCAGCTCCTGCAGCTGGCTCATGAGTGGTTTACCTGTGTATCGCCAGGCAGCATGTGTACATTCCTTCATGAGTTTCCAGTTTTAGACTTTGTTCTATTCCCGCTGCAGAAGGTGAGTCCTCAGTTGACTTTCCCCTTCCTGTCCGGGCCCGCATCCACGCATCTCCTTTCCTCCCTGCAGATCCTTTCATCTTGGTGTGGAGGTTATTACGGGCGTGTAAATCCTGTACGTGGCTGAGCCATGCAGCGCTCCACGACTGCGACCCCTTTCTTACACAGCTTTGTATTTTCTCTGAGGTTAACAACAGAGTTGGTACTGTTCTTGTGCTTACTTTTATGTTCTTCTGTCATTAATTTAACCCCAGATTCTCTGCCACTTGCCTGAATCTCTTGCAACACATTGGCTGTGTTCAGGCACACGGGAATTCCATCGGACTCACCTTCTCAAGAACCCTCTGATCCGCTTCATTCTGGACCTGGTGTTCTTTAGGTTGTTGGCATCTCCAGCAGCCGGGGATTCATTTTCTCTCTAGGTTGGACCCCATTCTTCCCCTTTCTTGGCCTATTCGGTTTTCTGGTGAGCGCACCCTCTAGGAGCTTTCTGAATAAGGGAGCATTAACTAGTTTATTTTTTGAGAGCCTTGCATGTGTGAGAATGTCTTTTTCCACTCTCTCACAGTTGGTGGTATTTTGACTGTGTATTAACTACTGGGTTAGAGAGAGTTCCCCCAGAATGTTGAAGGCCCTGCTCCTATTCCAGCTCACTGTGTAACTGCTGAATCAGCCTCTGATTCCTGACCTCTGACATGGACACTGTGTCTTCTCCCTGGAAGTAGGAACTTCTCTTTCCTCTCCGTGTTATGAAATCTCAATACGATGTGCTTTTATTCACTGCGGAGGGTATTCAGCCTCTTCAGTTTCAAAACTCATGTCCTTCAGTTGGAAGAGATTATCTTGGACCGTAAGAATTGTCATTTCCCTCCCTCCTGTTTCTGTTTCCTTCTCTGGGACTTGTAGTATTTGGGTATTGGATTCCTGGACTGGTCTCCCGTTTCTTTTCCTCTTGCCTTGCCTGGTTTCCATCACTTTGTCTTTTGCTCTAGTCTCTGGGCACTAGTCAATTTATCTTCCAGCCTTTTGAGATTTATCTTCCCAAATCTATTGTTGAGATTTTCACCCTGTTCTTCACCCTGAAAGCTCATGCTTCTGCATCCATCCTCACGGGCAGTGTCTTCTCTCCACCACGATCTCTTTCCTCTGATCCCTTCCATTTCATTTCTTTTTGGTGGGGAGCTTCCAGACCCAACGCAGCTTCCTGACTGGGTCTAATCAGAAAAGAACAGGGTGATATTTTCTCTCCTTTTGAACATCATCCTTTGAGTGGTGTAGCCTTTGATCCTGTCATTTTTTTGGATAATATTGTCAGGTTGAGGAAATGCAAAGAGAATGCTTTGTCTTTCCCTCACACATTGCTCTAAACTCTGTCCCCCAGCCTGCATTTATGCCCATGGTTTTTGGACCTGAGTGTAGGAATTTGCTATGTTCCTTTTAAACACTGTGTTTAGAGGTCTGTGGTGGAAATCGGGGTACTCGTGTCAGTCATGAAACCTCAGTGGGACATCTCCATATTCCACAAAGAGGGAAATAAGGAAAAGGCAGGAGTTTTAAGGGAGAGAGAGGATTACTTAGAAAAGAAGGTGGGAGAATCCTGAAGTATTTCATGGTGAGGGATGTCTGTGAGTGAGTGAATCAGCAGGAAGAGAGAAGCCACTGATCCGGGAGGGACTGAGATCTGGGGAGAGAGGGCAGTCACCAGGTGAGGAGAGTCTTGTAGAACATGGGAGGAGCCGGTGTCAGGGACACAGGAGAGGGTGATGAGGCGGGTTCAAAAGCAGTCTAATGTGCTTTCATTGTATTGGACTCTGTTCAGATGCCGCTTAGTCCAGACAGCAGCCTGTGAGTTTGGTAATATTTGCTCCATCTTTCAGATCAAGGAGCTAAGGCTTCTGGAGGTAAAGGAATGCGTGGGTAGTCATATAGCCGGTTAGTGACAGAGCAGCATTCAAACCAAATCCCACACTGTACCCACTTCCCCAGATGGCCCAGTACTGGCAGGGAGCAAGCTCGATTATGGCTAAAGGTTAGTGAAAACAGAGCGGTGGCATAGATAAGTATCCAGTTAGGTCTTGTGTCCAAAGAGCGTTTGAAAGGAAAAGCCCTGCTAAACCTGAGGTGCTACTCTGAGCCCAGTCTCCCCCTCTAGCTTTCTATCTGGCTCTCTCTAACTTGCTGAAAAATGTTGCACTGCTTGCTTCCTGAAGTTATTTGGGAGAAGGGGATTAATCTCTTGAAAGAGAGGAGATGATAAAATTGTGTGTACATGAAGTAGTACTTGTACACATACATTCTGCGAAGCACAGTGAGTTACCGTCCTGAATTTGGTTGTTCTCTGGATGATGCACATGGACCCTTTGCCCAACTGCCACAGGGCACTGCCGGCAACAGAGTGTCCAGATCTGGAACAGATGTGATTATATTGCATCTCTTGTGTTGTAGGCCTTTGCCCAGTTTGACGCAGAGGGCGATGGTACCGTCGATGCTGAGAACATGTTGGAGGCCCTCAAGAACTCCAGTGGAGCTAATCTCCAGGGGGAATTAAGCCACATCATCAGACAGCTGCAGGCCTGTTCTCTTGTCCCAGGTAAGGCTCTCACCTGAGTGCTGAAGGCCAGAGAGTGCTAGCGTAGGGCCAGGTTGAACTTTGCTGTCCTATGGGTTGTAATTAGGTAAGGGGAGGGCCCCGTGAGATAAATGTGCTTCTCCAGGAGTCTCTGTTAAGCACAGGAACTGACTCAGTCTGTGCAGTCATCTCCTTGGGTCCCCAGGACCGTGATGCTTGAGCAGTTCTACCATTTTTGTGAACTTTTGTTGTGAGCCTACCTTCCTTAGTGGATCTCTTTATTTCAGTCTCTCAAGAAGCTGTCCCTGGCTCCTGGTTCTCTTAGCATTGTGCATTTGTCTTTTGCCTCATGTCACCACTGTGATTAATTAATTACCCACTTATCTGTAAATGTCTGTCTTTACTCCTACACTGTGAGCTCCATGAGGATAGCGGCCTTTTCTTTCTGCTGTGTCCTCACATTTAACACATTTTGGGTATATGGTAGGCACCCAGTGGGTTTTTTTGTTTGTTTGTTTTGTTTTACTAGAAAGCTGTCGCTCAGAAATTTAAGTAATAGTATAAGTAGCGTACAAATTAAGCAATACTTCTTCTACATTGTACCTATGAACAAACTTTGTGTTTTTGTATGGTTTCTTCTGGGGACTCAGAAGACAGATTCAAAGTTAAATTACCCTCCTTTTTTTCCAGTGAGAAAACAATTGAGTTTTTGAGAGGAAAAAACTTTGCATATCACCCTTTTAGCCTCAGCTTATCTCAGAACTTTCCTGCTCTGCATTCGGGGTCCTACTACTTAGCACGGAGCCTGGCAAGAACAGCGGTGGAGGCAGGTAGACTTGGTAGATACGTAGATGTGAATCTGATGGCCCTTGACCTCTCTGGCTCAATGCGGAGGCTGTGCTGAGCTAGGGAAGGATGACGTTTGTGTATTAGTGAAGAATGCACATTTTCATTCTTCCTTAAGTTGTCTTTAATTATGTCATCTTTATAGAGCGTTGTAAGTAGTCCAGACATGTGAACTTTTTCCTACTCTCACGGCAGTTAAAATTATGCTTTGGATTATGTTTAGCTAAAGTATATCTTGGCATTTACGTATTGCTCCCGCTTTTGCACTACCAGCACATGGGAAGCATCAGGAGCTTTACGTGGACACCTCAAACAGATGTTTGGGAGGGGAGGGATGGGGTGGAGATCAGGGAACCCACCCAAGATAATACTTACTGCATTGTTGCTCTGGGGAGATTAGGTGAGAAAAACGCGGGGTTCGGATCCCGAGGTGTTTATGTACCAGAGCTGTGACTGGGACGTTCTTGTCAAAATTTTCTGTCACCGCTCAGTTTAAAAGAAATTGCTTTATTGCAGTCCTAGCCTGAACCTTGGTAAGCTGGGCTAGCTTGGCTCCTGGGATTTGTTTCCTCGTCCCTCTTTCCAGCCGAGATTGGAACTTGTCCCTTTCTTACCCTATCGTGCTGGTGCTCAGTGTTTGCCAGACTTGTATGACTTCCCATTAGAAGAGGCTGTCTGTGTTCTCCCATGCGTCCTGAGCACACGGGTGCTCCATCAGCCATGTCCTCACGTGAAGGTGGGGCTGCTGTGGGGTCTGCCAACGGGAGAAGAACTGTATGAGGAGGGTGAGGGGTGGCACGGACTTTTGAGTCTTGGGGAAATTGAACTGGTGTCTCCAGGGTTTGCCTGGGCGGGGCGCGTCATCAAAATGGGGTGCTTCCGACACACAGTCTCTCCTCAGCCTCATGTTCTATCTTGAAAGTCAGTGCGAAGTCTCATTCTAGAATATAACCTGTGTGTTTTACACTTAAAGTAATTTCTCCTAAGACTTCTGGAGCCTTGTTCCAGGTGCTGCTTCGATGGGGTGTTCTGTTTGTGAAAGCTCATCAAGCGGTACCCTTGTACTGTAGGTGCTTTTCGTTAGGTCTGTCGCGACTCATTAGAAAGCACACAGAAGAGAAGTGCCCCCAAACCTACAAGTGTATTTGAGCTCCAAGAAAAGCTGTTGCGTTTACACTCTCCCTTCTTCACACTGGGTCATGGGTACCTTGGTTCCAGGCATATGTATTGTCGGTTATGATGGGTCATGAAAGGGTTTTAAACGGGTAGACGTTGTGTTTGTAGGATTACTTGGGTTAATGCCAGACAAAGGGCAGCCAGGAGAGCCACTCAGGAAATCTGGGTGGGTCAGTGTGAACAGGAGATGTTGAGGCCAGGGCCTGGGCAGTGGCCAGAGGGATGGGCAGAGTGGGCAGACTCCAGGGAGCCGCCCTGGAGAGAACGTGGAGCCCGGGAGGAGCACCTGGGGCAGAGCCTTGTGCATTGTGAGATGCTGCCGGGGACTATGGTCAGGGTGGTGGCTGCATCATCATTATCGTGATCTCATGTAGCTTAGTATATAAAAGCAGTTACACTTTTACTTTCTAATGTGATAAACTTGATTCCTAGTCCACATTCTATATACAAAATTGTATAAAAACTTCTGGTCAGTATTTCAGTGCTTATACATTTTTTAAAGCTTGGATTGAAACAAATAATCATTTATTGTAAGTCTTCTAAAATTCTATTAAACTAAAATGAAATTAAAATTTTTTAAGATTTTATTTTGAAGTAGTCTCAACAACCCAACATGGGGCTCAAACTCACAACCCTAAGATCAAGAGGCTCATGCTCCACCAACTGAGCCAGCCAGGTGCCCCAAAATTAATGTTTAAATTGAGGTTACCACTGGTTCATTTCTCATTTCTTTTCTTGTCTTTTTTTTTTTTTTTTTTTTAAATAGGCTCCATGCTGGGCCTATTGGAACTTGTCCCTTTAAATAAATAAATAAAACTTGTCCCAAATAAATAAATAAAATCTTTTTTAAAAAAACTGAAAATATCAGTGAAGGTTTTTTTTTTTTTTTAAGATTGTAATTTATTTTTCAACAGAGAGAGAGACAGAGAGAGAGGGAACACAGGCAGGGGGAGTGGGAGAGGGAGAAGCAGGCTTCGTGAGGAGCAGGGAGCCCAGTGTGGGGCTCCATCCCAAGATCCTGGGATCATGACCTGAGCCGAAGGCAGACGCTCAACGACTGAGCCACCCAGGCGCCCTCAATGAAGATTCTTAATGGCTGCTTTTAATTCAGCCAATTCAGAGAGGCCACCAGGCAGGGGGTGTGGGAACACTATTGTGGTGGGTTCCTAAAAACCAAAAATGGGTTTTGTCTGCCTAGGTTTCATAGACATCTTTTCAGAGTCCAAGGAGGGCCTGGGTGTGCACGCATCCCTGATCCTGCGCTTCCTACACCGCAACCGGCTCTCCGGCACGGCTGTCCCCTGCCCCATGCTGGACCACTGCGGGAACGTGTGCTCCATGAGGGCTTCCGTTCTGAAGGAGTCCTTGGATCAGCTGCTCCAGAGAGAAAAGGGTACGTGTACCCACGTGGTGGGGGCTCCTCAACACGTTCCACATGCTGTAGCAGCCAGCCCTTCTCCCTGCCTTCATCTCTGAAAGCCAGCCTGCCTGCTTTCCCTCCTTCCTTCCCTCCTTCCCTCCTCCCTCCCTTCCCTTCCCCTTCCCCTTCCCCGTCCCCCTTCCCTTCCCTCCTTCCCGCCTTCCTTCCTTCCCACAACTGGCCTCTCGTCGTTCAGGTCTCATTACTTCATCTAATTAACGCCCCCCATTCCCCATCACTCCCCCTTCTGGTCACCATCACCTTTGTAGGTTTAATGTTCTAAATGGCACTTATTATTTGAAATTGTAACATTATTATTTCTCTCCGTTTTGTCTGCCTTGTTCGTGTCATTATCCTTAGCACTCGAAACTCTGCCTGCCACATAGTAGGTACTCTGTGAGTAGTAGGTGAGTCAAGGAGGAAAGCCACCACACACAGTGTGGACTCACTCAGGTCCATGGAACACAGAGTCCGGAAAGAGACTCAAGTGCGTGTGGGAATACAGTACCAGATAGAGTCAGCATTACAAATGGATGGAAAGGTGAATTAAGTCAACAAGTGAGGTCAGGGCAACTGGCCAGCCATTTGGAGAAAAAAATAAAACCAGATTCTTAACCCATTCCATTCACTGAAACAAATTTCAGATGGATCGAAAAGTTCAACTGTAAAGAAACTGAAGTGCTGGAAGAGGAGTCCCACTCTGCACAGCTCCTGCCACAGGGACCTGGCTAAGCAAGATGTGAGACTCAGAAACTGTCAGAGATTAATAAATTAGACTTTATGCAAACTGAAAGGTCTGTATAGCAGAAAATAGAAGCAGAGTCAAAAGACGAATGAGGGCGCCTGGGTGGCTCAGTCGGTTAAGCGACTGCCTTCGGCTCAGGTCATGATCCTGGAGTCCTGGGATCGAGTCCCACATCTGGCTCCCTGCTCCGAGGGGAGTCTGCTTCTTCCTCTGACCCTCCTCCTCTCATGCTCTCTCTCTCTCTCTCTCAAATAAATAAATAAAATCTTTAAAAAAAAAAAAAGACGAATGATATCCTAGGGAACAAAAATATATTTTGTAACGTGTTAGGACAGACTGAATTTTTTTTACTAACTCTAACCTTGGGCACTTACTTAACTCTGTGCCTTGGTTTCCTCGTCTCTGAACTGAATTAGTACGTAGAAAACATACAGAGAAGTGCCCGGCTCACAGTACACAGCACCTGTTACGTGTGTGCAGATCTACGTCCTGTGACATACAAACCGGCGAGAAGGCTTGGGACCCAGCAGAAAGTTAGATGAGGGTAGGATGGGGCCGCTCTCAAAACACAGGTGGCTTACAAAGTCTCACACATATTTAAAGAAATGTCCACTGAAACTGTAAGATACCCTTTTCTTCTCTTAGTGTGGTTTTGCAAATATATCAATGAATTAAGTATTTTACTATAGTGAGCTCATGGAGCAACCCTTGGCCAATTTCTGCTTTATAAGGGTTTTTTGGAAGGAGATTTTAAGGAATACTTATTTTTCTAGGACCAAAGCACCAAGCATATTTATGTTAGATATTTTAAATGACCCTTTATTTCTCTTTGTGAAAGAGATGTCATGTGATAGAACCTGGTTTTCCCTGCAGAAAGTCCTGGAGATCTAACCAGAAGCCCAGAGATGGACAAACTTAAGTCAGTAGCAAAGTGCTACGCTTACATAGAAGCATCCTCCAACCCGGCAGACATCGACAAGATGACAAATGGAGAAACGTCCTCCTACTGGCAGTCAGATGGCAGTGCCCGCTCACACTGGATTCGGTGGGTGCTAGAACAGCGGTTGGTGAGAGCCCAGAAAAGGACCTGCTTGCTTTCTCGTACCTCATCAGTGTGGTCACAAATTAGCTTCTGAAGTTTAGAATGTTTTCTACTTCCCTGCCTGGTTGT
This sequence comes from Leptonychotes weddellii, assembly GCF_054177405.1. Taxonomy (NCBI): domain Eukaryota; kingdom Metazoa; phylum Chordata; class Mammalia; order Carnivora; family Phocidae; genus Leptonychotes; species Leptonychotes weddellii. The sequence goes on from NC_138383.1 coordinate 51,257,528, forward strand.
TTTCTTATTGGAAGTGACTATCTGTGGAGACGTCTGAAGAATCAAGTAAAAAGAATTACATGAAATCATGCTGCCTGCTTCATGTATTCATGAACGTAGGTAGTCATTTTGCCTGCGTTGTGTATTCATGAACGTGGATAGTCATGCTCCCTGTGTCGTGTATTCGTGAACATGGGTAATTCCTGCACTTGGTACTTAAGGGAGAAAGAGTATTTGACTGATATTTTATCATACTGATTTCAGATCTTTTCCACTAGTTTCTCAGGAAAATTAACATCACAAGGGGCAAGTACTTTTCTTACATCAGATGTGATTTTACTTTTTAAGATCCTTTCTGTGCATTAAAAAAATCTGTATGCACCTCTCTTTGCCAGTTTGGCAGAGGAGGAGGGGATGGGATGAGCAGGAACCCTGGGGTAGAGTTGGCGGCCGTAAGCTGGTATTTCTAGAAGTTCTGAAGCTGCCATCTAAAGTTTCACCTGTCTCTTCAGAGAATGGGCTGATTCAATTGGTGGAAATAGAAGTAATTGTCTTGTTCTCTCACGGGGAGTATATGTGACCTTTAGCCATCTAATTTATAGAAGAGGTAATATATTCAGTTCTTCAGATGAGGTTTAGAATTTGCTTCTTGCAGGTCAAGCGGTCTTTTTAGGGTGTTCATGTTGTACTTTCCTGCCTGTACTGATGGCTTAAAGGGAAATTTAAGATTAACCTTGAACCGAGAGGAATTTAGAGACACAGGGAGGTCGTAAGGACTTTTCCAGTTGGTTGCTTTTAGGAGAGAGTGTCTGATGGGATCAAATACAAGCCTGCAGAGATGGGACTCGTGGGCGCTGCTGGCTTCGCCCCATATACACACTTGTCGTTTGTGCTCCCCGTGTTTTCCAGCTTAAAAATGAAGCCAGACGTTGTGCTCCGGCACTTGTCCATCGCGGTGGCTGCCACTGACCAGAGCTACATGCCGCAGCAGGTGACAGTAGCTGTGGGGAGAAGTGCCAGCGATCTTCAGGATGTCCGCGACGTGCACATTCCCAGCAATGTCACTGGCTATGTGACACTGCTGGAAAATGCCAACATCAGTCAGCTCTGTGAGTCAGCCAAGAGGCAGCTTGCCTTCTGATTTGGGGAGTGGGAGGGACGGAGAAGGGATCGTTTTTAGTGGGAGGACCTCTACAGTGGAGACACTGTCGGATTTTCTTGGGAGGTTTGATTTGCTTCTCATGCACATGGGAGTAGCCATTATTTCGTCTCTGTGGTGTTTCGTAGAAAGTTATAGGAGCCCTTTTTAATGAAAAATATTTTATTCTTGTTTCCTTATTAGAAAATTAGAAAAATATAGATAAACAGAAATTATTCAAAATCCCACTACCCAAGGGATTGTCACTGTGAATATGTTAGTGTGGATCCTTCCAGATCTTTGCTTGTTAGTGTGTGTGTGCGTGCGCGCACGCGCGATCCGTGAGCGTGCACACACTCGTGGCTTAAAATAAAACGTAGCGTTGTGCATGTGTATTCACAAAATGTAACGTATCTGTATACATATTTACAAAACGGCGATAGTCTTTCCATGCTGTTGTGTAAAATGTTTTAGCGTATTGCAGACCATGTGTTCTTGCACACCTTTACTTAGAGATGTAAGAACATGCCTTAATTTTAACCAGCCCTTTATTCCTGGACATGTACGTTGTTTCCATTTTTATACTAGTATGACCTTGCTTCACACCTAGCATTTTGGAAATAATCACAATTCTGTGATTTCTTTCCAGGCTTTTTTCATTCAGGGAGCCGGGATGCTTCATGTTTTGTCTCATTTCTCCTAATGCTTTCCTGGGCCAAAAGAAGTGTCCTTACTTTGCTCAGAGGAACTGAGGCCTAGGGAGGTAGCGTCTTTGTGTCTCGTGCCTGGGCAAAGCGGTAGTTAAGCTCCTGGAGTAGACGCTCCTTTCTCTTAGCCGTGTCCTCTTCAACTTGTCACCTCCTCCTCTCCAGCCCAAACAAGGGATTGTGACAGCTCTTAAAAGGGGTCATGCCTGTGTTGTCATCTATTTGGACTTGATTATTAAACATAAATTCTCACAACTGCTGTGAGGCAGCAGCTCTTTAAATCAAAATTTCAGAACCCCAGCAAAAATTGTAGAAATTTTCTTACCATGTATTTAATCAGGATTTAAAAAATGGTCTTCGTGTTAATTTTCAAGATGCGTAAATTCCTGAGAAACTTCGTGATGGAAAGGGTTAAGCCACCCTTAAATTTACACAGTAGTCTTATGACTCCTTAGTTTGGTTGATGCTTTTCTGACAAGTTTATTATATGCCAGCTCCATTGTACACATTATTTATTTCTGGCATCAAAGTATATTTCAGAATTTTCTTTTCAAAATGTGAATTACTATTTTGCTTTTAGTTGGGAGCCTAGCATTTGCTGAACTGAAGAAGTTAATCCAATACTGAATTTGTCGTTTGCGCTTGACAGATGTCCAGATTAACATAAAACGTTGTCTTAGCGATGGATGTGACACTAGAATTCATGGTCTGAGGGCTGTTGGCTTTCAGAGAGTTAAGAAGTCTGGGGTCTCGGTGTCAGATGCTTCTGCAATCTGGTACTGGTCTCTGCTAACCTCTCTGGTGACGGCGTCCATGGAGACAAACCCCGCCTTTGTCCAGACAGTGCTGCACAACACGCAGTAAGTCGCCCTCTCTGCTTCCCCGCCCATCCAGGTGCCCCTCTTGTCCCCTCCCCCTGCAGAGCACATCCCTGAGACTCAGTGGCTCAGCCCTGGGTGCCCTGGTGTTTCCTGTCTGCGCTTTCGGCTCCAGTCTGGGGGTGGGGGTGGGGTGGGGGCGGGGACGGGTCACGCACACCGTTCTGTTCCTCGCCCACGGGGGAGCAGTTGCTCACATTCACGGATCACTTCGTATCAGATACAGCACCTTCAGATGCCGCGCATTATTTACCTCCTCCTGTTGTGAAGCGTACATGTAAACCTTATCCCCGTGTCACAGTTATCCCCGTGTCGCAGACGAGGGCTCTGTGACACTCCCCGCGGCAAGTCACTGGACTGGGCAGGGATGCACCTGTGTGAATTTAAATTTTAAAAGTTAAAAATTAAAAGACAAAACCAAAAACCTGTAGGGCAGAAAGACCCAGTGGTAACAACAGACAAAGCGGGGTAGTGACCTAGAGCCTTAGGAACTAGGAGCTACTGGTACCGTATTTGAGTTACTAATGGCGGTTCTCTGACGTCTTCCGAGAATGAAGCTTTTCAGCCGGCAGCGCTGTGGGCGGTGCCAGATGTGAAGTCCTGTTTGTCTGTACTCCTGTCTTGCTTCCTGTTTAAACATTTTTTTAAAAAATCAATTAGAAACTTAGAGAAGTATCTCAAGTACAATACAAACAACTTTATTTCCTTCTGAGCCTTTTGAGAGTAGTCTGCAGACCTGGTGCCCCATTGTCCCTGAGTACACGAGTGTGTGTTTCCTGTCAACAAGAAGGTTCCCTGGGCGCCTGGGTGGCTCAGTTGGTTAAGCGACTGCCTTCGGCTCAGGTCATGATCCTGGAGTCCCGGGATCGAGTCCCGCATCGGGCTCCCTGCTCATCAGGGAGTCTGCCTCTCTCTCTGACCCTCCCCCCTCTCATGCTCTCTCTCTCTATCTCATTCTCTCTCTTAAATAAATAAAAAAAAAAAAAAAAAAAAAAAAGAAGGTTCCCTGCCACCAAGAGGACCAGGGAGTTCCCAGTGATGCACGGTGCTGTCATCTGGTCCTCGGGTCCCATTCGGGTCCTGCTAGCTGTCCCAGTGACGTCCCGTGTAGCAAAAGGACCTAGGCCACCCTTGGCGTTTGTCACGTCTCCTCAGTCTCCTCTAGTGTGGACCAGTTCCTCAGTCTTTCCTGGACGTTCTGACTTTGACACTTTCGAAAATTATAGGTTGGTTATTTCCAGGAGTGTCGTTCAGTTTTGGTTCACCTGATGTTTCGTAATGATTCAGTTTAGGTTTTGTGTCTTTAGCAGGAGTATCAGAGAAGTGATGGTGTGTTCTCATCGCGTCCTATCAGGTGTCGCACAACTTTAGTGTCCACTTACTAGTCCCGCTCACGTTAACTCTGATCCCTCGAAGGAAGGGGCGTCTGCCAAATTTTTCCATTGTAAAGGGCTTTTTTGTGTTGGTAATTAGTAAGTATTTTGTGAGGGGTGCTTTGAGACTGTAAATGTCCCATCCTCCCTCAAACTTTATATATTGGTATGGACTCATGATTCCTGTGTTAGTTGCTGGCTTATAACATCACAGTGTGGAGGTTTGGATTGGCCCAGATTTGGCCAGTGGGAACCCCCTTGGTGTGGTGGTTCATGTGTCCTTTTGACGTGTCCTCAGCAACTTGAAACACTTCCTTACTTTCTAGAACAGCAGACTATTCCAGGCCTGTTTCGATTGCTCCCTGCCTCAGTCCTGGAATCAGCCATTGTTTCTGAGGGGTCATCATCCCTTTTAGTGGAGACTAAACAGACGAGCTCATTGCTTCTCTCAGGCCCTGTCGGCGGGCCCCACTAGGAAATACACGTTTGTGCATAAATAGTACACGTGTGTGTGTGTACACCTTACACACACTCACACCCGTAGTCATTTCTGCATCTGTAGTGCTGAGAACTCTAGAGTCTGCAGCGACACCCCCACTTCTAATCCAGCACTCCAGTGTACACTCTGGTTTCCTCTCTCTGTGTTTGCACCTCCCTTCTTGGGTTAACAAGAAAACTGCTGTCCTTCCTCCCCACTGTATTTACTTATTTACTTAGTCCTACTCCATATAACCCGTCTCCCGTCTCCTCTGCCCTTGCCTGGACACCCTCCTCCCCGACTCCTGCTCTAGCACCTTCTGCAGGGCTGTTGCTGTGACCGTCCCTGTGCATGGGCCCTGCTTGTTCCCCTTGGGTTCCCTCGCTCTGCACTGGGCCGCCCTCCTTGGTGCTCACATTCCCTGCCAGGCCGTCCCTTTGTGCAGATACCTTTCGCACTCTGCTCAGTACCCACTTCAGCACCCCGTTATGGGCCCCCAGGGTGCCGTACCCTCCCACCCAGACACACATGAGTGTCTGCCTTGTGCAGCCCTGCTTTATGGACTGAATTCGCAGGAAGGGGAAGAAGAAGAGCTTTCTACCTTATTCTTGTAAAGATATGCCAAGTTTTTGAGGAATGGATATATTTAAAGTTTATATTTCTAAACAGTTGTAATTGTTAATCTGCAATTATGTTTTCACTCATAATGTTTAAATATCAGTGATCTAAAACTCCTGTCATTTTTTTTTGAAAAAAATCAGTGAGGGACAATAAAAAGAATATCATGAAACAAAAGTGTTGTATCAGTAGAAATAAATTTGGTAAATCACTGCACGCTCGTGTGCGTTTGGCCTCATTGACCAGCTGCCGTTCCTGTGGCTGCCATCCTGTGCAGCCCCTTGTAGAGTGGGGAGAAGAATGAGAGCAGAGGGAAGCCGACACAACATTAGCCTGGCTGTGTTGTCTCCGTTTTGAAATAGGAATAATACTGTTGGAGGGATTCTCATTACGGTTCCCTTGAAATGACGGTCAGTTGTAGAATTTTGAGTTACTTTTTGCATACCTTCACATTGTTCGCGCTACACTCTCTCACCCAGCGCAGTTGCTGGCGTGGAGTAGGACCCAGTCATTTTTGTTTGCATCAGTCTGTCTGATGACTACGAGTCTGGAGGAGGTAAAACTTTTGGGGGATTCAGAAAGATAAACGTAAGAGGAGACGAGAGAAGACAAACATTGAAGCAGGCATTAAGGTAGAAGGGCCAAGAAACACGGGGCAAGAATAGAAACTGTGACAGGTGCTCATGCCTAGGAGGAAGGAAAATTCGTGGCGTGTCTTTAGATGCCGTAGATCTCAAGATGGAATGTGTAACATGAACTGCTTACTGGGCCACAGACTGCTCTGCCTCTGGGGTCACATTTTCTAAGAACTCCAGGGTTTTTTCTGTAGAGTATGTATGTCTTCTGCCCACCCTGTGTGAAATGAAAACTTGATCCCAAAGACTGGAATAAGTCTCCTTGGAAGGAAATGGGACTCTTAAAAGAAAGAATAAATAAAAAAGAAGGAAACTCCATGAAGTTACTTGGCACCGTGACTCCTGGGGAAAAAAGCTGGTTCGATGTTGTGTGCCGGGCTCTCTGTGGGAACACTTTGTTTATGAGGGATTAATCCCAACAGGCGTCTAACAGTTTGGTGTTCACTGAATATTATTAAATTAATGCTTTGCCTGGATTTGTTCTGATTTTCCATCTCCCACTTGCAGGAGGGCACTGCAGCACATGCCTCCGCTTTCCCTCTCACCAGGATCTACGGATTTCTCGACTTTCCTGTCTCCCAACGTTCTAGAAGAAGTGGACAGCTTCCTCATAAGGATAACTAGGTAAAGTCAAGGTTGATGAGATGGGGCTTGTAGGGGGTAGACGGTCTATATGCTTGTTAAGTCTTTTTTTTAAAAAAATCTTTAATCTTTTAAAGATCAGCACTAAAAATGGCTCATTTTCAGCGGCTGAAGTAAAATCATAGTTCAGCCCTCTGAGCTCTATTATGTAGCGACACCACCTGACCTCAGGGGGTGGGGGTCCTCTGACGCAGCCAGAACAGGTGTCTTAGAGTCCCCAGTGCGGAAGCTCTCAGCTTACTTGGAGCCCCAGCCCACGGCCTCCCCGGCCCCCGCCAGCAAATAAGCCACTGGTCTGTGGGCCTGGGTGAGGCCCCTTAGCGTCTTGACAGACTTAGTGCTTGCTGTTCTGTGTCCGCCCAGCCCTGAGGGCGCTACTGGGTCGGAGCACAAACCGGGTCCAGAGACATCGGGAGTTTTAGAAGTTTCAGTGTAAGGTGTTCGGAGGACATCTAAAGTAGGTTGTTAGTGCTTGGAGGAATGAGCCCTTGAACCTCTGGCTGCTGATCATTCTTAGCAGAGGTTTATTGCAGCGGCTTCTTTATTTGCGGTTTGTTCGTTTATTGTTTGGTTTATAAAGTTTGACTTGTTAAAATTGATATTGTTAGTAGTATTTAATAGTTACAGATTAAGGGCACAGAGGGGAGGATTTAGTGTCCTCGTCCTCTGGGTTGACTTAGGTTTTCTTTAGGTTATCTTGAGGATTTTGAGAAAGTATTTCTGATCAACATATAGAAAGCATATGACAGGTGGATTTTACTGATGGTGGTCAGTTACGTGGGGTTTGGGGGATACCTGGGTTTTCTCATGTTTTTAGGAAGTGACGAGTTTTTTGCTCTTTGTTTATAGCTGCTGTTCGACTCCAGAGGTGGAGCTGACTCTTCTGGCCTTTGCACTGGCAAGAGGAAGTGTTGCCAAAGTGCTGAGCTCTCTGTGTACCATCACTGACCACCTGGACACACAGTACGACGCCTCGTCCCTCATCTCCTCCATGGCATCCGTCAGGCAAACCCTGCTCCTTAAATACGGTAAGTGAGCACGGCGCGGTGGACGAGCCAAAACACCGTAATTAACCTGGCTTCTTCTTACCTCCTTGGGCAGTTGGTAGCTACCCCGTGATTCCGGAATGAACATATCCTCTCCTACAGGGGCTGACAGGGAGAAGGGGGATGTGGGCCCATTGATGGCAGCATCGGAAGAGGCTCTGAGTATCCCCTGGGCTGTACTCCCGGGGTTTACCGGCCAGACCACTTAGGCTTGGTGGTCATTTGAGCACAGCCGTCTTCGATGAGGTACAGATGCGTCTCTCTGTGTAGACCAAGAGGGTTGGGAAGTTGGAGTACCTCCCATCTGGAGGAGGGAGGGAACTGGCCCAGACAAGGCACAAAGCATCCTGGTCTTAGACTGCATCGCTCTGCGTCCCTGTTGAGAGCTGTGTGTCCACCACCGCCTTGCCCCCCTGGGCCCAGCCACCGTCCCCCTTGGTGCTTTCCTGCTGACTCGGGATGGGCCCTCCTAACCCTTCTCAGTTGGTACCTGAGGAACAACTCATCTGCCATCCCGGCCTCTGGCACTAACGTTTTGTCCACAAAGTACAGTCTTGGATCCCATCCTCTTCAGTTAAACGGGCAAACTGTGCTGTTTCTGCCATGCTATTTGTTCTTTTGCCTTCATACAACTTAGTAATTTATGTGTAATTTTTAAGGTCCGACAATTGATGTCTCATAAATCCAGTTTTCCTCTTAAATTTGAAAAGGTCATTTTTTGGTGGGGTAGGGAGCCCATAGCAGGCATGGCTGGATGGGAGGGATACGTAGTGTTTGGGAAATACTCTCCAGGAAAGTTATGGATTCAGATGAGCAGTTATTTGGGCAGGGAACACTGGATAGGGGAGGGACGCAGGAGGGAATGTTTGTCACTGGCAGTGTTCTAGTTCCGGGTTGGTTATACGTTAATGGGTATTCATTAAAAGATTATTAGCGTGAAAGAAAAAGGAAAAGCTTTCGGGTCGTTACAGCAAACAGTACTTTTTAAACTTCTTAAAACTTGCAAAATTTGCCTGTAGGTGTATTAAAGAAACACAACCCTAGACCCTAAGATATTATTTATACATGTAAATGCAATTGTAATAAAATTAGTTACTGGCTCCAAAACACTGTTTTAGGAATTCCTCTCCCAAACATGTTGAATCTGTGGTATTTGTCTTGTATCTTATAATGTGCTTTGTTTCTGAGGAGTGGTTATTCTAGAGACCTCTTCTTGGAATCACGTAGGGACATAAAGCCGTACTTGGTCTCCTTCAGGAAAGCATAGAAGAATGGCGTCAGCTTCTGTTTTAGCTTTTCAACGGGTGCGTTTTCCGTCAGTAGTCTCCTGGCCACCTGCTTTCCATTTCCACGGACGTGCCTGCTAGTTTTTATTTTTTACCTGTGCCAGCTTAAGGCTCTCATCCTCTCTCTTTTCTTTGATCAGGTAAACCTCTTCAGTTGACCCTTCAGGCCTGTGATGTCAAAGGGAAAGAGGAGAAGTCAGGGCCTGAAAACCTCCTTGTGGAGCCGTGGACGAGAGACGGTGAGTGGTAGGTCTGTCCGTGTGTGGTGAGTGGAAAGGCCGAGGCGCACTCTCCGCCGGTGTGAGGCTTGGGCCTTGGACTGCTTGGAACTCGCGGGCTGCACACCAGGTCGGCCTGCACGAGACGGTGGTTCTTGAACCATCTGCGTTCCATCCTTATCGCAGCCTCGTACTCTGCTATGGGTACTCGAGAGCCCTCGGTTTTGAAAAGCAGGGACTCTTCCTTTTGGAATATAAAAAGTTTCCATTTTTAAATTCAGATTATTTTTCCATTGTGTTACCCTAAAGCATTAAGAAACTCAGCAGATCTGAGGCACGATACTGCTGAAAACATAATTTCAGGAGAAGGGTATTTCTCAGTGTGACCCCTCTGGATCCGGAGTGTCCGGAAGAACCTCGCTGCTTGCCTGCTGTTAACCCGGTAGCTGCTGAGGAGCTCTCCCATGCGGTGGTGGGCTCTTTCTCTCGGCCCGGGGTGTCTGTGAGTCTCTTCCTCCCGTCTCGTTGGCCAGCCGGTTCGTCTCCTGCACATGCCCCCTTGCGCTCACTGCGCTGCTTAGAACATCGCTGATTCGGCTCAGGAAGGGGACCATTTGGGTAGTTATCAAACGCTGGCAGGAATTGCCCTCCTGCTTTGGGTTTGCTTTCTCCTTGGCCTTGCTCACAGCATTGCAGACCACATACGTTCTCAGTGGTCCCCTCTTCTCTGTCGTGTCTCCTGTGTTCGTGCTTCTCCCCGAGGCGTCTCCTCTCTCTGTGGGCTTCGCGTGCTATAGACTCCTACGCAGGACACTCTTGCTGCAGTCCTCCCCGCGCAGCGCCGTCTCTGCAGGCATGTTTCCTTCACCGCGTCCCTCTCCTGTCCCGCTAGGGGCCGTTAGGGGCCACACAGGCCGCGCACTCCCCCCGTCACGTGCCCTAACCCCAACCCCCAACCAGGAAAGGCAAGACCACTCTGCGAGAGGCCCCTGCATTCTTCCTTCACGCTCTGGAGAGTCAGGGTTTCTGTCTCCAGAGCATGTAAGGCAGACCCTTCCCAAAACATGTTGATGGATTTGTACTCTCATCATCATCATCCACTGAAAAGCCTCTCTTTTGTTTTATTTTAGCTTTTTATTTTTATTTTATTTTTTACTTATATCACCATTTCAAAGCATGTCTCCATCTATTCTTTCTTTTTTAAGACTTTTTTTTAGAGCAGTTTTAGGTTTATAGCAAAATCGGAGGAAGGCACAGAGTTCCCGTATAACACATTCCCCCCACACGTGCAGCCTCCCCCATTGTGAGCACCACTCCAGAGGGAGACATTTTCTTACCATGGACAAGCGTACGGCAACACTTCATAATCGCCCAAAGTCCACAGTTTACCTTAGGGTCCGAGAGAGAGAGAGAGAGAGAGAGAGGGGGGAGAGAGAGAGAGAGAGAGAGGAGAGCGCACGTGCGTGAGGGGGAGGGGCAGAGCGAGAGGGGAAGAGAGTCTTAAGCAGACTCCGTGCTGAGTGCAGAGCCTGACATGGGGCTGGATCCCACGACCACGACCTGAGCCGAAACCAAGGGTTGGGTGCTTAACGGACTGCGCCACCCAGGTGCCCCCTTTAGGGTCCACTCTTGATGCTGTATGTTCTGGGGGTTTAAACAAATGTGTAATGACATGAATCTATCGTTATGATACCATACAGAGTATTTTCACCATCTTAAAAAATGGTATATGGATTTGTAACACTCTTCAAAGTCCAGAAGGAAGTCCATAGCTGCAGATTTTTCTGTAGCTATGAGAATCGAATACTGTTACTCTCCCTGTGTCTCATCTGCCCATCTCCCCTCCCTGCCTTCCGCTTCCCTCGGGTGGATGGATCTTGTAAAGTAGTTGTAGTTTGTGGGTTATGTTGGTTGTATTTCCTACAGGCGCACAGGTGGGACGTGCGTAGGCCTGGGGAGGAGACTCGGTTTCTCCTGGTCACTCCCTCCACAGCCATCGCCGCTGAAAAATGAGCCTGAGGCGATGGGTGGGGCAGGGGAAATGCTCACAGCCAGAACAGTTGGGTCTAGAGGAGGGATTGCTTTCCTTCCCTTGGGCGGGGGAGGGGATAGCTCTTTGCACGGTTGTGCTTCACGCTCCCCAGGTGCCCGGAAGTGTCATTTCTGGAGAGGTGCCTCTTGCTGCACAGTGAGTGCCCAGGCGACCCACACATTGACCCTCAGGAGCCCAGCTTTCCTGTCTGGTGTTTGAAAGGGATGCAGCATGCTGCCCATACACCGAAGGGGTTCTTTAATCTGTGATTGGTTATTTTCTTTACTGTCATTTGAAGAGAATAAATTGGGGGGGAGGGGTGCAGTATCAAGACAGAGGGAGCTTTAGGGCATCACATGAGCTCTTTTTTGTTTTTTACCGAGAAAGGGAAGAACAAAGTTTTACTTACCTTTTAGGCTTTGTTTATATATTTATTTTGGCCTTTAGAAAAAACCTTTAGATGTGTGTTTGGTAGCAATGTCATTTAAAGAGTGATTCTTTTGATTCGGTTAATTGCTTTAGCTACTTTGAGACAAATGACAAATGCTGGTGGTCAGTTAACCTGGGCAGACCTTCAGCGCACCGGAGAGTGGGCTGGATAGATTAGTCTTACCGTTAGCCGAGTTGTGTGAATTCCTGACCGTGTGGCTTCTTAAAACTGAGGACATAATTACTGTTTGATGGAACTAGATCCTACCGTAGCTTCTCTCTGTAACTAGTCAGTGTTCCTTTGGTTTTAATTTTCTTGGTTTTGGTGACACATTTTGCATATTGTTTTATGGAGATTCAACTTCATCAGTTTTGTTTATTGAGTTCGGTATAATGAAAGCAGCAGCATGAAGCGGGTTTAATCTTGAGCAGGCAGAACGGTTGAGGGCCGTCCATGGTTCCAGGATGAGTGGTTGTTTGGTGCTGATGGGGGCATGTGTGTGAATTTTATCATTTACAGAGGTTTGAAAGAGAAAGGCGGCCTTGGGTCTAGCAGCAGACCTTTTTGTGAATTTACAACAACAAAAGAGGTAAACCATGACTTTGATACAAATGAAAAATGAACAGTTACACTTTTTATTTATCTCGTTAATTAGTGAGGGACCAGTAAGATGTTATAAACAGTTCAAAAGAGAATGCATGAAATACACATAGACCGGTAAGAGTGCCCACAGGAATCCACAGATAGATACAAAAATTGGTCAACATTCATGAAGAATAATCAGCTGCATTGGGGCGCCTAGGTGGCTCAGATGGTTAAGCGTCTGCCTTTGACTCAGGTTGTGATCTCAGTCAGGGTCCTGGATCGAGTCCCGCATAGGTTCTCCCTCTCCCTCTGCCTGCCTCTCCCCCTGCTTGTACTCTCTCTGTCAAAATAAATAAAAATCTTAAAAAAAAAAAAAAAAAAGAGAATAATCAGCTGCATTTTCTGCGGGCAGGAACCGTCTGCATTACCGTCTTGACTCTACGGTTTACAGAGTTGTAAAATAGCTCACAGCGAAAGGTGGAGATAGTCCACAGAGTGTGCTCAGCGGAACAAACACCCAGCCATCTTTTCTGCCCATTTTAGAGTCTTGCACAGTCTTTCTTGACAGAGTCTTCTGGAAGTTCTGTCATCCCTCTGTCGTCTGTCCTCTAGGCCTGCGTGCCTCTGTCTGCCCAGTCAAGCATCAGGCATGGTTTTAGGAATGGCACAGAGAGACAGTTGGTTGTCAGGTCTTTTGTCTGTTTGAATTTAAGTCACAGTCTTTATGAACTTTATTTGTCTTTCTTGTTACCTCAGAGCAGGGCTGCCGGTGTGGTTGAGAAGACAGTGTGCTGTCTGCACCTAGCCACGGTCTGTTACCTAGGCGTTGGCAGTGAGCTCACACCTGTGCGGAGGGGAAATCTTTTTCTGATTCTTATGAAAATACCAGATAGACTAGTTACCCCCCGCCACACACAAAGGATCCGGTGTGTTTGGTTGGTCTCTGTGAGTTCTTCGGGTTATGACAAATGAGTCGGTTATCCTCACTTCACTGTCTACCTTTTGCAGGGTTTCTTACAGAGACTGGAAAGACCAGAGCAAGTACCATTTTTTCTACAGGAACTGAATCTGCATTCCAAGTTACACAGATCAGAATTATGGTAATTCTCTTACTACCTTCTTTAAGCAACGTTACTGCGATTTTTAAAACTGGGATTCCATTTCAGAGCCTGTCACGGGTTTCCGTCACCCATGTTGTGACCATTCTGTGCCAGGCCTGTAGCAGAGGGCAGGGACACAGAGATGAGTAGATGGTTGTCTGGGGATGTGTGAATGCAAGGGATCGCTGCTTAGGAAGCAGTGTTTTTATTTTTCTAGGACTAAATATCATTCTGTTGGTTAGGTTTGCTTTAAGCTCTTTGAACTTAACTGTATTACTTGGGAACACAACAGCCACAGGACTTCTGTACCTTCCATGTGCTTGAGCTAGATCTCTGCTTTTAGGTTCGACGTGGTGGCATCGGTGCCCAGTGTGGGTTGGTGTTTGCCTATAACTCACCTTCGGATAAATTCCATGCAGAAGAACACTTCAAAAGGTTTGAAAAATATGACCAATGGAAGCTTCAGGAATTCAGGCAATTTGTAAAAAGCAGGTAAGGAACGGAATAAAAATCTTTGTAGTTAATAAGGCTGAATGCATTTTCTTCTTGGCAAAATATGCTTTCGTGTGTTCATAGAAGTGGTGCCCCAGCCCATCCTCAGTGGCCATGAGCATTCATTGCTTTCTAGCAGCCTCCGTGAAGACATGTTTTAATTTGTTCGTAGATTCTTCACTCAGTCCCTTCCGTGACCAGGTGCACACATCTCCAGGATGGCTGGGTACTGACACACGCCTGGACTGTCTTCAGTCTTACCTAGCCACTGGGAAGTTTATCGATGCCCCGACCTTCCTCCTCCTAATCATGCTTTCATTGGAGGTATTTTTAAGCACCCACTCTGCACTGGGCCTGATGCTCGGCGCAGAAGAGACACAGTGAACAGGTCGGCACAGTCCCTGCTCCGTGCTGCTTACTGTCCTCTCAGACCAGCAGTGTCACAGTCTTGTCAGCACTGGGCAGGAGGGGTGGGGGCTCTGGGAGGAAAGACCCCGGAGGGAGTGTTGTTTGTGGTAAGAGCTAAGGATGATGTACAGTTGAAGGAGACATCCTGAGCAAAGAGCAGAGCAGGTTTGAGCAAGCACTTGTAGATGAAGTACGGCAGGCTCGGGGGCCTGCAAGTGCAGAAGTTACTGCCAGGTGGAGAGTGGGGAACATGGAGCTGGAGGGCCAGGAAGCGGCCCAGTCACTAAAGGTCTTTCTGTCTCTGGCTCAGGGCTTGGACTGCATCCTTTAAGCCAGGGTGGGGGGACAGTATAGTGTTGAGGAACTTCAGGGAGAAGAACGAGGAGACCAGATGTGTGTTTTACAAGTACTGTTCTGGATCATGCTGTGTGGCCAGGGGAGAGCCAGCATGGAGGCAGGATGGAAAGAGAGGAGGCGGCCAGAGGCCTGGGTCCCCTCGGCTAAGCAGCCCTGGCAGCGATGGAGAGGTGGTCACTGACGGAGAGACCACCAGACAGTGACTGAGTGCAGAGCAGAGGAGGAAGGATGGTGTAGGCATTGCGGAGGCTTGGGATTTTGGCTGGGGCAGGTGGGGACACTGGGAGTGCCCTTCTCTGATAGAAACTAACTTGGGAAAACAGTCTGTGGGAAGCTGCTAAGCTCAGTTTTGGTCCTGTTGAATTTGAGGTCTCGGAAGACTTTGAGCTACTTGGCAGCTCCTTGGATGAATGCGTTGGAACCTGGAGGAGGTACTGAAGGTACCAATAGGAGAGACGTTTGAAGGATAATTAAAGTGAGATTTTTCTGGAAGAGTATGTGGGCTGGGAAGAGAAGAGAGACCCTATAGATCAGCTGAGAGGCACCAGCATTTAAAGGGCCACAGAGAAAAAAGTAGGCTGAGAAACAGCCAGTGAGGCAGCAGGAAGTCCCCTGTGTGTCATCATGAAGCCAAGGGGGGTGATGTTAAAGGAAGTGGGGAGCGGGCAGCGGGATGAGATGTTACCCAGGGTCATTTGGATAAAGTCTGCGAGTGGACCTGTCGGATTCAGCCCGAGGTCATTGGTGAGCCTCGGGCAGCGTTGCCTCCCACATTCGTAGTAGCAAGTTAAAACTCACCGAGCTGAGCCCGGGACTTGCTGATTGTGCCACTGTCTCGGGTGACAGGGGAGGCCTTCAGCCGTCATCTGGTACCGTGCCGCCCTTTACCGGCACCCACGTCACCGAGGACTGTGTTCAACGTGGATTCTGATTCAGTAGTTCTGGGTGTAGACTGTGACTTGTGAGAAGCTCTCAGGTGACTGATGTTCCCACCTGCGGACCACACTTCGAGTAGCACAGATCTAGAATAACTCCCTCTGTCTGCTGGTTGTCCTCTGGTGGCATTCCGATAAACTTCCCAGTGGCTAGGTAAGACTGAAGACAGTCCAGGCGTGTGTCAGTACCCAGCCATCCTGGAGATGTGTGCACCCGGTCACGGAAGGGACTGAGTGAAGAATCTACGAACAAATTAAAACATGTCTTCACGGATGCTGCTAGAATGGTCATCCGTGAGACTGAATGACCACAGATGGTCATTCAGTCTCCAGAACACTCCTCACGATGGAGAACTCACTGCACTTCAGGGGTAGATCATGTTCAGTTGAAATCTACAGCTGTAATTCCAACCCTCTACATGAACTGGAACAAATCTCCTTCATTCCTAAAATCTCCCTCCCCACCGTATATATGCCTTCTTAAAGGATGCCCCCCCCTTTTTTTTTTTAAGAATTTATTTATTTGAGAGAGAGAGAGATCGTGAGAGAGGACAGGAGCTGGGAGCAGAGGGAGAAGCAGGCTCCCCACGGAGCAGGGAGCCCAATGCAGGACCCAATCCCAGGAACCTGGGATCGTGACCTGAGCCGAAGGCAGATATGCTTAACCAGCTGAGCCACCCAGGCGCCCCTAAAAGATCCTTTTTTTTTTTTTTTTTTGATGGTAACTAGAGATTACCCTTGTTTTTAAGCAGCTCTATCCCATTCTTGGGACGTATTAAAGTAAAATTTTTTTCCCTAAATCTGTTAAGTAAGATCTTTCACATCTTATGTAGGATTTTCTTTTGATCTAGGTGTAGGTCTGTTCGCTGCTTACTTGCTGATTTTAGCTTCTGCTTCCAGCCTGAACTACTCTGAAATCCTGGTGTGGTTGGCCTGCATGTTACCGTCTCTCTCCAGTTTGGAAATCAAATTGTTACTGTACATGCATCTATCTTCTTCCCTTTTTTTTTCCCTCTCTCCTGTCCTTCTGGCCAGATGATGGTCAGTCCGCACGCTCCCAGCCAGCTGAGCGACTGCTGTGCAGACTCAGGAGGACGCACGCTCAGCTCTCTTTTTTGCCCTCTGCTGTGTGGTGTAGTGAGTGAGCTTGCCTCTCTGCGCCCTGACACCTGGCCAGCGGTCTCTCCCTCTCAAAGAGTTGTTGACGGCTGCCGCAGGGCAAATTAAAACATCCTCAAACACGGTGTTGATGAAACTCATTGACATGGTTTTGGGTTAGGACCGAATACCTCCCGTCCTGTTGACTTTAGGATTCATTATGTCATGAGAGATTGATGCTAATAAAGTCTTAAGAAGAGAACATTTTTTTTGCTGTTGCAGAACCTACTCTGGATCCTTAATCTTCTTGCACGGAGGCCCGCGTTTGCTTATCCATGCAGAATACTCCCATGTTGCTAGCTTGCTATAGCTGTATCACAGATTAAGTAGTGGAAAGTTTTAGGAATGTTACTTGAAAAGACTGCCTTTTTCTCCTTTGGTTATTTACTTGCTGAAGCGGGAGTGTCTAGTTTTTAAAAAGAAGTGGCTGGGGTTGTGCTACTTTAGCCTTGAGGCTGAGATGCTTTCCTGGAAGGACCTTTCAAGGAGCAGGAGAAAATGCGGAGGCTGAAGTTTCCCTTTTTGGAGCTCCAGGATCTGAAAGTTCCCTGCTCTTAACCTTCAGCTGTCGTAAGTGCACCGAACCTCAGGCTGGGCATACGTAGAGTAGCCAGACCTAGGGAAAGAAACTGAACCTGCCTCTCCTTTGGATCTTTCTGGAAGCGCACAACGGTTGTTGCGTTGTTTCTTATTCCTGAGTCATCTAAGATGCCTCGCTTTCATGTCTCATTCTTCAAATATGCCAGTTACCTAGAGAAGCAAACTTTCTCTTTAGTTCCCACATTGTATTTGGAACTGACACTAGTTCCCACGTCAGAGATACGGGGGCTGAGGAACGGGAGGAAGTCACCAGCAACTACTTCCTGTGCTTAGAGGCTGCAGGGCCACACCCGGTCCCTGGCTGTTCGCTGCCGACCACCCATCCATCCGAGTTAACGCCGCTCAGATGGTGCCTTGCTCGTGAGACCCCTGAGAAGTTTAGGAAGAGGACGGTGCTTTGTGATCACCATTGTGTTTGCAGGGTTGGTTGCTCCTCTGATGACCTTGGAGAGGATGACCCCGTTGGCTGGTTTGAGCTGGAAGAAGAGTGGGATGAAGCAGACGTGAAGTTGCAGCACTGCAGGGTTGCCCAAGTAAGCGTTAGCGAGTGGTGGCCTTCCCACATTTGCCCACTCCCTCCTTCTGCCCTGTCCGTCTTCACGGAGTGGGTCGTATGCGCCAGCCCCGGGCCAGCCCCGGAGCCAGCCCTGGAGGCCAGTCAGCCGTGACGGTGACCCTCACGGAGCCGTGGTCCAGCGGGAGACGCCCCAGTACAGCACACACGGGGGCTGCGGCCGCCCAGAGGAAGCACGTCTCACCCGGCCCGCAGGTCACTGGGGAAGGCTTCCCAGGAAAGGCGGTGTGCTGCCAGGGGTTGGAGGTCGATGAGTCGTCACCCGCAGCCAGGCTAGGACGTGTGGGGAAGGGTGCGTGCAGCGGGGAGAGTGGAAACACGCTGGCCCGAGTGCACGAGAGATGTGTGTCCATGGCTGTGAGGGAAACCGTGATTGTCTGGCCACTTTATTTCTTTCACATGCTTAGTGTCCCTCTTAGTAAGAAGCTGCAGTAAGAGAAGTAAGAACTATCTTCTGGGCTTAGAGGTAGTAGATATTCAGTAAGTATTTATGCATCTGAGTAGTGGGGTCTGAGTGGCTCTTGGCAGAGGAGCTTCCACGGTAAGAAGCAGAGAGTTTGCATAGCAGGTGGGCTTTCAGATGGCTTTGGCCTCGAGCAGACGGCGCAGTGTCCTGGGCTGTGGGTGGTATAGACTAGTTGGGAGCTTTGCGACAGTTGTTGACTGTTTTCACCCTAGACCTGATTTCTGATTCAAAATGACTGGGCCACAGAGCAGACACACTTCTCTGCTTCATCCTGTCTTACCCTGCGTTTGCCCTGAAGATGGGGTAATGCCATTTCTCTTATTGGGATCTTTCCCAGAACCTGACTTGAATCGGCACGAGTGTTTTTTCCCCATTTGTTGAGATGTTGGACTTCTTTTTCGTGCCCCATGCCAGGCAGAGTGAGACCTAATAAGTCATTAAAGTCATAGGGGGACCTTCCCAGAAAGGCCTTTATCTCCCTTCCATTCATAGTCCGGCTTCTGAGTCCTTCTCCTCAAATCTCTCTGTCCTTTCTAGTACTTGATGGTGAAGTTCCTCTGCACCCGTCAGGAGTCGGCGGAGCGCTTGGGCGTGCAAGGCCTCAGCATCAGCGGGTACCTCCGGCCTGTGCGAGCCGAAGCGGAACAGCACGTCGTCTGTGCCCACTGCAGGAAGGACGGGGAGGAGAGCGTCTGTGGGGCCACCCTGCTCCTCAGGACACTTCAGTTCATTCAGCAGCTCGCCCATGACCTGGTACCTCGTTCCTTTGGGGACAATTAATGGTGGTGTTGAGGGAAGTGAACAGCCGCCGGTGAAAGCGGGCCCTATCGAGCCGTGCGGTAGGGACATGTGTGGCTGGCTTCACGCTGCTGTGATGATGGGGAGGGAGGTGCTGGGCATCCGTGGTGTCAGTCACTGGGGGACCGTTTGGCGTGTGGCCGTCAGAGTGAGGCTCCCCGGAATAGACCTACAGACAGACCACGAAGACCCCCGCTGTGGTTGCCGGTGGTAGTCTAGGGAGACCGAGCAAGTTTATGGGATTTCCGTCTCCCTTAAGTCCGGGGAGAATTATTTCTGAGGTACGGGTGAATTCTGTTTCCTCCCTAAAGGTACCAGAATGTCAGGATTTAAAATCATTTGTATTCCTGACACGGACTTGTACAGTCACCAATAAAAACACGGTGACCGCTGGCTCCGGGGAAGATTCTCGCCACATCACCATAGAGAACATGGCTTAGCTCAGGGATCGGTGGGGCGTCTCGCCCTCCCACATGGGGAAGGCAGCAGTTCTGCATCAGGGCGAGTTTAGAGGCTGTGACTCAATTTAACTCTGGTTTGTTTGGTCTGTGTTATTCAAGCTCTCCTGTCACAGTAGAAAACATAAACGGGGGTGGGTGGGATGCTTCGGAGCCGCGGGGGCGCTGGGGCAGGATTCAGGCAGGTGAGGGTCAGAGCACGTGGCCCTGTCGTCTTGCTGGTGTCCCAGGTGTGGTGTGTATGGAGTCGGGGAGTCCTCGTGGGTGTGTGTGTGTGTGTGTGTGTGTGTGCGTGCGTTTACACACACGTTTTCTCACATCCACATACGCACGCACATCCTGTAGAAAGTCTCACACCAGGAATAGTGGTTCATGCACTTCTGAGTTGGTGAGAGTCAGCATCGGCCATATGGGAATCCTACACCCTTTCACATTGAGGAGTAAATGAGCCATCACAATATTTCTTTAAATGCATTTTCCACTTTATTTTTTTCTGGTTTTTATGATTTTTTAGGTGCAGCAGAAGGAAAGTGGCTTAAGATATAAATCCTTTCTGGACTTCGCCGGTCTTGATTTGCAGATCTTCTGGAATTTTTACAGTAAATTAAAGCAAAAGTAGGTCAGAATTTGTTATAAGGTGATAATCATATAAACAAAACTGAAAACACTAAGTTTTACATTCCAAATAGACCTTTTTTCCTTGTAAGATGTTTTGACTTCTCACTAGTTTATATTGTTCTCGTTTGAGAGAACTGGTTATTATTGAAGATAACATCTCACGTTTCCGTAACGTACTCCGGGCAATGTTGCTGCAAACATTTTGTCGTCTGATTCTCATCACAACCTGGTGGGGAAAGCAGGTCAAGCACTGTGGTAGTGCCCTCGTTTTATAGATGAAGAAACAGGATCGGAAACGTGTGTCCTTGCCCCACTGTGGGCAGACTCAGGCAGGGTCTGTGTTTTCAGACTCTGCCCAGTACGATGTTCTTTTCATTCTGCCTCTCTTCCTCTCCTTGGCCTCCTACACACCGAGCCTGCTGTGTAGACGAGAGTCCTTTTTAGACAGCTGTTGGCTTTGGAGGGTCCAAGCAGCCTGCCGTCGTGCTCTCTGATACTCGTTGTCTTTCCGTAGCCCGAGGGAAGAGTGCCTCTGCGCCCAAACCCTGCTTCTGCGGCTCCTGCAGAGCTGCTTCTCAGTGCTGCAGAGAGACGGGCCGGCCGCTTCAGGGGGGGCAAAGGCACCCCGGCAGAGCCCGGGAGGGGCAGGGGCCGCCAAGGAGCTCCACACACACTTATGCGACGGTAGGCATTGGGCTTGTCTTTATTTTTGTATTTTATTCTTTATTTTTGTAAAAAGGATTTGTCTATCTTACGCAGAGAGAGAGCAGGAGAGCAGAAGGGGGGCGAGGGGCAGAGGGAGAGGGAGAGGGAGAAGCAGGCTTCCCGCTGAGCAGGGAGCCCGACGCGGGACTCGATCCCAGGACCCCGGGATCATGACCTGAGCCAAAGGCAGACGCTTAACCGACTGAGGCACCCAGGCGCCCCTGGGCTTTTCTTGAATATGACCCTGTGCTGGTAGCCTGCCAGGCCTCTTGCTGTAAGAACAGGGATCCTACGATCATGCAGGCTCAGGAGAGGGATCACTGCGTGGGAAAATGAGTGTTTCCTTGGATCTCCTTTTGAATTGTTATTTTGACTTCAGGATTTGTTCTCTTGTCAGCACCTCTTCCTCCTGGTTTCTGAGCACAGATGTGTCACAGGGAGAGTGGTGACTGTCACATTCTTCAGTCCTTACTGTAGAGAAGACACTGGGACGGGAGGGAGGGGAGAGAGGTAATGATACACGGGGAATAAAACACACGAACACGTGAAGTTACTTTTAAGGCTTTGCCCAGTTGCGGCTCAGAAGGAAGTAATGAAATGAAAACTGGTACATATAGTGCTTATGTTGGTTCAGTGTTGTTTCCTTATACCGCCTTGGCTGTAGAGGCTTTCACTACACGACGGGGAGCAGTGAGTTTATGGGCTAGTGAAAGCGGATACATATGTTGTGAGTGAGTGGATGGGAAATGCTAAAGCTGATTCCATTGTTCGTTTCCCTCAGTGGTGGACAGGGTGGATGGAGACTCTGCGCCCATGGAAACATTAAAACAAGAAGTCAGGAATACCCTTCTCAATGGGGCTGCTGTCTTCTTTCCTGACCGACAGACCCGGCGGAGCCATCTCTTCGCCATGATGGTAATCATTCACGTCAGAAGGACGGGCTCCATTCCTGAAGTCTGGTGGGATGACATTCATTTATTAGTCTCTGTTTTCTCTGACTATCTCCTCAGTTTCAGTTTTCCAGATGTGTACTTAACACTCTGTATGCAGAGTTCGGTGTGAGACACAGACGCCCGAGGACCCAGCACCGCCCTTAAGGAGGGGATGGCAGATCGTAGCCCCTAGTCTTACAAAGGGGGAGTATGGTCTCCCCATCATCTTCATGATTTGCCTGCAACCAAGCATTCTTTTTAACATTTTCACTTTTTATTATGGGGAAATATAAAACAAATACAAGACTAGAGTAAATAGAATACCTCCTGCCCCATATGTACCCATCACGTAGATTTGGCAGTTGTAAACTCGGGCGAATCTTGTTTCATCTGTGATCTGCCTCATCCACTGTCTCCCTGCCCTTCCCCCGGTATTATTTCATAAATATCTCAGATTATATCTGTAACGGAATGCAGCCTTCGCAGACCCCTTCTTGTCACTCAGACATTAGGAGTGGTGGGTGAAAAATGCTTTCAGTATTTATAAGCATTATGTTACCAAGTGGAATATCCTGTACAGAGATCCAGATTTTTAATTCTGAAGGCAGTATTTCTGTGTGAAAATGACTGTGATATATGGAGAAAGATATTAATGATAATGTAAGAACAAAAGTTTCTCTCTCTGGTCGGGCTCTGTGCTCAGCACGGAGTCTGCTTGTCCCTCTCCTGGCCCATCCCCCTCCATGCGCACATGCATGGGCGTGTGCTTTCTCTTTCTCAAATTATTAAAATCTTAAAAAAGAATTTCTCTCTGTAAGCCACACCGAAAACATCTAGGTCAGGGAGCTTCAGAGTTCCCAGTGTTCCAGTGATGGTACAACACAGGGAAACATAAATAAAGGGTAACAAGGAAGCGAAAATTACAGGCCAGTCTTACTTGTAAACATTGTAAGAAAAGCCTAGCAAAATATTAGTAAACCGGTCTAGTAAAATACAAAGTCCTGACTGAGTTGGATTTACCCTAGGAATACAAGGCTGGTTTAACATTAGAAAATTAGTAAATGAAGTCAGAGGAAAAAGTTATTTCAATAAATACAGAAAACATTTAAGTAGGATTAAATTTTGATGATTAAAACTATAAAACCATTAGCAAACTCAAAGCAGAAAGGAGCTCCCTCAATCTGGTGGAGGGGGTGTGCCCCAGACTTTTAACAAATAATATGCTGGATGGTGGATCCTAGAAGCAACCTTCTCAAAATGAAGAGGAAGACAAGGATGCTTATTGGCTGCTGTTACTCCGGGAGGTCGTGTTAGAGGGTCTGGCCAGTGCAGTAGGACAAGGAAGAGAAATTTTAAACATGATAATTGGAAAGGATAAAATAAATAATACTTTATAGGTGATATGGTTATAGATTGTTTTTTATTGTCCGTAGACAAGCATGTAGTAGAATTACTGATAGGAGTTTGATGAAAACTAGATCCGGCATTTAAAGAAAGCATTTCTAAATGCGGCAGCTAATTAGCAAATGTAATAAAGTCTCTGTGGGATGCATAGAAAGAAAGGAGGGAAGCAAATCATAAAATGTGGTCTCTGGTGCCAGAGGACTACAGTCCAGCTGGGGACACCTGCCACAAGAAAAAACCGCAGATGCGTGTAGAGGAGACTCGTGCTGGGGCCAAGTGACTGCGGATGGTTTCAGAGAGGGGGAAGGATCTTCGGTTGTTTTCAGCTCTCTGCAAAATTTGCACGTCAGCCTGAAGGATCAGTTTTCACACAGAGTCATGACCTTGGAAGCATCCGCTGGCCTGATCCACTGGACTGTGGGCGGGACTCCCATCTTGCTTGTTTACCAGAAGCGTTTACCAGGCCGCTAAGCAGTGATTTGTTTTGCTAGCACGTGTTCCATACGGAAGAATGGAAAAGGACATATGAGCTCTCGAATGGCATTGCTATCTATTACCAGCCCCGTCACTTTCCCTTTGCCGGTCCCTGCTGACAGCGGTGGTAGGGTTATATTTTCCCTGCTCATGCTGATGACTTGAACGGCATATCTTGTGTCTCCCCTCCTCCTGTGCCGGGCGGGGCCCTGGGCCTCAAATACTCTGGAAATCCTCTTCTGTGCCTTGCCTAACAGCCAATGTTTGGTACGTTTCTTGAATTAGGAAAGTGCCCCTGAAGTAGCCCAGGAGCCTCGTCAGGAGATGTGATCCCTGTAACTGTCACTCCAGGTTGCTCTGGCTTATGTTGGGAAAGCTTAGGTCCTATTTAAAAACCAGGAGAAAACTCACAAGAAAGGCACTGTTCCTGCCCTTTCCTCTTGCGATGTTGTGCCCAGTGATGAAAAGTACACATCCTCCTAAACATTCGTATCAAGATTTCCTGCAGGAAAGCTTGGACATGGGAACTTTAGCAGTGAACCCAAGTAAACCTGCCGTCTTTTGTTTAGGCGGGTGGTCCTGCCCCCGCCGAGCACCAAGCCAGTCTCAGTTGGGTGCCGTGAAGCGTGGGCCAACCCCAGCTTTCCTCACGCTTGGGAACAGTGGGCAGTGGCATGTCATGCTGCCCCAGGCTCCGGAATGTCGTGGAACGGGTGTTCTGATTGTGCACTCCGTTGTTTTCTAGAAGAACGTCACCGAGCAGGAGCACAAGCAGTCCCTGCAGCTCACTTTCCGTTCACTGTGCACGTATTTTAGGTAAGTTTATGGTGCTTTTCGGCCCTCTAATATTTCACATCTTTGCAAAGTTTTCTTTAGCTAGCCGTCCCCTCTGCTCAGCCAGCTTTCTAGAGGGAGATGCCGCTGGTCACAGGAATGACTACAGCAGTGGTGGAGTACTGATCTTGCCAGGAGTTTAATCTAAGGCCCAGTCCTCATGAGACCGTTTCGAATAGGACCCGCTGAGGAGCTCTTGGAGCACTTCAGCTTCTAAGTGATACTTGAAGACCCAAACTGAAGCCAGAGGAGCTTGGTGTCCTGTACTCAAGTCTGAAAACCCAGAAGCACAGAATGGTAGTTCAGCAAAGGAAGTGTGCTGGGAGGGGATGACTTGAGATTTTTACATGCTTTGGCTAGCAGAGCAGCTAATGGGCCTGTAGGCTGCGTTACCAGAGGTGTAGGCTCTCGAAGAAGGGAGGGAACAAATAGCCCAAGCTCCTGTCTGCACGTCAGGCTGTACCTAGTGCGAGAGCAGACTTGGAGGTCTCTAAAATGGGTCTGGACTCGAGTATCAGGGGCGATGAAAGAGCCTCAGAGCTCATGTGGGGAGCGTTTGAGTGTTCAGCCTGGATTGTCAAATTAGCCAGCGTGAGATTAGGTGTATTTCTTCTTGGCGGTCAAGGTGATGTAGTCATCAGATTGACTTCTCAGAGTCTCTTCTAAGGACTTGAGGGTTTACAGGCCTGAGCTTACTAAGGACATGGGGGACAGACAGTGGCCCAGACTCAGCTGGGACCTGGACCTTTTCCTGACCCAGTCTCCTCCACAACCCTTGGAACTGGCACTGAAATCTTGCTGGGTTCTTTTTTGGAAACTTTTAAGACAAAAGCATGAGCATGCCCTGCCTGAAACAAGGAGTCGTGACAGATTTGTGTCCTTTCAGTGATAAGGATCCGGGTGGCCTTCTGCTCTTGCCTGAGAAAGGTGACCTGGCCGACATGAACAGCAGCGAAGTGCTGGCGGTCATGAGCACCCTCCTGTCCGTCGCTGCTCGAGAGGTAACTGGCGGCCGCTGCGCTCCCTTCACCCCGTGAGCCAGCGATCGTGGGCGCCGCCCCCGTTAGCCTCGCTCCCTTCGCCTCCTGATCCAGCGATCGCGGGCACTGCCCCTGTTAGCCTCGCTCACTTCACCTCCTGATCCAGCAATAGCGGGCGCCGCCCCTGTTTGTTAGCCACAGTGTGATGTAGCTTTGTCCCCGTGGCCCTTCCAGGTGGGCAGCAACTCTCAACGGTCTGCCGTGGCTCCTGGTCACCCGCTCCTGGGGCCAGTCCCCTGCTAGTCAGCAAGCCGTAAACGTGTGGACACGTTCATTCCTCTGGGAAGGAGGAAGGGGTCTTTGCCACGTCCCCTGGGGTGCAGGTTGGCGAGCCCAGCACTTAGGCCTGTGTCTGTGCTGTGAGTTCTGTGGAAAACTGCTTTAGCTTTTTTAAAATTTAAGATTACTTAGTAAACCCACAGGCTAATCGAGTCTGAAAAGATAGTGTCTTTTGTCTGTGCTAATATTTTCAAATTTTTACTTTATTTTTTTAACATGAAGGATTCTGTTTCTCAAGATGTAGTCCATGTGTCAGGTGGATCAGAATCATCTGGTGTATTTGGACAGAAATTTGGGTTTCTGGGTCCCACCCCAGGCTCCTGGTTTAGAACCTCTCGGACAGGATTTTGAGTCTGTGTTCCACCGCACACCCCTGGGACTCTGACGTGACAGAACCCCGTGACTAGGGCACCAAGGGCTGCTCTCTGGACAGAACATGGACCGGGTTGGGGCGGGGGGGGACAGTGGGCCAGGCCAGACCACACGCTTGAGGCGTGGAGTGACGGTGACTTGACGATAACTTCTTCTGTGTCTGAACTTGAGTGTCTGAGTCTTTTCCTTTTTTTTTTTCCTGTCAGTGCTTTACCGTTTTCAGGTTGCTGCTGGAGCCACGATTTCATGCATTCCTGGCTGCATTGCTCTTAGGGAGACAGCTTCGAGAGTGCCAGGTTCTCATTTGCCAGGGTCACCCTGTGGGCTGGCCACTGTGCAGACCTAGTATGACTTGCAGTCCAGGGTCGTCTCTGTCCCACTGGAAGCCTGTGTCCTCTATCGCTGCTGTGACATTCATGTTCTCTCTGGCTACCTTCTGCTTTCTGTCTCCTTCCCAGACTGTCTGGCCCATCTCTGTCTTCCTGGAAACTCCTGCTCCAGTCTACTGCTCATCAGTATTTGCTCTGAGCCCTGTTAGCCATGCCTCACTCCCATCTGTCTTTATTTCTGCCACCGTCCACGCTCACACATGTGCAAAAGGCCAGGGACAAGATGGGGAGAGGCAGTATTTGACGAGGAGAATGGCTGTGGGCACGCTGACTTTATGGCTCTGGGAGGACTTGAGGTGGCAGGAGCTCCAGGATACTCAGGAGCTGAGTCGGTGCTGGAAATTTTGCAGCCGGTGACGAACAGCTGAGAGTTGAAGCCGCGACTGCGGTGCCCCCTCCTCACCCGTGGGCATCTGGGGGACGTCTCACCAGAAAGATGGGAGTGGCAGCAAGGAATCCCTGGAGGCGGAAGCCCAGGGAGGAGAGAGTTTCAGGACGTTCAGTGCTCGGGAGAGCCACTGACGTTACAGTTAAGTGGTGAGGCTTTGTTCTCAGGTGGTAGCCGGTGCCTTCGGGGACCGGTGTCGGTGAGTGGTGAGGCAGGAGAGGCGGGACGGCGGCACAGAGCGGCTGCAGGCAGCTTTGTCCAGCGGAGCTCACGTTCCAGAGAGTGCAGGTACAGAGCAGTCCGCGTGCTCTTGAAGTCCCCTGCCCACCACACCGCGTGCCTTCCTCCCCGGAGGCAGCTGCCCTTGTGAGGTGTACGTCGGTCTTTTCTCTCTGGCTTTTCCTGCGCAGCAGGCTTGTTTGGCCTGGTCACGTGGTGCACAGTCTTCCAGTCCGTGGCGTTTTCAAGGCTCGTCCATGCGGACACGCGTGCCGCAGTCGGTTTGTTGTTGGTGGTGCGCGGTATTCCCCTGTGAACCTGCCACCGTGTATCCGTTTTACTTTGGAGGGGCAATTGGGCTGTTTCCAGGTGGGGGCAATTACATGGAAATCATGGTAGGAACGTATCTTGTGGTTCTTTTGTGCAAAAATTTACCCCTAGAGGTCAGGTGAGAACAAAGCTGATGGCTGGGGAGCCACAGAAGGGCGGAAAATGACTTTTCAGGTGGGGATAGGTGTGGTTGAAGGCTCAGGGGAAGGGGCCAGAGAGGAAGGAGGTTTGCAGGTGTAAGAGAGAGGGGGTTGCTGGTGCAATAAGACCCCTAAGGGGCAGAAGGGGAGGATGCGTGCAGTAAAAGCCATCTGGGAAGCCTCTGGAAAGCTGGAGGGTGAGAGAGGAGCTTTCACCTGCCGTTTCCCTCGGTCGCGTTTGAAACACGGAGAGCTCTTTCTTAGCCGGTGACGGTTGCTGTCCGAGAATGCCCATGCCTGTGTTCTGTGTTCTGCCCTTGCCGTGAACAAAGTTTTCTCCGTCTGCTTCTTGTAGTGTGGACTGCTGGTGCTCACGGGGGCCCACGGGGAGACTGGCTCTGTGCTGTTCTCCCTGTTCTGGGCCGTCCAGGGCAGCCTGCTCTCCTGGTGCTACCTGCAGCTGAAGAGCACGGACTCCGCAGTCAGAGGTGGTGCTGCCGACCTGATTGACCAGTGTGAGTTTCAGCCCCCGAAGTCCCAAACCCACCAGAACAGAGAGCTGTTTGGGCTTTGGCGGTCTTCTTCAGTGCCTCGT
This sequence comes from Leptonychotes weddellii, assembly GCF_054177405.1. Taxonomy (NCBI): domain Eukaryota; kingdom Metazoa; phylum Chordata; class Mammalia; order Carnivora; family Phocidae; genus Leptonychotes; species Leptonychotes weddellii. The sequence continues at coordinate 51,285,638 of NC_138383.1, forward strand.
GGGTGGAGTTCCACAGAGGGTTTTCTCTTCTAAGTTACAAGTTAGGTCTGTCTCTGGGTTGTGTTTTTCTTCTTAAAATAGGGTTCTATAGCACGTCTTTTTGCCCCGAGTGTTCTGAATGTGGTGGTATGCCTCGGAGTTTTCACCGTGGAGTCCTACGTCGTGCAGCACTCTGAGGTGACGCCACAGTCTTCAGCAGAGCCGGTCATCCGGGCTTTAACTGAGTGACCCAAACAAGAAAGTCTTGACCTTTTAAAGTCTGAGGCATATGTGACCACTGCTGTGGTCTCTGCAGACCCCCCAAATCCTCCTGTTCGTGTCCCATAAACCCGCAGAAAATGACGTGACCTTCCACAGGTTCTGAGAGATGCGCACATGGAAGATTGAGTCCCAGCAGTGTGACAGGACTGCTGACGGGGTCGAGTGCTGGCGCCTGCGGCTCGGACCGCGGGGTGGCCCACTGAAGACGGGCCCGTTGTGAGCAGAGGGAGACTTCAGCCTGGCCCCTGGGCTGCTCAGCCGATCGATGATTCCACCTCATCCCAAAGTAGCGAAGACAGAAAAAAATCACTCCCTTTAAAAGCGATCCTTCCCTGAGATTTGCACTGCTTTTCCTCCCTGAGGAAAACATACACATGACCCCTAGTGGTCTTTCTGATGTGGGATTCTTGCCACCGTACCTGTGACCCTCGCCAGCTTTGTCCTTCGTGACGACCAAGCAAGTGACGTGTCTACCGCACACAATACTAATTACCGCCTTTATGTTTTGGTAGATGTGGGACAGTTTCTGGCAAGCATGAGAACGATTTTGGAATCCCTCTTGTCACAGTATAGTGGAAAAACCATTGTAGAAAAATTATGTGATTCAGTGTTTTCGATGGCAGCTCGTCAACTGGTAAGACACAGTGATGGCCTTTGCAGAGGGGGAGGGTGGTGACCCGCAGCCCCAGGCAGAGTCTGAGGTGGATGCTAAGTGCTTCGTTAATCTTCCTTCAGGTCATCTTTCTGCTGGACTTCTGCACTTTAGACATTTCTCACTGCACGCTCCTGAGAGAGTTCAGTACGCTAACAGAACTGTTGAGGCAGCTCTGTGCTGACGCGGAAGGAGCGCCGAGTAAGGTAACCGGAGTGGACGTCGGAGCCCGCGCCGCATCCCCTCTTGGGAGCGATGACAGTGCTGAGTGACCCCTACCGTTGAGGTTGCCCCCGAAGACCACCCCCCATGTTTTAGCAGTGGCTTGCCAGCGAGGATGAATGGCAGCCCACCTTGACCTGGTGTGGTCAGCCTTGGAAAGGAAGTCGTATGTAGGTCAGTCTCCTTTCACAGCACGTGAAGTTGTATAAAACCACGTAAGCGAAGAACGAGATTGAAGTCTAGAAGGGAGACTGCATGTTGAAAGGCATATTAGAAGGTTTGGTATTTAACAGAATTTTCTCCCTATTTAACCTCATAGGACACAGCGATTTTCACTACCTTCTTTGAGTCTCAGAACAACTCTGTGGGAACAGAAAGGGCATATATTATAAAGCCTATTTTAAAGGTGAAAAAGCAAAGACTGAAAATGGAGAGAGAAGGGAGGATGGGCTTAGATTTGCCAAGGTCCCAAATTCAGTGTTTTTCCCACTGGAAATTCATGCGAGTAGTGAATCGCAAGAAATAGCTCTTTCGGGCCAGAAAACAGAAGCTAGTGTCACGGGTCCTCTGCTGAGGGCTAGATGCACGCTGACCTGTGTATGCAGGTGGAACACCGGGATTACTTTAGCTTGTGTGATCATCTGCGTCTGGTGTCCTGGCCGTCCGTCTGGGGCGCTAACACGGATGTGGCAGGACCCAGAGTGACCGAAGCTTGCTTTCTTGACTCGTTTTGTTTGTGCAGCTCGATGCAGAGACTTGGCAGCAGGAATGTCCCGTGGTCTTACATACCTGGACAAAAGAGTCTGCCCACAACTATGAAAACAATTGCCACGAGGTGTCTGTCTTCGTGAGCCCGGGGGCAACCTACTTTGAGGTGGAATTTGACGAGCGGTGTGAGACTGAGAAAAGGTAAGACTCCCGTGGTCTTTTCCTAAGCAGTAGTGGGTTAAAATGAGAGCAGGAGAGTAACGGAGGTTATGCCTTCCCAGGTATGATTATCTGGAATTTACCGACGCTAGAGGTGGAAAAACACGCTATGACACCAAAGTTGGCACCGAGAAGTGGCCCAAGGTGAGTGGTGCTCCCAGAAGTGACATGCGCGCTTCTGCACCAACTCCCTCCTTTGTCAGCCCTTGGGGGTCTGGAAGGGAAGCATTTCCCTCGCACTTCTGTAAAAGGAAGGGCTCACGTCGGAGTTGGCAGGGACAGCCGGCCACCTGTTTTGTAGATAAAGTTACTTCAACACCTAGCCTGCCCGTCGGTTGATGGGTCGTTTCTAGCTGCTGGTGCGCTGCAGAGGCCGACTTGAGTGGTCGCAGCAGAGACCGGACAGCCCAGGAGGTCTAATGACTTACTGTCTGGTTCCTCACAGCACAGTTTGCCCACCGCTGGTTTCTGTCACATTGTCTGGCATGAGTGGGGCGTTGGGGTCCAGGAAGGCGCAGAGCATGTGGTGAAAGCCGGGAGTGCCCGCTGGAGGCTTGCCCACTGGTCTCGGGGGCATGGTGGGGGGTGGGGCGGGGGGTGAAGTGCTGCTTCCCGCCATTGGCGTGCTCTCTGGTGGTCTCAGTGGGGAGCACGAGCACCATTTCTGGATGAGCAGGGAGTGGGCAGATGGGCGTCCGAGGTTTAGAAAACTGCCAGTGTTGCTTCTTCACACGGTGCAGTCGTGGATTTTGCATTTCAGCCGCTCCCTTGTCTGTTTCTCCTTCAGTCCCCTGGGTGGGTGTGGTGAGGTGGGATGGTGAGAACGCAGGACCGATGTTAGATTTAGAGTTCCTGAGTCTTGAAGAACATGCTTGCTCCTGAAGGACCTCATGGCTTCTGTGCTTGTCTCTAGAAAGTGACCTTTAAGGCCGGCCCTCGGCTGCAGTTCCTCTTTCACTCTGACAGCAGTAACAACGAGTGGGGCTACAGGTTCACCGTCACCGCCTATGGCCTGCCCGACGTGGCCGTGTCCTGGGCGCTGGACTTACAACTTCTCGTTTCCCGGCTGATGGGACGCCTCGCTGCCCAGTGCATGGCGCTCAAGTCTGCGCACCGTGAGTCTCACGCACGTCGGCTCCACACAAGGGCAGGGCGGAGGTATGGACGGGGTGCCCTCGCAGGCCTGCAGACCACACCAGACCGCAGCATAGACCGCTCGGTGCCGTGGCCGTAAAGTGTCTCAACGTGGACTTTGGAACACATCCCAGGGGGTGTTGAGGATGCCCTGTCTGGAGGATGGCCTTGGTCATCTTCATTTTGTTAGTGAAATTTGGAAGGCAGAAATGGAATAAATTTACCAGTATCCTTTAACCACGTGACTATTTATGTTAAATACAGGAGAGTGGATTTTGTCTTAAAGTGATTTCTTCAACTTAGTTATTAAATGCACCCGAGAAACAAGAATTATAGAATAAAACTTCCTACTGTGTTTTGTTTCTATTTCATTTCTTGAGTTTTTCTGAATGTAAAAGGAAAATATCATGGGAGTTGCGTAACGGAGAAAGATCGAGGAGAAAAGCCATTCCTAGTGCTAACACCCAGAATGAACTCTTACTAATATTTTAATGTATTCCCATCTAGTCTTTTTTTATGTCCGTTCATAAACACGTGTGGGTGGGTATTTAATTCTTCTTGTTTTTTTTTTTTTTTTTACAAACTTAAGTTTACAAATTGCGAACATTTCCCCCACTAAACACTTGTGCCCGGTCTCCGGTTGTTCCCTGGCGGTGGTCCTCACCTCGCTTCATCTCCTGCACTGACAGGAATTGCAGAAGTGCCCGTGACCGAGGCTGTCCCACAGAAGGGCAGCGCCTTAGGGCGCCCTTGTGGCGGGGGTGCATCCGGGGTGTGTGCTAGTGTGCTGGGAAATGGGGGTGGGTCCCCCGCACGTCCTCAGATTGCCCACAGGCTCTTCAGTGCCGCGGGGAAGACACAGGGCTCTCACAAGCCTTCTTCTCTTTCCAGAGTTTGGAAGTGACATGGCAGTGCCTCCCGCAAAAATGGCGTCGGTCCTGAACTCCCCGCTGTGGAAACCTGTCTTTAGGCATCAGCTGAGTCCAGAGTTGGGATTAGCAGCGAGCTGGCCCACTCCCCCACACCAGGATAGTAAGGAGGTATTTACGCTTGCGGCGTCTTTCCACCTGGCATGGAGTCCGTTTGCTGATGGCTGCTGCTTCCACCATGAGCCCTTGTCTTTGCGTCCTCACCCCCACTCAGCTCTTAGCGCCCTGAAGGCAGGTGCCATCCCTTGTTCACGTGGTGTCCACACCGAGTGCCCCAGGGGCCGGCGAGACATGTTGTTGGTGCTCAGGAAATCTGGCCCAGTTGCTGAATAAGCCAGTTGAGTGTGTATCTAGCAGCCGCTGAGTCAGCTGTCAGAGTAAACGATTTGTGCGCACTTTGTGTTCTCTGTGGAACAGCGGCATGTTCCCTCGGCTTACGGTGTCTCATGAGCTGGACAAGTTGTTTGCTGCCTCTTTGCCGTCCCCTTTGCCTCCGTCTCTGCTCTACCACTCTTCCTCCCTCCCTCGCCCACGTCACTCCGTGGGTAGCTGAGAATCCTGGGGCTCTTCCTCAGCCTCCCCCCTTGACCTCTGTTAAATTTGGCTCCTTCAGAGCCTCTGTTCCTTTGGCTCCGTGACAGCCCACTGTCTTCTCTTGACCTCCACTGCGGCCCTGCCTCCTCAGTGGGCCTCTCCTGTTCTTCCTTCCCTAGAGAGGAGGCTTAACTCGGCTCTCTCCCCTTCCCCGCAGCCCACCAAGACTCTATCCTGTCTTCTCTCTTCTGCTGTCACATCTGTGCAGAACCTCCCGAAACATCAGCCCCGTAGCCCTGGTGCTTCTCCGGGCTCCACTCCCGTGTCCCCGTCCTCTCGTTGGGTAGTTCCATGTCGGTGTCCCGACTCCTCTTCACTCAGAGGTGGTCGTGTCCCTCCTCTGGCTGCTCCCTGCTGTCACTACCGTTCTTGTTTTCCTCGGCGCCGAGCCACGGCGCCCCGGCTTGTTCTCACGTCTCCTGCCCAGTCCGCCGCCAGCCCTGTGGATTCTCCTGGGGGTGTTCAGCTCCTCCCAGCTCCTCCCGTCTACATCTTTCTCCAGGCCCTCATCCTGCGCTTGTACTGGGACATTGGGACCTACCAGGGTTTTTTAACTGCTGAATTATCTTGTTATTTTCTGTGGCCAAGCACCATTAATGGCTCCTGTTGCCCACAGGGTGGAGCCTAAGCCCCTCAGTGTGACAGTTGAGGCTCTGTCCAGTCTCCTTTCACCTTACCCCTCCGCTCCCCGGCTGGGACTTCACTTCTGCTAATGGTTTTATTCCTCAGGGGCCAGAGCTGCTCAGTTGTCAGGGTCCGGCCTGAAGCCGCACCCCCCCAGGAGGCTTCTCCTCATCACCCAGCCTGACAGGAGCTCTCCCGGGGGCTCTCAGTATGGGCTCCCCTTCCCGGCATTTGGCACTCGCTCACCTTTCCCTCTGCGGTGCCACTCGTGTTCACGCGTGTAGTGTTTTATTTATGTTTTCCTTGTTTTTAAAGCCGTGTCTCTGGTTTCTGCAGTAGATTGAAGCTTCCTGTTCTGTCCTTATGCTTTGTTCTAGTCAGTGTCGGGTGAACTTGGTTGTCTGAATGACTTGGTTCAACGTGATGTGTTCTTGTTGTTTTGTTCCAGGTCAAGAACATCCCCGACGACCCCTGCCACCACTTTCTTCTTGAGTTTGCACAGTCAGACCCTGCCCAGAACTTCTGTGGGCCATTTTCAGAACTTTTCAAAGGATTCATACAGGCATGTAGAAAACAGGCCCCAAAGACAGATATAGTTGCTGGTTCTGCTATTGATCAAGCTGTGAACGCCACCTTTGCCGCTCTGGTGTGTCGCACTCCAGGCTTGTATGAGAAGCTGCAGAAATATGGTAACTTATATTACAGGGATACTTCTGATCCGAAGGCCAGTGGGAACGTTTCTAACATTTTGAAATATATCTCTACGCCTGTAGACTTCATCTCGTTAAGTCCTACTCTGCCAGTCAGAAGATCCGTGACCAGTTATAGTTAGTGGATTGTCGTGTGTGCAAGGAGCCTTGAGTTTCCTGATCAGCAGGTCACTTCCTTCTCCAAAATCCTTGTGGAAAACTGCCAAGAAGTTTAAGGGAAGGAGACCCTCACTTGGGTTATAGTCTTGGGCGAGAACTAGAAGTTGCGCAGCTTCAGGTTACTCACACAAGCTTTCTGTGCCTTCGTCCCCTTATCTGTAAACTCGGGAGTTGGTAGCTTGAACATTCTAAGAAATGCTGGTTAAACCCTGAGTTGTTTTGGTAATTCAGTGTGCTGATAACCAAGGAGGGAAACGTAATCACGCTTATCTTTAGACTGAAAGCTTTTGTAGGCTTCCTGGTTGGTAGCCTGCTCCTCACCATTTCTGTTCCTCGCATCCCCCCGAGATGTCGTCTGCGTCCTGTGTGTGTAGCCGGCAGCCGGTGGGACCCACAGGAGGGAGGGCCTCTCTCTCCCCGTAATCTCTCAAGGGAAGAACCTTTCAAACCCTATGTAAAGAGGAGCTAGGGCTTTTCCCAAGCACTTTGGCAGGGTGTGTGTTGCTTTCATGGTGCAGATGAGCTGAGCAGGAACAGTGCTTTCCCCATTAGAGCAGGTCACAGATGGTTGCCGCTGTTAGTAAGTATTCCAATGACAGTCACTCCTGCCCCGTACCGCCCAGTTGTTTAGCTCGCACAGCGCAGAGTTTATTTCCTGGTTTCTAAAACATCTCAGTGAATCCTTCCTCCCTCAATTCTTACTATTTCCTTGAAGAAGCTGCTCAAATAAATAAAACCTACATTGAGGCATGAGTGGTTTATGAAAACCAGTGTCCTGTGGAAGACTGTGTCTCTGCTAGGAGGTGGGGTACCAGGTGACCTGCCAAGTTTAAAGAAAAAAAAAAAAAATTCCAGTTTATGTTTTCATAATCAAATTATAGTAAGAGAGCTGGACAGTCTTTTTTTTACCTGCGGGAACTCTGAGCAGATGAAAGCCTTGTGAGTTTAAGCTGAGAAACAAAGTTTCTGGCTGGTGGCAGGCTCCCCAGCTCCTTTTCAGATCATGTTCAGATAGCACATCCTTAATTTCAGGAGAGAGATACAGTCTGATATGGGAACTAGAAACTTCCCTGAATACAGGTTGTTTCTAGAATAACCTACCGCTGGGCTTTGGAGATACAGCTGGTCTCCGTTCTTCAGGGGCTCTTTCTGGGTCCTACCAGGCGGAGCTCCTTGAGGGGTGGGCCTTGTCTAGCTCTAAAAATGTCTAAAAATGGCTCACCTTTTTGCATTAGAGGTACGTGGGAGGAGTTTTTCAACTAGCCTGTAAGCTGCCTGAGGGCAGAGCCAGCTCTGTTTCTCTCAGCATTGCGTTCCCAGTGCCTGCGGGGGCGCCCAGCGCCTCCCCCCGTGTGTGGCCGTGGCCCTCGCGCTGTTCGTCGGTGCCGCGGAGGTTCTGTGGAGAGCTGCGCGCTCTTCTAGTCTGTGATCCTCCAGTTTTTACGAGCCAAGAAAGGAGATGTTTCCTTTAAACAAACAACTTCTTTGTTACTTTTCTAATTATAAAAATATTACCCATTCACGTGGAAACCTACAAAGTACAGGAAAGCTTAAGATAACGGTCAGTTGTAATCTCACCACTTCAAGAACACATCTGTTAACGTTTTTCTGTGTATATACCTGGGCTTTTTATCTAGGCATATTTACATGGCGTATCTATCTGTGTATAGATCATATATATCCGTCACGTTTCTAATACGTATGGTCTTTTTAAATAGATAATTTTGTGCTTATACTGTTTCAAAACCAATCTTTTTTACTTAATTTATACCGTGAACTTTTTTCATGTTAATAATTATTTTTTACCTACTTTTAATACTTTTCGTTTTACTTTTAATATTTTTGATATTTTACTTTCGTATTTTTACTTTAAGTATTTTACTCCATTTAATAGTGTGTCCATTTCAGATACTGTTCCCTTGAAAAAAGTGAGTTTGTAGTAACACAGAGAACCCATTACTGGTGTTTATGGCTTAACTGATCCCTCCCTCGTTCCACCCGCACGGTGTGAGCATCAGGGGAAAGACTTTTTCTCTGTGTTAGGAGTTTTAGAAGTTACTTTGTGCTTAAAGTTGCAGTACTTGATTGAGTTAACTGAGTATAATCTCATCGTCTCTCCTTTCCCCAGTAAAAAGTGGGGGCAACACAGCCCTGAGCGAGGAGTTTGCACAGGTGTATTGCTTGGCAGATGGGATTCGCATATGGATGGTAAGATTTTCTTCGCATGCGATTCTTACGTATTTTGAGTTTTCGCACCATGGTTGTGTGCAGTTACGGTGAGCAGCTCTCGAGTTTTTTGTTTTGTTTTGTTTCGTTTTTCACTGAAGTTCAGTGGCGTGAAAAGCTCTGAAATAACTTAGAACCCTTGAAGTCCTAGTGTAGTGGGTGCTGAGGACGTTCGGAGTAAACAGGTCGCGGCCGTGAGCTCCAGACGCCCTTCCGTAGCCCCAGGGCCACTCTGCGGGGCCTCTCCGACGGGGCGGACGCTGGCGGCCTTGGGTGGGGTCAGGCCGCTCTCCAGGGAGAGGCTGCTGTGCTGCAGAACAGTGGTTCTGTGTGGCCGCTTGTGACAGCCGTGGAGCGGAGGGACGGAGCGCCCTTGAGTGGGAGGATGGGCAGAGGGGACTGTTGTGTTACTGCGTAACGCGGCGTCGCGGTGTGGGAGGTGTGCGTGGTGCTGTCCTGCCGTGAGTGAAGGAGGTCAGCTGACACGTGACGACGAGTAGAAGCAAGTCCTAGGGGAACCCACGAGTAAAGTTTACACACAACCCACATCTGTGTCCTGTTAGGTACGTACATGTGTAGTAAAGTTCTTCAAAGTCCTGGAAATGATGACCATCAGACTCAGGAGAACCGTTTTTATTTTTCTTAGGCATGGAGCTGAATCCCTATGTGTTATTATTATTATGGTCCATATATTCACAATCATCTTAAGTACTGTGTAGTAATTGGGAGGAATCGTTAAGTCTTGGAGAGGACAGGCAATGAGATTGAGAGCAGGAGACCAGCTGTGGTTCTTCAGTGAGCGTGGTGGCTGCTCCTGGGCGTAGAATGGTCAGGTTCTGTGGCTGGTGTGAGTGGTGTGCAGTGGTGTGGTGTCCAGGACCCTTCCCACGTTCCCGGCTTGGGGACTTGCTGGGCGGTGGAAGCATTAACCATACGGGGGAGGAAATGGCCTTGGAGCTGGGAGTGGGCGGGGTGGGGGGGTGTGAATTCATTCTGGGACATGCTGAGTATGAGGACACACAGGTGACCTGAGATGCCTAGCCGGAGGAGTTAGGGAACCTGTGAGAATGTAGCAGACGTGTCGGAACAGAGATCCGAGTAGCTCCAAATCATTGGTGAACAGATTCTCAAGAGAAGCTAGAAGGTACTGTCATCAGGAGGGTGTGAGGAGGGTCACAACAGTGTGTGGAGGGAAACCAAAGCTGTAGTAGTGGCCTGAGGAAAAGACTGATAAACTCACTGCCACAGGCACTCAAAGGACTTGGCAGTTGACGAGGCACAGCGTAGATCGCGCTTCTGGTTTAGTGTGGGACGACTGCCGATAGCTGGACAAGACACCAGCCTCCTCTCCCAGACGTGGCCTTCTGCCTGGGCTGTCAGCACCATGGCCCCCGCTGTGACCATTGCCTACCCTGGTACTAGGAGTGCTGTTCTCTGCCTGGCAGGCCCAGCATCACGTGCAAGCATCCCCTCACACAGGGTAGAGTAGAGATGGAATTTTGGTCCAACTTCTGCAGCAAACTGGGTGCGTAACCCTAGCAAGACCCTTCATTTCTCTAGACCTCCACTTCTTTGTCCGTGCTAGGTCGGCTTTGGATAAGGGCCCTTCCAGCTCCAATGTTCTACGTTTTGTTTAAAGATTTTATTTCTTTATTTGAGAGAGAGAGAGAGCGCGCACAAGTGCGGGGGAGGGGGAGGAGCAGAGGGAGAGGGAGAAGCAGACTCTGCACTGAGCACAGAGCCCGATGCAGGACTCGATCTCAGGACCCTGAGATCACGACCTGAGCTGAAATCAAGAGTTGGACGCTTAACCAACTGAGCCACCCGTGTGCCCCGATTTTTTAAGTAATGGGATCAGGGTTACAATCCCCTCCCAAACAAGGCATAGTTGGAAAGAAGGCAGTGTTGCGGACATACTGTTAGACAGCTTCAAAGCCTGGATTACTTGTAGGACAAACAAAAACAGCTGAGGTCTGTGTCCTCGAGAGTTGGACAGTAATTGTAACAGTTCTCCGTGATGTCATGCTGTGTGCCGTGGCCCTGCCTGGACACTGTAATTGTGTGGCTCAAACTCTCCCCCCAGTTGGAGATGAAGCAGAAGTCCCTGATAAACCTGGGGAACGAGGCAGAAGAAAAGCATGGGTCGGAAGCGGCTGAGGTGAACCCCGAGAGCCTGGGTGAGTGTGCCGAGCCTTCTGTTTACACTCCCTAGGAAACTGGTGACCCGTCTTCGAGATGATTTTATTTATTTGAGAGAGAGAAAGTGAGAGAGAGAGAGAGGGAGAGCGCACAAGCTGGGGGAGGGGCAGAGGGAGAGGGAGAAGCAGGCCTCCCGCGGAGCAGGAAGCCCGATGTGGGGCTCGATCCCAGGACCCTGGGATCATGACCTGAGCCGAAGGCAGACGCTTCGCTGACTGAGCCACCCAGGCGCCCCTTTTGTTGTTTTTAAAGTGTGCTGTCAGTGAATGTTCAGTGAGATTAAGGAATTAGTGATATCATGGTTATGTTAAAAACTTGCTATTTTAGAGAAATGTGAAGTTTTTAGATGAAATAGTGTGATCCCTGCAATCTGCATGGAAATAGTCCAGGGAGGGGGTGGCTGGTGAAACGAGACTGGCCTTGGGCAGGGTCAGGGGTACGTGATGGGGTCCTCATAGTCTTTTCTCTCTGTATGTTTGAAATATCCACCATAGGGGCACCTGGATGGTTCAGTCAGTTGAGCAGCTGACTCTTGATTTCGGCTCAGGTCGTGATCTCAGGGCCCTGGGATCGCATCCTGTGTGGGGCTCTGCGCTTAGTGGGGAGTCCACTCGAGAGTCTCTGCCCCTCCCTCTGCCCCTCCCCTCACTGGAGTGCACTCTTTCTCTCCCCCCTCCCTTTCTCACTCTCTCTCTCGAATAAATAAATAAATAAAATCTTAAAAAAAAAAAAATGTCCACAAGAAAACTTCCTTTTAAGTGTACTGACAGTGCTGGGAAGATTTTGATTTGTATAATGACATAAGAGTTTATTTTCTTCAGAAGATGTGTATGTCACTTTATTTTTTTTAAATTTCTTTTTAAAGATAGAGTGAGAGAGAGCATGAGAACAGGGTGAGGGGCAGAGGGAGATATATGTCACTTTATTAATGGAGGTATTTCTTGTCCAAAATTGTGGAGTTTAAAGAGATTATTTTCTCTCCAAAAGTAAGCAGTAAATTGAATTTTGACCTTTTTTCATTACCTTCCTTGCTTTCTGCATTTAGCAAAAGAGTGTATTCAGAAGAGCCTCCTGTTACTGAGATTTTTGCCCGTGGGAGTGAGTTCAAAAGGAAGCTGTGACAGGTTGGTGGCTGCAGATGAAACGGATCACCTCCAGCCACGGGACAAGCGCCCGAGGACGAGCTCTGTGGTGGAGGAGCATTTCCAGGCCCCCGTGTCTCCCGTGGAAGCGGGCGCCCTTGCTGCGGGCGTTGGGGGTCTTGGCTCGGACGTGCAGCCGAAGCTGCCACCCAGCAGCGGGCCCCCTGCCGCCGAGGTGTCCTCTGCCGCCGCCGAAGAGCCCTCGTCACCTTCTACCCCCGCCCGGCGGCCTCCCTTCACCCGAGGCCGACTCAGGCTGCTCTCCTTCCGGTCCGTGGAGGAGGCGAGGCCAGCGCCCACAGTGAAGGAGAAGTACCCCGTGCTGAAGGATGTCCTGGACTTCATCAAGGACCAGTCCCTCTCCCACGAGAGGTGAGCCGCCAGTGCCCTCCCCGTACTCAGCGTTCACGAAGTCCAAGTGAGCAAGGAGTACTTGAAGGAGAGGTCAAGATTTGTGTTAGAACGGTGAAGACAAAATTGGGTGGTTACTTTTTTCTTTTAAGAAGTATTTTCTTACTGAAAATACTGAAGGCTTGTACATTACACGGTATGTAAATTAGATCTCAGTAATGTACACCAGGATTAAAAAAAGAAACATTGGTTTTGGTAGCTGTCATTTATAAATGTGTCTTACATTAATCCTGGGAGAAACTTAGGATTTGAGATTTTCTGACAAAATTATCTGTCAGCGGGTCTGCGTGTCTGGAAGTATTACATGTTTTAATAATTTCCTGCCCTAAGAATTAAAGCTTCGTCTCCGTGGGGCAGTAAAAAGATCAGAGTCCCTTTCCAGTTCCTGAATTTGCGAGTTTGGGGTGTCCGGCTTCTGGGCTGTTTGTGAGCTGTGCCTGTTGCCGCTGAGCACTGACGGACAGGAGCCAGCGGGGCCAGGTCCCCCTCCAGAGTGACGCTCCTGCGGCTGCCGTAGCACCAGCTCGAGCTCTCTTGCTGTGCCTGACTTGACCTCTGTCTGCAGTGTCGTAAAGGTTCTTGCCTTGAGGAGAGCCCAGGCGCAGAGTGTCCTCGAAGTCCTGAGGATCGTTCAGTATTGCTCAGAGTCCCTCGGACAGCCTCACTGCTTCCATCCGCCATACATACTCTTCCTGTTGGAGCTCCTCACCTGCCAGAAAGAGTTTACCAAGTAAGTACAAATCACACATCTGCAAGGAAAACAGGCCCGGGCAATTGTAAAGAAACCCTAGTTGTCTTTAATTAGTAACTGTTATTTCCGTGTAGGATGCAAATTTGTTTTTGGTCAGTTCTCTCATCCTAAGGAGAAACGGGTTCTTTCTAGTAAGTAAATGCCAGAAATCTTGTTTATTTCTCCTGATGAGTTTCTCAGCTTTGTTTTACCAGACAGTGAGGATTGTGTTCCCTGTGTACCCATATCCATCAGGTGGCTTCTGGAAGCTGTGAACTAAATTTAATTTTCATTTACAGTGAGGACATTAATCTGAGTACCTCACAACGTGGTTCTGATAGCCACTGAACAACTCCTTCCTGAGCGTTGACGATGTCAGGCACTGTGCTAGGCGATGGATGTGCAGCAGTGGATGAGGCAGACAAGAGTCTCGTTCTAATGGGGCTTGTATTGCTTTTTTTTTTTTTTGAAAGATTTTATTTATTTGAGAGAGAGAGGGTGCATGCACACAAGCAGGGGGGAGGGGCAGAGGGAGAGGGAGAAGCTGACTCCCCACCAAGTGGGGAACCCAACAAGGGGCTCAATCCCAGGACTCCAGGATCATGACCTGAGCCAAAGGCAGACGCTTCACCCCCTGAGCTACCCAGGTATGCCTACTGGAGCTTGTATTCTATTGAGGAGAGACGGATGATGAGAGAAATCCATCCATTCCTCCATCTATGTAATGTGTCCATCCCAGGCGTGTGGTGACCTCCAACAGAGTGATGTAGTTTGCGTGTTCAGGGAGCGGGGCTGAGAAGTCAGCCTGTAAACCAAGAGATGAATGACCAGTGAGCTCAGAAGGAAGAGCACTGAATGCAGAAGGAACAGCGCAGAGGCCCTGGGGTGAGGGCTTGGCCCCAGGAACAGAACGAAAACCGGCGTGCCTGAGTGAGAGGGGATGGCAGGAGACCAGCTCAGGAGATGAGTCGGGGCTCAGATGATGCCGATCTTTGTAGGACGGGGTTTAAGGTGTTTGGATTTCATACTGAGTTGTAGGTGGGAGACCCGTGGGGAATCCCAAGCCCAGGAGGAACACACTGTTACATTTATGAAAGTCACTTCTGGCTACTCTGTGGGAAAGCGTGGACGGAAGCAAAGTAGTCGGGAGACGGTGCAGTCGGCCAGGCGGGCAGTGGCAGGCTCTGGACCCTGGAATGGTCCTGGAGATGGAGAGAAAGGAGGGCCCTCAGGATCTGCTTTGGAGGTAGAGTCACCGGGACGCACAATGGATTGGGCGGAAGGAACCGTGAGGAAGGGCCTGCTGGATGTTGGCTACAGCAGTTGGTGGATTGTGACAGATTTTACTGAGGGGAAGAGAATGGAGGAAACAGATTGGGGCGAAAATCAGACTTTGCTCTGGTATGTTAAATTAGACCTGCTTTTTTCACATTCAAGTAATGGTATCCAGGGAGTAAAGGTAAGTGTCTGAGGTTCTGGAAAGAAGCCAGGGCTAGGGATAGAGTTTGGATGCTGTCAGCATGCGGATGATCTTTACAGCCATGAGACTGGATGATCAAGAAAGAGCTTAGAGATGGACAAGAATGGGCTCAAGACTGAGCCTGAGGGGCACCTCTTATTCAGAGCTCAGGCAGAGGAAGAGGGGTCAACTAAGGAGATCACGAAGGGGTAGCCATCAAGAGCGAAATCCAGGGGATGACGGGGTCCTAGAAGCCAAGAGAGGAATGTGTCCGTTGTGTCAAATGCTGATGTGGGAGGTGGCGCCACACTGGATTTGTCTGCAGTCCTGCGGGGGCCAGGGGGCTGAAGGCCCAGCTGGACTGGGTGGAGAGGAAAATGGGGTGGGGGGGGCAAAGGGAGGGAGAGACCACAGACCATCATTTCAAGATCCTTGGTTTTAGAGTGGTACAGAGAGGAAAAGGCAGAATTGCAGGGGACATGGGCTCAGCTGAGGGTTTTTAAGATAAGGTGTTAGTGCATTTCATATGCTGGTGGGAAAGCATCAGTCCTGACACACACTTGATGCAGGAAGAGAGGGCCCATCGCATGGCAGGTGCAGACGCACAGGGTTGGTTTGCACAGAGCCGGGGGACCGTCTGTGGCGGCCCGAGCAGCATGGTGCGCATGGAGGGGCAGACCGGTTGGTCGGTTTGGTGGTGCAGAGATGGGGGCCTCTGTGTGATCTTTCTGCTTTTTAAAATGAAAATCGCGTAGTCCCAGCTAAAAGTGAAGGGCTAGGAGAAGTCGTGGCAGTTTAAGGAGAGGCACGAAGGGTTGAAACGGTAACGCAAGGTGAGAAAGCCAGTCTGACTGGCTGAGCGCTCTGAGTGCTTCTTTGAGAATCGTGGTCATGAGTTGAACGTGGCGCCCGTCAGCCCGATGCGTGCTGTTTCCTCCAGCAGCACTGTGCTGTTTGGATACCGGTGTAAGCTCTCGCAGG
This sequence comes from Leptonychotes weddellii, assembly GCF_054177405.1. Lineage (NCBI taxonomy): Eukaryota > Metazoa > Chordata > Mammalia > Carnivora > Phocidae > Leptonychotes > Leptonychotes weddellii. The sequence goes on from NC_138383.1 coordinate 51,300,998, forward strand.
CCAGTCTGTGGAGGGAGGAGGCAGCAGGGAGTTGGCGGTTGCTCGGGTGAGGTGGCGGTGAGGGGCCGCGGGATCTCAGCCGGGCTGCCAGCGCCCTGAGGCAGCGTCACAGGTTGGGGTTCCTTGGGGCGGAAGTCACTGTTGTTGGGGCGGGGGGCAGAGCAGGACGCTCTGAATCCAGTCAGGATTTCAGAAGTCCTGCCGTCACTGTGGTGACGAGGTCCGAAGAAGGCTGGAGGTGACCATGGCAGAGGCGCCCGGGCATCGTTCCCGTGGGTCTTGAAGTCTCCCAGGGGACAAGCGTCGAGGTGGGAGAGGCAGCGAGCTTGGTGCTGAGGTCACTGGGGAGGGGAGGGTGGGCAGGGCCGAGGGGCCTGGCTGCGGTGAAGGTCGGGGGGGCGGGTCAGATTACCCAAGAAGGAGAAGTCCTTGCCTTCCCTCACTCCTGGCCCGGCAGGTGGATCCTTGCTGCTGCGCTGCCACCCCCTGGAGTCACGTGCTCACGCTGACTCCGGCCTCCGCGCCACTTTGCTCAGCTGCTGGGCTCTGTTTTGCGGAGGGAATCACGACCGTGAAGTCCGTGCTGTGTGGGCAATTAAGCCATCAGTGCTTTTCTCTGTATCTAGTTATTTCGCGCACTTGGAGGGCTGTGGCGCAAGTCTGCACAAGGAGATTCGAGACACTTACCACCAGTTCGTTCTGTTTCTGGTCAAAGCGGTTAAAGGATTTAGCAGCATCAGCGACAGGTACTTACCACTTCATCATCTCTAGAGAACACATGTCTCTATTTTTGCTGACCTTAGGGGAAATACACGTTCGGTGTTGAGGATGTGGAAAAGAAAACGATGATCCCTGACGTTACCGTCTAGCGCTAATTGCTCGCGCGAACTTGCTCAGATACTTGGTCCCAGCCTTTTTTCTGTGTGCTGTGTCCTTTTTCAAGGGGATGGTTCTTGGCTTATGTAAGAACGTGCGACCTGTCCTTTTCAGTTTTCCGTGGGTTATGTGCAGTTTTAAGACTTGGGTGTGAAGCCATTCCCCAGTATCATCCCCCATGGGTGGTTTAGACAGAAACCTTAAGTCGGACGATCTTCCTCTCCGTCCGCGCTGAAGGAATGACCTGCGCTAATTTGGGACGGGCTGCTTATCGGGTCGTGATTTTTACGCTCTGTCCTTAACCACAGAATGCCCCGAGGCGGGCATGGCGGACACCTCACGTCGTGCTTCCGGGACTCTTGCCCAGCTGCCCTTGGAGGGGGGCTTGTGTGGAGCGTGGGGAGGCTGCTCTCACCTGCAGGCACACCGGGTTCTCGCTTGCATCGTGTGCCGTCTGTGCCGTCCCGCTGGGGATGGCAGCCTCGATAACTCGCACCTCATGGGCTCCTTAGGTCCTTGCTGCCTGCCTTGTCCTGTGTGCAGACAGCCCTGCTCCATCTTCTGGATATGGGCTGGGAACCCGCCGATCTCACCTTCTTTGTGGACATTCAGTTACCACATCTCCTCATGAAGATGTCGCAAGAAAATATAAGCGTGCACGACAGTGTGATCAGGTAAGAACCCAGTCCCGCACCCCGCAGTGCCCGGAGCAGAGGAGTTCAGGGCCCGGTTGCTGGCATTAGACTCCCCGTAGTGCATCCTGGCTCTGCCACGGCTCGGTCGGGTGACCTTGGGACACTCATTCGTACCCGCTGTGCCTCCGTTTCCTCCTTCTTACGCCTGGAGGATAGTAATGTTACCTACCTCATAGGATCATTGTGAAGGGTAAATGAATTGTGTTTCTCAGGGTTGACAACAGTGTCTGGTGCGTGGAAGTGTGTGGAAGGTGGTGGTGATGGGACTGTGAGGACGAGGATCCTCCGCATTTTTGGAGACCCTAGTCCAGCTTGTTGAATCGGAGAATCCTTTTCTTTATTTTTCAGTTACGTGTATATGGGGTTTTAGCCATTGTAACCTCTTGCACATTATAAGGACTTAAGATATGAGAAAAAATAGTATGCGGACTTTCTTTCCTTTCCACTTGTAATGAGTGTCTCTCCACCCTGCTCGAGTCCACTTACCTATCAGCTACTCATGTGCATGGAGAAGAAAGAACGAAACGAGAGACGGAAGGCATGGGGCAGGACCAGGGGAATTAGTGGGTCAGTGTTGCCGCAGATTTCACTTTCTCAGACATCCTGGGCATTCTGGAAGAGGGGCTAGACCTACACCTGTCTCCTGTGTCCCGGACCTGGCACACAGCCGGGGTGGGCGTGTGGGCCCGTGCCTGCGCCAAGTAGTCCCGGAGGGCCCCCCGCCCCCGCCCACCTCCGGTTCCTCAGCGCCCAGCGCCCTTCCTGACTGCAAGGAGGCCTGGCGGCAGTCTGTTGGGACACAGGAGTCAACAAGTGTGTGTTGGTTGGTTGGCTGGTAAATAGTTTGCATTTGTGGTTGAGCAAATCCTTTTATATTTAAAATTCCGGTTGCTAGAACAAACTGTAAACTGAGATTATGGAAATTCGTGACTTTGCCTGTGAAAGGAGCCCATGAGATTATCTGTGTGACACTGTGTGCACTGAGGAGACCGAGGACCAGGGCTGAGTGCAGTGTCAGGGCCTGAGAGCCGCTGGGGGGGAGCCAGTCCCCGGGGCCTCCTGCCTCCCCTCGTCCTGATGCTGCCAGAGTCGCAGAGGAGGCTCACCACACGTGGTTGTCGGGGAGTTACACCTGCAGATACAACCTCTCAGGCTCTAATTCCTCACTGTCGTCGTCCGCTCTGGAAAGGGCGTCTCCCTCTACGGTATGTTCTGTCAACAGTCTCGCAGATCCTGGGGCTTTGGAAACCACATGCACATCTTCCCCTCAGAAGTTTGAAAATGCTCCGTCAGGCCGGTAGGACACAGAGCCTGTTACCCAGCTCTTCCTAGAGTATTGGCAGAGGTATCCTTTTCTCTCTTTGTGTGCTTCTTTCAGCCAGTGGAGTGAAGAAGACGAGCTTGCTGATGCCAAGCAGAACTCAGAATGGATGGATGAGTGTCAGGATGGCATGTTTGAGGCCTGGTATGAGAAAATAGCCCAGGAAGATCCAGAGAAGCAGAGGAAAGTAAGACCTCTCAGCTGGAGTGATCTGAAGTGATTGGCTGGGAGTTTGGAGAGGAGAGTCTGCCTGGGAGAATGCCAGTGGGCTATCTTCCAGAGGGTTCCCAGGGGTTAGTCCACCTCCTGGGAAGGCAGCTGTCGCTGACTGCTCTCTA
>NC_138383.1:51304727-51323956 GCF_054177405.1 Leptonychotes weddellii
CAGACCCTAGCGAGGCAGCTGTCGCCGACTCTGCTCTCTAGCCTGGGGTGGGGCGGGCGGGTGGGTGGGTGGGGAGGGGGCCTGAACCCTCGCCTGGGCAGACCCTAGCGAGGCAGCTGTCGCCGACTCTGCTCTCTAGCCTGGGGTGGGGCGGGTGGGTGGGTGGGGAGGGGGCCTGAACCCTGGCCTGGCCAGACCCTAGCGAGGCAGCTGTCGCCGACTCTGCTCTCTAGCCTGGACTGGCCACACTCAGAGCCCGCGGCTCCCTCCTGTAGACCTGGACTCTCAGAGCGTGGGCTCGTGAGGCTGAAGTGCGACATGAGGTGCCAGGTTATTAATTTGCGGTGAGAGAACCGCCGAAGGCCCTGGGCTCCGGTGTCCTTGGGCAGCATGCTCTTCCCGTAGGCGAATAACGCGGAGCCACGTGTCCGTCACAGGCTGCCTGCTGAGCACACGGGAGCAGCCACGTGCACACACGTCCCGAGTTACGTGGTCAGACGCGCGGAGGCCCCGGGCTCAGATAGCCTGCCGAGTCCTTCTCCACGTGAGGCATTGGTCCACCACCACCATATTGTGCCAGGCGTCTCCTGCCTGATTCATTCATTTTGTTAGTTTTGCACGCCTACTGTGTGCCACTTGCTTTGCTCGTGGAGCCCCTCTGTGGTGCTCGGACGGGCAGTGCGGCCTTTGTTGTTAGTATCTTCCCGGGGGTGACGTGGCAGATCTGCTTTGATCTGCTGCGGTACGGCGACTTAGAGATTTATTTCCCGTGGTTCCGGGCTGTAAAGAGAAACTGTACCAAGGCCTGCGGCTCCTTTCCAGGAAAGCTTGCTCGGGGAGCGGCGCCCTTGCTGTCCCCCCAGAAGGCCTTCCTGTTAAGTGCCAGCAAAAACAGCGCTTCGTAGGCAGTGTCCCTGTGTCTCTGAACACTTCCCTATCCGACCACGTATCCCAGCGAGAAATCTGGATGTTGTTCTCGACCTCTCCTTTCTGCGACTCCGCGTCCGCTCTGTCCCCGAGGCGCCGCCCCCTGCCTCCTTAGTGCCACTCAGGCCTTGCCCCCTTTCACAGCTGTCTCGCCCGCAGTGCCGTGCAGCCCTTAGCCCGTCATGGGGCTACCTTGACAGCTGCTCTCGTGGCCGGTCTCCCCGACCGCGGTCTTGCCTCCTTCAGTCCATTCTCCGTCAGTGGCCAGAGGAACGCTTTAGAACGCTCAGAGTGGTCGCATTACTCCCCCTTGCTCCCGCTCTGTATCACGTTCTGCACCCAGGCACTGAATTACCACCAGTCCTGGGAGCCACCGTCCTGCCCTCTCGGCGCTTCCAGTAGAACTTGCTACTGATCTTGTTCGGTGTGCCCACCACCCTTACCCCCACCCGGCTGACACCTGTCTGCCCCCAGGTCTCAACACGGAGTTACCTCCATGACCTTCTTGACAGCCGCTGATAGCCTGGCTGGGTTTTCTCGGCCCTGACTTTGTCCGTCAGACCTGCTGTCACACTGTGCGGTCACTCGAGGGGTTCCCACGTAGACGCCAGGCTCCTGCACCTTCTCGCCCGGCACCTGGCGCCACGTGGGTGAGGTGATTGCTGAGTCGTGGCCACGTCGGAAGGCCTGCTGGCTGATTGTGTGTGTTTCACCTTACAGATGCACATGTTCATCGCTCGCTACTGTGACCTGTTGAGCGTGGACATCTCTTGCGATGGGTGTGACGAGATCGCGCCCTGGCACCGTTATCGCTGTCTGCAGTGTAGCGACATGGATCTCTGCAAGACTTGCTTCCTGGGTGCGTGCCGCCCCCGAGGGACCCTTGTTCCGTTTCCTGTGAGCTCGCCGTTGAAGTCCTGTGTGCGGGACAGAAGCCCTGCCCGTGGTGTTCTCTGACCCGTCGGCAGATACCGCACGACAGGCTCCAGGGCTGTTCTCTGACGTGCTTCTGTCTTCCATCCCGCTGGGTGTGGGTACTCGATAAACGCACGGGACCGCTCGGTGTGCCTTCGCCTGAGTGTCCAGAAGATGCTGTTCCCTCTGAATCCTTGGTGCCACTCAGGGTGGTGTGCAGAGTTTACAAGGGGTCAGACACACACACACAAGCAGACATCCCAAATTCTTGACTATTCTTGATGTGTAGGTGCTGACGTGCGGCTGACAGCTGTGTGCAGCTGGGTGCTCCGTGCGCATGTCCCAGTCATGGCAGCACTCCCAGCACAAGGGTGTGCATGCTGATACAGAGTATTCCAGGGAAGTTCAGAAGTGGCAACGATCGCTGTTGCAGGGAAGGCTTGCGAGGAGGTGAACTGGTCTCTGAAGAAAGTCAGAGCTGGATGCTGTGAAGGCAGCGCATCACCGTCTGACGCAGAGCCGGTCAGGGACAGAGGCGTGAGCCTCTGCGGTGTGTCTGGGTCGGCGCACTCAGGTGTCTTTCCGGCTGAGTGGTGGGCTCAGACAGGGAGGGCCCACACCTGAACCCTGGGGCAGTCAGCCAGGACACTGAGGGAATCTGTGGACAGTGGGGTTTTGACATCCCTGGAGCTCTGCTGGGGGAAGGTGGCTCCGGCCTTACAGGGGTTTCCTTCAGGGAGTCGCTCACAGCAGTGACCAGGCTCTCGGCAGCAGGGGCAGAAGTGGGCCAGGTGCGAGGAGTGGTCAGCAGGGTCTGTGGTGGGGTGCGGAGCCCCACCGGGCTGAGACCACACCCGACACCAACACTTTCTCACTCATTGGGTTTGAGGTTGCGGAGTCTGTTTTCCTCTGTGATTCTGGAATGAGAAAGTGGGAGCAAAAACCTGGTCACTCCTCAGTGCTTATTAACAGGGTCACACAGCAGATGCTTAATGTCTGTCAGAGGAGGGGTCACACGGGAGACAGCTCACAGATGGGCACGTGGACTTTGTTTCTGCCAGATGGTGGTCAGGATGGGGATTGGTAGTACATTCCATCAGACTCTGTGTGGCACTGGGAAAGGGGGTCGGTGCGTGGTACCACGGCTAAGAAGTTCTGTGCCGAGAGTACTGTTGATGTGCTTGGAGCCACTGGGCAGGACAGCCTGGACTCCAGAAGATGCCCGTGGCCCCTGACATCCTGAGCAGTAACTTGGCAGAGCCCTGCTTCTGAATTGGTTTGTGTTGGGAAGCTAGCACTTCTGAGAGCCCTTTGCCCGATCCCGCTCATGCTAGTGTTCTTCCCCCAGGTGGGGTGAAGCCCGAGGGCCATGGAGATGACCATGAGATGGTCAGCATGGAGTTCACCTGTGACCACTGCCAGGGGCTGATCATCGGCCGGAGGATGAATTGCAATGTGTGTGATGACTTCGATCTCTGCTATGGGTGCTATGCGGCAAAGAAATACTCCTATGGGTATGTTCTGATCACTTCTGGCCACGGAACGCTTTCTTCGTGTATTCCTCTGCTGTGTGTGTGTGTGTGTGTGTGTGTGTGTGTTAAAAGCCTTTTTACTGGGCGCCTGGGTGGCTCAGTCGGTTAAGCGACTGCCTTCGGCTCGGGTCATGATCCTGGAGTCCCGGGATCGAGTCCCACATCGGGCTCCCTGCTCGGCAGCGAGTCTGCTTCTCCCTCTGACCCTCCTCCCTCTCATGCTCTCTGTCTCTCATTGTCTCTCTCGTAAATAAATAAAGTCTTAAAAAAAAAAAATTAAAAAAAAAATTTAAAAGCCTTTTTACTATAACAGATTTCAAACATACCCACAAGTAAAGAGACTAGTACACAGAATCCCCATATAGCCATTACCTAGATTCAAAAGCTGGGAAGAGTTTGCTCTGTGTGCTTAGCTTATTCTTTTCTTTTTTTCTTTGTTAAAGTGATTTAAATCAAATCGTAGACCTTAGATCATTTTCCTCATACATACTTCACATTCACCTCTAAAAATTAGGAGCATTGGGGGTGCCTGGGTGGCTCAGTCGTTAAGCGTCTGCCTTCGGCTCAGGTCATGATCCCACGGTTCTGGGATCGAGTCCCGCATCGGGCTCCCTGCTCGGCGGGGAGCCTGCTTCTCCCTCTGCCTGCCGCTCCCCCTGCTTGTGTTCTCTCTCTCTCTCTGACTGATCAATAAAATCTTTAAAAAAAAAATTATGAGCATTTTCTGACATTACCAAAATGATATTATCACACTCGGAAAATTTCACAATAAGGAACTCTTCTTCCCCCTTCCACAGGCAGTGTTTCGCCTGGGCAGGGGTGGGGGGTGTGAAATCCTGAAATGGTGTGCACAGTGTTTGTGTTGGTTCATTTCTCTGGGGATAGGGCTCATACCTGTCTTCAGATTTTCAGTTACCACAGCCTTGGAGGCCACCGCGCCCAGTGGAGGCCACGCACTCGCCCCTGAGGTCCTGTTCTTTTTGAGCCCTCACAAAGTCGGCCATAATCATGTCTTGCCTTTGCAGCCACTTGCCCACCCACAGCGTCACGGCCCATCCGATGGTGACCATCCGCATCAGCGACCGGCAGAGGCTCATCCAGCCTTACATCCACAACTACGCCTGGCTGCTGTTTGCCGCCCTGGCTCTCTACAGTGCCCACCTGGCCAGCGCGGAGGATGTGGACGGGGAGAAGCTGGGTCCCCGGGACCGCGGCAATGCCAACACCCTGCGGGGCCAGTGCATGCAGCTCGTCGGGGACTGTCTGATGAAGGCTCACCAGGGAAAAGGTACTCGTCCCCGCGCACGGAACCAAGCCGACTCTCAGCTGCTTGTGCGGGAAGGGCCTTTGCAGGAGTGAAATACCGCGCTTGGTGAGAGGCGGCCTGACCCACTTGCCACGACAGGCGCTCACCCTGCTTTGGAGCGAATTCCAGATTCCCACGTGCATCTGAGAAAAATTGTGGCATCAAAATGCTTTCAGTTTCTCTAAGATACTCACATGAAGTTGTAAAAAAAAGAAAAAAGTAATAATTAAAACTCCTAATGTCTGTGGATGAAGTACTTAGTATTTGAGCCTACCAGTCTTAGCTTGCCAAAGGAATGTTGTTTTTATTTTTTATTTTTATTTTTTTAAAGATTTTATTTATTTATTTGAGAGAGAGAATGAGACAGAGAGAGAGAGCATGAGAGGGGGGAGGGTCAGAGGGAGAAGCAGACTCCCCGCCGAGCAGGGAGCCCGATGCGGGACTCGATCCCGGGACTCCAGGATCATGAGCTGAGCCGAAGGCAGTCGCTCAACCGACTGAGCCACCCAGGCGCCCCAAGGAATGTTGTTTTTAACCTGGAGTGCAGATCTCTTCCACATAACTGCGTCCTAGATGAGAGCTGTTTGTAATTGAAGTCGTTTGACTGACAAAATACCTCAACGACTTTGACTTGACTGAGGGGCACTGAGGGGATGTAACGTGCATGTTACACTTTGGAGGTGTTTGAATCCCGCTCAGATTACGGGACTCCCTGTTCTAGGATATGGTGGGGCCATCAGGCCTGTGTTGGGCAGCGCGTGGGCAGTACCAGCGTTCCCGAGCTTGGCAGTGGGGACGTAGACATCTAGTTGCGTGGGGCTACAGTGGAATTGTCTTGTTTATGATTTTCTAAGTGGACCGTCCTCTTGTGTCTCTGTCTTCTGTGCTAATAAAGTACACGCATTCCTCACTACTCAGACTTTTGGTGCCTGACGTCAGGGGCCAAGTAGATGTGAATAGCCAAGGAGGTTCATGCTGGGTGAGCTTCGGTTTGGTTTGTGGAGAACCCAGCCATCTCCTTCCACGTAGTGATTTATGGCATGTGCAGGAAATGACCTCGTTCTAAAATTTTTAACCGTTTTCTTATTTGCTCCCCATGTAGGTCTGAAAGCTCTAGCTCTTCTTGGTGTACTGCCAGATGGTGAATCTGGTCCAGACAGTCGGGTCCCTTTGGTCGCTGTGCCCGCCTGCACGCCAGAGGAGAGAGCCGTCCGGGGTGCTGAGGACCCGTCCCACGCGGGCCCTTCTGTGCACTGCAGGGTACGTCACGGTGCATTAGTAGGCAGACTCTCAGGTCGACACGGGGAGCCGTTTGCAGGTGGGGGCAGGGCAGATCCTGGGTTCTAGCCCCTGCTCTGTCGGGCCCCGGGCACATTGCCACCGTCTGTTCACTTCACTTTCCCATCTGTGAAATGGGGCGAGAATACTAATACCCGTTCGTAGGCTGTTCTGAGGATTTACACACGTTACGCAGCAGCTAATGTGTGTAAAGTGCTTAAGACAGTGTCCGTAGTACGTTCCATATCAGTGTTAACTGTTCCTGTTACCTGCCTTCTGGTGGGATGGCAAGGAAGGAAGACCGTGTACCTAAGGAGATTCGTTCCTGGCCCGTGGCGAACACTGTATATGCTGTGTATGCGAAGCTTTTATTTTTTAGAGAGAGCGTGCGCCGTGGGGGTGGGGATCAGAGGGAGGGGGAGACGGAACCTCAGGCAGACTCCACGCCCAGCGCAGAGCCCGACGTGAGGCTCGATCTCACGACCCTGAGATCATGACCTGAGCCAAAACCTAGAGCCAGACGCTTAACGGACTGAGCCGCCCAGGCGCCGCGAAGCTATTCTCCTAGTGAGCCGACGGGTAATCCTCAGTGCTTTCTGTTTACCGAACAGATACGGTAGTTTGCACGCTCCTGTGTAAGTAGGAGGGAAACCTCCTGGATCTGGGGGTAGCCTGTGACCGCAGTCTTAAAGTTAGTTTTGTGGGAGAGCACAGCGTAGCTTCTGCGATGCTGCCTCCGGAGCTTGAGGTCTCAGGTGCTGTGAGCGCCCCTGACTTGGCCTGGGGAGCGGTGGGCGTTTCTGTCCTCCGTCTCTGTCACATTCACTAGTTCAGGGATCCCCCGTTTGGTGGTTGTACTCACCGAGACCCCATTGCCCTTTAGAGCGAGGCAAAAGCAAAGATGGCTGGTGAAAACCTGAGGATTCTGTCAGCTTCACTCAGCCAGAGAGGCAGCACCAGACAGACCACGTCAGCTTCAGCCTGGTCTCCGGGACGCCAACATTTCTGACCACAAAACCCCTCGTCCGGGCGGCACTTGAGCCCCCCACAGATGGTGCTGGGCAGAGAGGACATTGTCAGCAGGGGCAGTCTTCACCCCTGAGTCTGGAACAGTTGTGTCTTCCTCTGAGCTCCTAGCGTCTCTGCACCCGTGAGCACTCTGCTCCCTATGCGTCCACTTACCATCAGTTCATACCAGAGTGACCTGGGTGAATTTGTTTTATTCCATGGATTAAAATTGATTGCTTTTCGGGGCTCCTGGCTGGCTCAGTCTGTAGAGCGTGTGACTCTTGATCTCGGGGTTGTGAGTTCGAGCTCACAAGCTCTATGTTGGCATAGAGCTTACTTAAAAGTAAAATCTTTAAAATCTACTACTTTTCAGTGTGTATTTTGATGCTGAAATTGTCCAGTGTTTGGCCAGTGGAAGCTCCTCCCACCTGGCTTCGGTGTCCTTCTGATACTCCTTTTTCTCTGAGCGCTTCCTTAATTTTTGTTGCAGAAGGAGGTTTTGGGCTCATCTTAGAGGCTTTCCCTGGCCCAAGGAAAAAGGCCTAAGGAAGCGCAGGCCAAGCATCCTGCCAATCTGGGCAGCTTACTGCCCGACTCTTGAGCCCAGGAAAGCCTCCCCACTCCAGCGAGAGCCCCCTTAACAAGGCTCCTTGCCAAAATAAAATTCTCAAAGGTGTAAGCCAGCTCATTGTGCTAGAAAGAATTCCACACCTTTTTGTCTTCTTCCCGAGAGAAGAACTTTCTGTACGTGGCTTCTAAAGGCTAAATAGAACATATTAGAGGTTTGTAGTGGGGCCATGGCTTATGAGACTGCGGTCTCTGACGCAGGGGCATTTGGGAGATGTTTGGGAGATGGGATGCAGTGAGTACTGTCTTAATTAGAGCATAGATTTGTCACAGAAATGAGGGACATTTTCTTGGGGAATTCAAAAGTATTTTAGTCTGTAAAGACTGGCTAATGATTTTAAATACTATGTCACAGCATTAATGAGCCAACTTTTGTTAGAAGAAACCTTAATTCCTTTACATTTCGTTTTCAGGGCAAGAGAGGTGGTCCTAAGGAAGTCGGACCTTTAGACAGCAAGCAGAGAAGTAAGGCAGACGAAGAAGGTGCATCAGCTCTGAAGGGTCCTTCGTGCCAGACTCAAATTTCAGACTCACCTGCAGATGGTAGCACACCTCCAGGGCATCCAGGTAGAGACTCTTTGGTCATCACCTTGATCTCTTTTATCTGAACGCGCACACAGACCAATCCCTGAGCTATGTGTTGCACATAACTTGAAGTTGGCTAGCAGCCGAGGGCTCACGGTTTCTCAGTTTTGTATCGGATGGTAGCGATCACACTTTGAAAGCCACCTTTCCTTCACTCTGCCTGCTTTCCTGCCTCGTTCTTCCCTAATTTCCTGAGCGCCTGCTGTGTGCCCAGCACCGAGCTAGACGGTGGGGGCGCGACAGGGACCAGGTCAGACAGACAGACACAGAGCTCCTGCCCTCACGGAGCTTGCATTCTGGGGGGGTGTAGACCAAGGTCCAGGTAACTGCAGTCTGAGGGGGAATGCGGCGCTGTCCGCAGAGAGGGGTGGGTGGGTGCTGGTGGTGACGGGTGTCTCCAACCGGAACAGACTGCATCCACAGAAAGCCTTGTAAAGGTTGGGCTGCGAGGGACCTTAGCTGCGCTAGGATCCGCTCTGGGGAAGGGCTTTCTGGGCAGAAAGAACAGCATGAGCGAAGACCCCAGAGTGGGAAACCCGCAGGCGAACGCAGGGGAGAGTCCCGTTGGCAGGCACGCAGGGACAGAGCCCTGGGGGGTGCTGAGTCGCTCTGCCGTGGAGGCCCCGAGCTGCCTGTCCGGGGATAGCAGCGGCGCGTTCAGAGCTGTGTGTCAAGGAGATTGACGGGCTTGAAGGTGGAGGTGCTATGGGCTGAAGAGCCTCCTCGTTGGGGCAGCCGGGGAGGCAGCGTCCGTCCCAGCTGCCTGCTCCGTGATGGAGGCAGGGCTGAGCACCTGGCGTCCTGCCCCGTGTGTGCGGCCAGCTCTCAGAAGAGGCTGATGGCCATCTGCGCACTGCACGTAATCCTACCTTCCGGACGATAGTCTGGTACCCCAGTCAGTGCCTGTCCACTCTGGTCTGCATCAGCACCGGCGTCCTGGTCCACATGTGGTTCGTTCCTTCCTCGAGTGCTCACTGGGCACCTGCTGTGCTCTAGTTCTAGGCGCTTGTGATAACCGAGCACCTAGAAGGGGGTAGAAATAATAAATATCAATGATTGGCTATGTTAAAGGGTGAAGGTGGCCTGAGCACCAAAGAGCAGGGTCAGGGGATGGGTGAGTGCAGAGGGGGTGCTCTGCGTTTACCTCGGGTGGTCAGGGTAGGCCTCCTTGAGCAGGATGGGTTCAGCAACGTCCCAGGTGTGTCCTCTGGCAGCACGGGGACCATGCGACGCTTTACTTGCCTATCTGTACGTGCGTAGAAGCTGGCGAAATCTGAAAGCGTGATGTTTTACATCTCAGATGCTGAAAACATAGTCGTGTTGTCTCAGGAGCCCATCGAGGAAAAACGGGTTACTCCCAGCCCTGAGCAGGTGTTTGCTGAGTGTTCCCAGAAGAGGATTTTGGGATTACTAGCAGCCATGTTACCTCCCTTAAAGTTGGTAAGAGACAAATGGCGTTTTCTTTTTTGGAAGAGGGGTGGTGGTATATATGGAAAAATGTGTTTTTTTGGAAATCCGTCTACTGAAACCACCTGTTCATAGTCACGTGTGTGTCCCCGAGAGAAGCATAATCAGTTAGAAGTAGGGTCAGAGGATGATGCCTGAGGATGTCTGATTGGGCGTAGCTGTTGGTGAAGGACACTGCATGGGCCCTTCGGCGCTGGCCAGTTGTAACTAAGACGTGAACGGACGCAGCATTGAGTTGGTGTGGCTACGTGGATCCCGTGTTGAACAGGCATTTCTCCCTCTCTCGGCAGGACCCCACAGTGCCCGTGATGCACCTGGAGCACGTCCTCCCACTCATGTTTCAGGTTGTCATCTCCAACGCAGGCCACCTGAACGAGACCTACCACCTCACACTGGGTCTTCTCGGCCAGTTAATCACCCGCCTTTTACCAGCAGAGGTGGATGCTGCGGTGGTGAAGGTCCTCTCCGCCAAGCACACCTTGTTTGCATCAGGGGACAGTTCCGTTGTGCCCGATGGCTGGAAGACCACCCACCTGCTCTTCAGCCTGGGAGCTGTGTGTCTGGACAGGTAGCCCCCGCACTCTGTCCCACCTTGGTGTTCATTTCCTTAAGTCCCTGGTCTGGCTGGTGATTGATTTCAGTGTGCTGTTGTCTAAGCGTCTCTTGTGAGAATAGAATTCATTTTACTAGAAAAGGTGTCAACTGACATTAAAATTGTACTTAAAACCCACATTTGGGGCACCTGGGTGGCTCAGTCGTTGGGCGACTGCCTTCGGCTCAGGTCATGATCCCGGGGTCCTGGGATCGAGCCCCGCATCGGGCTCCCTGCTTAGTGGGAAGCCTGCTTCTCCCTCTCCCAACTCCCCCTGCTTGCGTTCCCGCTCTCGCTGTGTCTCTCTCTGTCAAATAAGTAAATTAAAAAAAAAAAAAGTTAAAAAACAACAAAAGAAAGAAAACCCACATTAAAACAGCTGTGCAGTCTGGGTGCTATCTGCTGATTGAACTTTCTGATGATACATAGTGTGGGGTTTTTTTTTTTCTTTCCTGGCAGCAATAAGCGTAGGCTTTAGGATTGAAGAAAACAGGTCTATTTTTGTTATAAAGTAACATAATCAGGATACCAAATTTGGAAAACAAAAATGGAGAAAAAAATCACCCTAGCTGCATCATCTTTTTTTTTTTTTAAGATTTTATTTATTTGAGAGAGAGCGAGAGTGTGTAAGTGGGAGATGGGAGAGGGACAAGCAGACTCCGCGCTGAGCGTGCAGCCTGACGTGGGGCTATCCCACAACCCCAGGACCATGTCCTGAGGCAAAATCAGGAGTTGGATGCTCAACCGACCGAGCCACCCAGGCGCCCCCACCCCCCACCCCGGCTGCACCATCTTAATGCACGTGGTGCTGTTTTCATACATTTGCTTCCAAGTTGTTTTTTCTGTGTGTAGACGCGAGCATGCACAAGTGCGCACGCGTGTGTGACTCTCTACAGAGATGTTTTTAAAAACCTAACTGTGTACTGAGTGTAGAGGTAACAGAGGCTTCATTCTGATAGTTTTTAAACTAGTGGGTGAGTGGCCCTCGGGCGCTGCCGCGGGTGCCTTGGAGCGTAGCGAGCAAGCTCTGCCGAGTTCGTGTGGAGCCCTGCCGCCTAATGGAGCTCTTGCCTTCCAGCCGGGTGGGCTTGGACTGGGCGTGCTCCATGGCGGAGATCCTGCGGTCGCTCAGCGGTGCCCCACTGTGGCGAGATGTCATCGCCACCTTCACAGACCACTGTGTCAAGCAGCTGCCTTTCCAGCTGAAGCACACCAACATCTTCACCCTGCTCGTGCTGGTCGGCTTCCCACAGGTACCTCGCTTTGAAGGTCAGGCCACACCTTCCCGTCCTCATCACACACAGCAGGGGCTCTGTAGCGTATAGCTTTGGGAGGTTTTTTCCCTTCATTTGCATAATTTGCATTTACGGTATTGGTATATTTTCAAGATTATGGGATGGTTTGTTCAACTGCATTTTTTTTTTTTTTAAAGATTTTATTTATTTATTTGAGACATAGAGAATGAGAGACAGAGAGCATGAGAGGGAGGAGGGTCAGAGGGAGAAGCAGACTCCCCGCCGAGCAGGGAGCCCGATGCGGGACTCGATCCCGGGACTCCAGGATCATGACCCGAGCCGAAGGCAGTCGCTTAACCAACTGAGCCACCCAGGCGCCCTCAACTGCATTTTTAACAGTTTAGCTATTTGATTCATTTTGTTTGACTAATAAGTCACTAAGTTATTAAATCACACAGAACTTCAGAGTACAGTTGTTTCTCAGCTGGCATTCATCTTGATCTCATTTCTTTTTTTTTTTTTTTAAAGATTTTATTTATTTATTTGAGAGAGAGAGAATGAGAGAGAGAGAGCACATGAGAGGGGGGAGGGTCAGAGGGAGAAGCAGACCCCCCGCCGAGCAGGGAGCCCGATGCGGGACTCGATCCCGGGACTCCAGGATCGTGACCTGAGCCGAAGGCAGTCGTTTAACCAACTGAGCCACCCAGGCGCCCTTGATCTCATTTCTAATCTTCATGTCTCACAATTGGTTGGGACAAAGAGGACTATGAAACATGGCTTCATCCAGCAAGCATGTAAACCACCTCTGCACCGGGCCCTCGACTCAGGAGTGCCCGTCCTTGCGTACCTGTTGAAGTCCGGGGCACAAGCGGAGAGGACTGGACTTGTGTCTGCTGAAGGGCCCGTTCCTGTGTCTGTGTGCTCCTGACTTGCCTTCTTGGTCTCTGTCACGTTCTAGGTCCTCTGCGTGGGGACCCGCTGTGTGTATATGGATAACGCCAATGAGCCACATAATGTAATCATCTTAAAGCACTTCACGGAGAAGAACAGGGCTGTGATCGTCGATGTCAAAACCCGGAAAAGGAAAACAGGTCCCAAGCCTAATTATTTTTCTAAGAATGGAGGGAAGCTGTCAAATCTCTGCAATACCCTGAAATAAATGAAAATACCCTGGTTCTTGCCCCTGCATGTGATATTTTAAAAAGCAAATTATAACTCCCTGAGCTGCTTTTTCCTCATCTCTGAAGTGATGTGGTTGAATAAGGGT
Source organism: Leptonychotes weddellii (assembly GCF_054177405.1). Lineage (NCBI taxonomy): Eukaryota > Metazoa > Chordata > Mammalia > Carnivora > Phocidae > Leptonychotes > Leptonychotes weddellii. The sequence goes on from NC_138383.1 coordinate 51,317,467, forward strand.
AAATTGGAAGACCTTAGCTGTGCTGTCGTTTTGTATATGTGGCTCCAGGGTTCTGGGGGGACACATTTAGGGTCTGAATATTTAATGTTGTCATTGGCTGGTGATTTGTTTTCTAATGGGTAATTTAAATATACAGTGGAGTCAGACAGCTACAGGAGTGTAAAACGTCTTTGAGTAATTGTGGTGACAATTTTGCTTGATCAGTAGAACAGTGAAAGTATATCATAAGTGACCTTTGACTTAATTTGCCAGCCCCAAAACAGCCTGGAGTATGTAACCGTATGTGCCCAGTTCTGCTTCTGAAATAATCTGCTGTCTTATTCAGCTTCAGTGCTGGGCACCATCTGTGCTACTTTTGTGTGTGGGGTGAGGTAACGGTCAAGGTTCTTGTTCTTTTTCCTTTTTTGTCTTTTTTCGTTTTTGCATATTAACATCCAGTTGTTTCAGGACCATTTCTTGAACAGACTGGTTCTCCATTGAATTATCCTGGCACCTTCGTTGGAGATTAGTTGACCCACGTGTGTGTGTGTGTCTGTTTATGAGTTCTGTTATAGTCCATTAATCTATGTATTTGTCCTTACTCGAAGACCACATTCTCTTCACCATTATAGATTTATGCTAAGTCTCCAAATCAGGTTCTCCAACTTTGTTATTCTTTTGGCAGCATTGTTTTGGCTAGTCTAGTTCCTTTGCCTTCCTGTATAAATTTTAGAATCAGCTTGTCAGTTTCTATCGAGGAACCATTGAGTCTGTATATCTGGGGAGAAGTGACATCTTAACATGACCCATGAGCACTGTATATGTCTCTCTTTATTTAGGAAATAAATTGAGATCTCTAATTTCTCTTCATCTGGCATGGAGTAGCAGCTGCTTTCTCTCATTCCTGAATTTGGTACTTTGTGTCTTCTCTTGTTTGTTTCCTAGAGTGTCTCACCAGAGATTGAGCAATGTATTTTTTTAAAGATTTTTTTTTTTTTTAATTTATTTGAGATAGAGTGACAGAGAGAGAGAGCACGAGTGAGGGGCAGAGGGAGTTGGAGAAGCAGGTTTCCCGCTGTGCAGGGAGCCCGATTTGGGGCTCGATCCCAGGGCCCCAGGATCGTGACCTGAGCCGAAGGCAGACACTTAACCAGCTAAGCCACCCAGGCGCCCCTGATCCGTGTATTTGATCTTTTCAAAGAACAACTTTTGTTCTCACTGATTTTTTTTTTGCTATTATTTCTCTGTTCTCTGCTTCACTGATTTCTGTCTTTGTCATTATTTTTTTTTTTTTAAAGATTTTATTTATTTATTTGACAGAGAGTGAGATTCTGAGAGCAGGAACACAAGAAGGGGAAGTGGGAGAGGGAGAAGCAGGCTTCCTGCAGAGCAGGGAGCCCGATGTGGGGCTCGATCCCAGGACCCCGGGATCATGACCTGAGCCGAAGGCAGAAGCTTAACGACTGAACCACCCAGGCGCCCCTGTCTTTGTCATTATTAATTTCCTATTTCTTCTTGCTTTGCATTTCATTTGCTGTTTCTTCTTTCTCTAATTTCTTAGGGTGGAAGTCTAAATCACTGATTTGAAGTTTTTCTTCTTTGTTGATAGAAACATTGTAATGCTATGAATTTCCCTCTAGGGATGGCATTAGCTGCATCCGTAATTTTTAAAAAGATTTATTTATTATTTTAAAGAGAGAGAGAGATCGTGGAGGGGGGGTGATGGGCAGAGGGAAAAGGAGAGAGAGAGTCTCAAGCAGCTCCACACTGAGTGCGGGCCAGATGCGGGGCTTGATCTCACAATCCCAAGACCATGACCTGAGCCAAAATTAAGAGTCGGATACTCAGCCATCTGTGCCACTCAGGCACCCCTGCATCCATAATTTTTGATAGCATTTATCTTATCATTTTCACTCAGGTCAGAGTATTTTCTATTTATCTTAACATTTTTTCTTTGTTTTGTGGATTATTTAAGAGTTTATTGTTTAATTTACAAATACTTGGAGGCTATTCCAGACATCTTTCTATTACTGATTTCAAGTTTAATTCCCTTGGGGTCAGAGAACATACTTTGGATTATTTTAGTCCTATTAAGATTATTGAAACTTGTCTATGGTTCAGAATTTGATCTGTTTGAGTAAGGTTCCATGTGCACTTAAAAGAGATTCATATACTAGGTTGTTGGCTGTAGGTGTCATTTAAGTCAAGTCAGTTGGTAGTGTTTTTTTAAGTCTTCCCTGCTCTTACTGATTTTCTGTGTGTCCTGATGATTACTGAGAGAGGAGTGTTGTGGTCTCTAACCGTAATTGTCTATTTCTCAGTTCAGTACAAAATGTCCGTTTTTATCTCTGATAATATTCCTTGTTCCAAAATTGACTTTAGTGTTTATGTAGCCTCTCTAGCTTTTGTTTTATTACTAACATTTGCATGGTGTGTACACTCACTTTTTTTTTAAAGATATTATTTGTGTGTCAGAGAGAGAGAGAGAGAGAGAGTGCCCAAGCAGGGGGAACAGCAGAGGGAGAAGCAGACTCTCCGCTGAGCAGGGAGCCCGATGCGGGGCTCAATCCCAGAACCCTGGGATCGTGACCTGAGCCGAAGGCAGACACTTAACTGACTGAGCCACCCAGGTGCCCCTGTATGCTCTCACTTTAACTTGCCTGTGTCTTTACATTTAAAGTGGATTTCTTGTAGATAGCACGTAGTGGAATTTTCTTTTTTAATCCAGTCTGACAATCTCTGTGTTTTCATTGAGATGTTTAGACTATTTACACTTAATGCAGTTATCAAGATGATTGAGTTTGAATGTACTAAGTTCTTGATTGTTTTTTATTTGCCTCACTTGTTTGGTTTTCCTTTTCTTCTACTTCCCCTGTTTTGTTTTTGTTTTTTAATGACTCCATTTATTTCCACTATTGGTTTTTAACTGTATCTCTTTTAATTTTTTCAGTGGTTGCTCAAGGATTTACCATAGTTTACCTTCAGGTAATTTTTTAGTGGTTGCTTTAAGGTTTATAATATTCACCTTTAATTCATTGTAGTTTACCTTCAAATAATATTCTACCACTTAACATACAGTGAGGAAACACAGATTTTATATTTCTATCCCCCCATCCTTGTGCTATTATCATTACACATTTTACTTCTACATGTTATAAACCTCGGAATAAGACATTATTTATTTTTGCTTTAAAAAGTCAGATATTTTGGGGCACTTGGGTGGCGCAGTTGGTTAAGCATCTGACTCTTAGTTTTGGCTTAGGTCATGATCTCAGGATCATGGGATCGAGCCCTGCACTGGGCTCTGCGCTCAGCACAGAGTCTACTTAAGACTCTCCCCTGCTGGGGCGCCTGGGTGGCTCAGTCGGTTAAGCGTCTGCCTTCGGCTCAGGTCATGATCCTGGGATCCTGGGATCGAGCCCCACATCCGGCTCCCTGCTCAGCGGAGAGCCTGCTTCTCCCTCTCCCTCTGCCTGCCACTCTGCCTACTGTGCTCTCTCTCTATCTCTCTGTCAAATAAATAAATAAAATCTTAAAAAAAAAAAAAAAAGACTCTCCCTGCTTGTTCGTGCGCACACATGCTCTCTCTCAAATAAATAAATAAATCTTTAAAAAAAATTTCTTGTTCAATAAAATAAAAAGAAATAAAAAATAAAAGGATATTTTAAGAAAGGTTTTAAAATGAGAAAACAATATCTTTTTATTTACTCACATGTTTACCATTTCTGGTACTCTTCATTTCTTTGTGTAAGTTCAAGTATCAATCTGGTATCATTTCTCTTTGGCCTGAAAAACTTCCCTTAACATTTCTTATATTGCAGGTCTGCTGCCACAGAGTTTTTGTTTTGGTGTGTCCTACCAAACCAAAAAAATATTTATTTTGACTTTATCTTTGAAAGATGAGTTTGCCGCATACAAAAATCTAGGCCAAGAGTTTTTTCTTGGAATACTTTGAAGTTTTTGATCCATTTTCTTCTGGCTTACATAGTTTCGGCCGCAAAGTTTGCTGTCATTCTCTGTTACTCTTCAAATGTGTCCTTTTTTCCCTCTGGCTGCTTTTAAGATTTTTTTCTTAGTCACTGGTTTTTAGCATTTTGAATAGGATGTACCTTGACATGATTTTCTTTGTTTCTTCTTCTTGGGGGTTTATTGAGCTCCTGGATCTGTGGATTTACAGTTTCTATCAAATTCAGAAAAATTTCAACTATTATGTCTTCAAATAGTTGTCCCCCCCACCTCCACCCCCACCCCCTCCACCAGGATACTTCCACTAGTATCCACTAGGATGCTGGGTGGGGGGAAGACAGAATATTCCCAGGTCTCTGTGAGCTCCAAGAATTGTTCGTCCAACTGCTTTTTGGTAGTTCTTTCCTAGAACTAGGTGGTTTCCCACCACACATTTGTGCAGCTCACACTCAGCCAAAGACGCGAGGAAGCTCTTGTGGCTGTCTAGAGAGGTCCCCCATACCCTGTCTGTCTTTGCCTCTTCCTTCTTTGTGATATTCTGCCCCATAAATTCTAGCCGCCTTGACTTCCCTGAATTCACCTCTTTCTCATCAGTTCATTGAGATTTCAGGACTCTGCTTAGATTTCTAGTCCCTGCTCTGCAGCCTAGAAATTGTCTCCAGAAAGCCTGGCTGTTGGAGGGCTCCTCTGGTTTAGGTCCCTTCTATCGGGGATCATAGTCCTATACTGCTTGTTGCCTCCTGTCTGCAAACCATTGTTTCATGTACTTTTTCAATGTTCTGGTTGTTTAAGATAGGAGAGTCAATCCAGTCCATCTTAGTTTTGTTTGGGAGTGGAAGTTCTACTTGCATGTTATATGTAAGAAGTTCCTGTAGCACTTGGAGACAACCTGTTGGTGCACAGTAGTAGGAATGTAAATTGTCTCTCTCAGTTGCTTGTTGGATGGCTGGCCCAGTGCCATTTCTGTGCTCACCTGCCAGCCAGCCTTAGATGTAACGGCTAAGTTTGAAGCCAGAGTGATCTGTGTTTTGGGGTCTGCAGTTCTTGCTTCGGTAAGGCGCATTACTGGGGAAGAGACTTAGCTGCAGGAAGCATTAACTGCTTTCATGCCTTTGTCTTCCTGCCTGACCTCACCCTCCAGTGAAGGACTACCAGCTGGTCCAGAAAGGACAGGAGTGCAGCAGCTCTCAGGCCCAGCTGAGCCAGTACTCCCAGCACTTTGCCTTTATCGCCAGTCACCTTCTGCAAGCCAGTGTGGAGAGCCACTGTCCCGAGGCGGTGGAAGCAACCTGGGTCCTGTCCCTGGCCCTCAAAGGACTATATAAGACGCTAAAGGTAACTGTGACCTTTTTCCATTTGCTCATGAATCACTGTGATGCAACATCTGCAGGGCATTTACTACGAGCAGATGCCATCTGATTTCGATGGTTGGTTAACCAAAGGATCTTGATTATTTTTAGGAATGGTGGAGGTCTTGCACAAGGATAGCTCTAAGGAAGAAACAGAATTTTACCAGTAGTTGGTTCTTTATATTTTTTTAGTACTGTTCCGTGGAACCAGGTATTTACCTGATGGGCATGTAACCTTGGAAGATGGGAAGAAACTGGATGGAATCGTTTCTCACTTCCCTCCGAACCACAGCTCCTCCGGCCCATCGTAGGGCCAGAGGAGGGGGAGAACAAAGGGGACCGGCGTCCTACGGGACTTGGAGTGATAGGCTTGGCAGTTGGGGTGGGAGGAGCTGGGAGAAGCCTTGACTTGTGGGGGAGATGGTTCTTCTGCTACCTGAGGGGCCTGACAGGGGAAAGGGATCACTTTTAGGGCGATCTTCCCCACAGAAGTAGCCATGAAAGAAGGGTTTTATTTTAAAAGTCTCTGAGTCCCTGGACTTTGGCAGAACTGCCCAGGAGGCCACAGAAGGACTCAGGCAGCACAAGGAGTCAGCACGATGGTGCTCCAGCCCCGGGTCCCCCTGAGTGCTCGTGGTGAGGGGACCAAGGCCATGCAGCTGCTGTTTGTTGCCTCCAAGGCATTTATCACAATCTGTTCATGTTTTAGTTGTTTAATTATAGTAGCAAAGAGAAAATAAACTCCCTGAGGGCACCATGAGTCATAAAAAGCCTTTCTGAGGAGGTGAAATGTGAGATGGTAGGTGAGGGGTCTTGGCAGAGTGATGCATGCAGGGAGAGCCACAGACGCCAGGCCCAGGAACAGGCATGGTTGTCAGCGACAGGAAGAACACCTCCGGGCTTTCAGGATCCTGTGGAAGACCAGAGGAGCAGGCAGGGAGTCTGCAGCGCCCCGTCTGCCATGACTCAGGACTTAGGTTATGTTCTGACGAGCACTGGAAGCTTTGGGAAGGCAGAGTGCTGGAGAGGGTCGTTCCTATAGGATGAAGCCCACAGAGTGTACTGGGCTCCAGAAATGCTTGCGGAGGGCCGAGTCACACAGGGGGCGTCCTGGGCTCCAGAAATGCTTGCCGAGGGCCGAGTCACACAGGGGGCGTCCAGGGCTCCAGAAATGCTTGCCGAGGGCCGAGTCACAC
>NC_138383.1:51324456-51349449 GCF_054177405.1 Leptonychotes weddellii
TCCTGGGCTCCAGAAATGCTTGCCGAGGGCTGAATCAGACATGGAGTGGACAGACTCAGGTTGGGGCTGAGGTTTGTATGTCATCCTTCTTGCAACTCTAGAATTTGCCCACACAGTGACCTTGGGCCCCAAGCCTAGACTGGACTCTGAAAGAACCTTGCTTCTCTCCCCATGGCTTTCCCTCGAGGCAGCTGCAGGTCATTTCCCTTTTATTTGGCAGGCTCACGGTTTTGAAGAGACTCATGCGACCTTCCTTCAGACTGATTTGCTGAAGCTGCTGGTGAAAAAGTGCAGCAAAGGGACCGGTTTTAGTAAAACGTGGCTCCTCCGGGACCTGGAGGTAAGACGTGTGCCGCCTGCTGCAGGCTTCCCGCGCAGGAGTGAGACCCGTGGGTTAGCCGTACCGCCTCTGCCCCGGGCACGCTCGTTCTGTGCCGCCGTTGGAATCGTGTCTCAGATTGGTGTCCCCTGTTGGAAACAGGGGTTATGACACCTCTTCTTCCTGTCTGGGAGAGAATGAATTTGACGTTTGTTCGGAGAACACTGGAGGAGAAGTATTTTATGGAAACACATGGCTGACCATTACGTCACGGCCATAAAGTGTGTCTGTGAATTATTATTTTCCTTGAAGTTCCTTCGAGCTGAACTCTGCTTATATATAAACATAATGTGTTTATTCTATGTGGGACTTTAGTTGACAGTTTCCATCTTATCACCGTTCCCTCTGGGCCTCAGATTGGTCTTGGTGGAATTGCTCTGGTCTCTGAGTATGCCAGCCTCTGGTCCAGGAAAGGCTGCTGCTGTGCGGGGGGAGGTCAGCCAGCCTTGCTCCGGCACCCAGAGGCCTGAGCTCGAGGAGCCCGCTGTCCAGCACCGCGGGAGGGGTTGGTTCAGTTTCAGGAAGCGGTGCTGAAATACAGCAGTGGAAAACCTGGAGAGCATCTGGGCTCTCGTTCTGAGGAAAAACTAATAAATTGTAAATTAGATTTGCAGAAAATGTGAAATATAGAAAAGAAAGAAAAACTTCAAATTCCGCCCCACAAACACGGCCACTGTTAGTATTTTCTGTACTGCCTTATTCCAGTCGTTTCCACCTGCGTCCCTGTCGCGTGTGTAGACGCAGATGGTACAGTGTGTGACCCTCAGACGCAGTGGGGGAGTGCGGTGGCCGCTTCCCTGAGTCACTAGGTGGTTTTCATGACCCCCGTCGTAACGGCTGCAAATGACACACGAAGGTGGATCTCAGCTTCATTGACTGTAACGTGCTTTCCGTTATTCCTAAAAGGAGAGTTACTGGCTGGGTCAAAGGCAGTAGACGTTACAGCTCTTTACATCTCGCCAAAACACGTCCTCACAGTGATCCCAACTTACGTTGTCAGCCGCAGAGGTCCCTCAGTTTTAGTTAGCATGTCTTTGATGATAGCAAAATGGAACATGTTTTCATGTGTTTTCTTTTGTTACTAATTTTACGTTCCCTTTGTGAATCCTTACATCTTTTAAAAAGGTCAAATATTTTCTACCATTTAAGGGTTAGAGATCTCACCCACTGAGCCCCCACACCCCTGCCCTGCATGGTCTTCTGTCTGTAGATCCTGTCCATCATGCTGTACTCCTCAAAGAAGGAGATTCACACCTTGGCCGAGAACACAGCCCTGGAGCAAGACGAGCGAGGGGACCAAGAAGAGGAGGTGGAAGGCACTGTCAGCAGCCCTGCTGAGCCGGAGCAGAAGAAGCTGGATCCCCTGGAAAGCCTGGATGAGCCCACCAGAATATGTTTCTTGGTGAGTTCTGGGGCCGTGGTGAATCTAAGGGATGGGTTGTCTTTGGCTTGCACCGTGTTTTTGCCTTCATGCAAAAATGCCTCAGTCTGACGTGCCGAGAAGTCGCTTCCTGAAGACTCAGTCTGAATTGTGCAGAATTGATCCAGAAGAACGGAAAAATCTTTACACCAGTCATTTTTAAGGTTTTGGGGCCTAAAAGCTTTAGATCATCTCTCCCATGACATAAGTACATGCAGTTTTGCTCATAATTTGCAGCCCTTCGATGCATGGTGTCCCCTCGTGGTTTCTGAGATGCATTCTCTTACGTTCCCTGGGGATACACTCTTCCTCGAATGGTGACTGCGGGTGACACAGTGACCTTGGGCCACAAGCCTAGACTGGGCTCTGAAAGAACCTTCATAGCCAGAGAGTATGGGGCGGGGATCAGAAAAGCAAGCACATCTCTGGACCGATGTGCCAGTTGTCGGAGTTGAGTGCGTGGCAGCTCCAGGCGGAGGGCACCGTGGTGGGTAGTAACTGTTGACTGTTAGCGTTGCATGCAGTGGTCTGCTATTTCCGTGCTTTATGTTTTCTGTGAATGTGTAATCCCAGAGCAGATTCTGCAGTCCGTGTTTTAGAGTTTATAATTTTATTTGCTCTAAGTGATCACACGATACTCAGAAATTACAACCTGTGGTGACTTTAGAAAATAATTGTTGTATCCCTTGAGTTCGTCTCTCTTGTGCTTCCTCCATGGCCTGCAGATGGCGCACGATGCGCTCAATGCCCCTCTGCACATCCTCCGGGCCATATACGAGTTGCAGATGAAAAGGACCGATTCTTTCTTCCTGGAGGTTCAGAAGAGGTGAGGACCCTGAGATGCAGCTGACGTGCAGCGAGTGGGAGAGCAAGGGAGGGCAGGGCCATGATTGCCTCCTGCCAGCAAGCTCGGGGTAAAAACTCCTGTGAGGCCGACTCGTGGACCTGGTTTTCAGTTCTTCATGCAGCGCTGTGAAAGCTGACCGCGCCGCACGGCCTGAGTCCTCTTGAGCTGTGCTGTGTGTCCCTCTGGGTGCAGACATTGGGGCAGATGCCAAGGTTTCTCCCATTCGTCGTCCTGGGGCAGACAGTGCCAACCAGGGCCTTCTGGTCAGAGTGTTGTTTGCACATTATCTTCATGGATTTCCCCAAGGGTTACCATAAAGTTAATAATACTCCCTTTCTCTTGGCCAGGAAGTTCAGCCTGGTTGTCTCCCAAATGTGTGTGGAACTTTACCTGTCGTAGCTAATCTTTCCCTCTGTCTGTCGTATCCTAGTTTTGACTTCTTATTCTAACTTACATTCAGTTCCAATTTAATTTTTCTTTTATGTTTTTATCTTCTATTTCTGCTTTCCTGTATTTCTTATATGTTGCCTCAGATCCTTTGTGAAATGAAGCAGGGCACAGTCTAACCTGCTGTAACTAAGAAACCCAGAAATACCGGGTCAAGGAAGATAGAATTTGTTTTTTCTCTCGTGGCAGTCCAGGGTGGGTAGGCAGCTCTGCTCTGTGAATGACCCTGTATCCCCAGGGGTATTGTTCTCCTGCGTGTTGTCACGTGGCTCCCCCATACCCACCTGTGTTCCAGCCCAGAGAGGGGGAAGGTAGAGAGAGGAGGGCATCCTCAACCCAGCTGCCTCCTGTGGGCGAGGACCTAGTTGCATCACCCCGTCTAGCCGAAGAGGGGCTGGGCACCCTGTTGCCAGCTGGGTGGTTGTGTACCTTGCTAAAGCTTCTGGGAACTTTGTTTCTGAGATCCCGAGGGACAGTTTGCATCCTCCGCCACCAGGGGGTCGGTGCACATCTGTGTGCATGAGTAAATAAATGAGTGCTGTGAGTCTAGACTGCAGAATATGGGGGGCGATAACGTCATTGCAGAGTAACAGGACAGTAACTCGGATCGGTATTTCTGACAAGTTTCACTGCGGGCTGAACGCTTAGCTTTCTGTGATGTATGTACCCAGCCTTGTGCCTCTTCTCCCCAGGTTTGATGGGGACGAGCTCACCACGGATGAAAGGATTCGGACCCTGGCTCAGAGGTGGCAGCCCAGTAGGAGTCTGAGACTAGAGGAGCAGAGTGCCAAAGCCGTGGACACAGACATGATTATCTTACCGTGTTTGGTATGTTGCTTCCACCTTGGACACGAAATGTCTGCCCCTGGCCCCCAGCCCCCACCCAGTGGTGAGGGGGCAGGCCGCGGTAACGGTGGTCTTGGGTTTGCAGTCCCGGCCCGCACGCTGTGACCAGGCCACGGCTGAATCGAACCCTGTGACCCAGAAGCTCATCGCCAGCACGGAGAGTGAACTGCAGCAGAGCTACGCCAAGCAGCGACGTAGCAAGAGCGCCGCCCTCCTGCACAAGGAGCTGAACTGCAAGAGCAAGAGGGCTGTCCGAGAGTACCTGTTCCGCGTGAACGAGGCCACGGCCGTCCTGTACGCCCGCCACGTGCTGGCCTCCTTGCTCGCCGAGTGGCCTGGCCACGTGCCAGTGAGTGAGGACACCCTGGAGCTCAGTGGCCCGGCCCACATGACCTACATTTTGGACATGTTCATGCAGCTGGAAGAAAAGCACCAGTGGGAGAAGGTGATTGTTGAGCAGGCCAGGCTGGGCACTCGCCCCCTTTGTTCCTCGCCCCGCCCCCCCCCCCCCCCAGCCATGTTTGAACCTGCTTCCTCTGGTGCGGGCCTCCCCGGCGGGAGGCCACCTGTGTGGGCGTGCGGCCCCACGACGGCTGTGGGTGCAGCAGCGGCTGGGTGGGGGCACAGCTGGGCTCTCTCAGGTCCTGGCCTGGAGCGGAGCTCCCAGCCTAGGGCAGACTTGGTGCGCAGAGGGCACCTGACAGCGCGATCCCATGGAGCCTGACTCTGCACTCGTCCTAGCCAGTCTCTTCCCGACTAGTGCCGAGCCCAGGGGACGTGGTGAATTACGGCTGATGGCCTGTCCCCGTGGCACTGTTTGGGGGGCGCTTGCACCTGTTCCCCTGTAACCAGGGAGAGTTCCGTCTTGAGGAAGTGCAGTCCGAGGCCCCGGCCTCTGGAAGGCAGGTGTGAGGTCTGCAGCTTAACCCCATGGTCCGGTTCTGAGTTTCCAGGCCCCTGGTTCTGTTCTTAAGTCAAATCTTCCACGTCGTCTTTGAGAGCAGGGCCAGGGTAGCGATTCCCAGGGTGAACGCACCCAGAGGAGCCGCACAGCAGAACACGGCCTGGTCTGGGCCGGGGGGAAGCCGTGGATGCCTCCTCCAGCTGAGCTGGGAAGTTTTCTGACCACCTTCCAGCTTCCAAGTGCAAAAATCTTGAGTCACATTTACTGCCGCCGCCTTCATCCCTGTCCCCTTGGCACCCACACACACGGTGTACCCTCACCGCCCCATGTATGCCCTGCGGGGGGATTCCTCCGGAAGTGAGTTTATCTTCTCTTCCTTAATTTGCCTGTGTAAGAACACCGCTGGTTGCAGAGCCCCTAGATCTGTTCCCAGCCCCACAGTCTCGGAGGTGTTGGCAGCTTTGCTGTAGCCACTCCTCTCATGGAAGTGCCACAGGGGAGCACGGCCTCCCCCCATCCTTGCCCCACGGAGCCCCCAGTTCCACACCTCTTTGGCATGTGTCCCCTTGTACGGTCATTGTTTCTCTGTGCGTCCCTCCTCTGCTTGGCTCAGGACTCTGCAGGGCCCGGGACCACCTCTGATTGGTTCTCTTGGCTTTCTCAGAGCTCCCAGAAGTGGTGTTTTCAGGAAGGACCGAGGCGGAGGCGTCCCGGTCCACGGCAGGGCCCCCTCCCCGCCGCGGGAGGCGTCCCAGTCCACAGCAAGCCCCCCCACCCCACCCCCATGGGAGGCGGCTGGAAGAGTTGGCTTCAGGGGTGGGGCCAGGGGCCAGAGTGAAGCCAGCCCCTTTGGATGGGCCTTGGGTTGAAACGGACACGTCCTTTTTCCTGCCCCTGGTGGCTCTGACGCTCTCTGCCTCACATCCTGCCAGATCCTGCGGAAGGTGCTCCAGGGCTGCCGAGGGAGCATGCTGGGGACCATGGCCCTGGCTGCCTGCCAGTTCATGGAGGAGCCCGGGATGGAGGTGCAAGTCAGGGAGTCGAAACACCCATATAACAATAACACTAACTTTGAGGTACGTCCAGGGCACGTGGCTGGCAAGACCTACGAGAGCTGCTGAGAATCTCATCCCCTCTGGGCAGTCCTCCCTCTGTCTCCCCAAAGCCAGGGAGTCTCCACAGCCCAGGCTTCTGACCTTGTCTCAATAGGAAACAGTGGGCCCCTGGGCCTGGGGGGAGGCATTCGCTTCTCCTGCAACAAGGTCCTTTCAGCGAACCCCTGGCATCTTCGACACTGAGTCCGCGTGCGGGCCTGGGTTCAGCCCTGGCTGCACCGTCTCCTGATGATGTGGCCACACCGTGGAGACCCCTACCCTTTGTCTCAGTGCCCAGGCGCGTGCTCCCCGTCCTCCTTGTCTTAGGGTTGCAGGGCGTGGCCCGAGACAAGCCCTGGGGAATGACAGACGTGTCCTTGTGTCCCCTCCCCAGGATAAAGTCCACATCCCGGGTGCAGTCTACCTCTCCATCAAATTCGACTCGCAGTGCAGTACAGAGGAGGGCTGTGATGAGCTGGCCATGTCCAGCAGTGGTGACTTCCAGCAGGACCGACACACTTTCAGTGGGTCCCAGCAGAAATGGAAGGATTTTGAGCTCCCAGGTAGTAAATACATCCTCAGTCATCTAGACACTTCACATCGAGTACTGAAGTTCAGTACCGAGAAGAGGGATGTTGTGGCGGGGGTGCGGGGGGGGGGGGCGCGTCACCCCGGGTTTAGCCTTTTTCATCAGGAGCCTGTCACTTGCCGTTCCCCGTTGTGCGGTGTCCTGAGCTGTTTCTGATTCTTGTGTGACCCAGGAGATACTCTGTACTACCGCTTCACCTCTGACATGAGCAACACGGAGTGGGGTTACAAGTTCACTGTGACGGCGGGACACCTGGGGCGATTCCAGACAGGTGTGTGCGCTACTCTTTCCGTCCGCAGGCTCTTCTGGCCAGGGACCCTCTGTGGATGCAGGGGCCACAGTGTCACTGATGTTTGTTAAAATCGAAGCAGCTGGGCGCCTGGGTGGCTCAGATGGTTAAGCGTCTGCCTTCGGCTCAGGTCATGATCCCAGGGTCCTGGGATCGAGCCCCGCATCGGGCTCCCTGCTCGGCGGGGGGCCTGCTTCTCCCTCTGCCTCTCTCTCTCTTTCTCTCTGTCTCTCATGAATAGGTAAATAAAATCTTTAAAAAAAAAAAAAATCGAAGCAGCTGCTTTTCTCGGAGACTTCCACATGTCCCTCTCAATGTGCTGTGGCAGCTAGTGGTCAGCGTGAGTGGACAGAGGAGTGGCCGCCTGCGGGGCCACAGAAGACGCTTCTCTTAGAATTCACAGGGCTTGTTGCAAAAAGGAGAAACTGAAAATGTTATCCTGTGTTGCTCTTATCAAAGGCATAATTTTAGGCAAAATTTAAATGATCATAGTTGTTTTATTCTATTTATTGAAATTCAAGCAGTTCATGTTTCTAAATCTCTGTGTTTTGTGGGTGTGGGCCAGGGTTCGAGATTTTGAAGCAGATGTTGTCAGAAGAAAGAGTTGTGCCACACCTCCCGCTGGCCAAAATTTGGGAGTGGCTGGTGGGTGTGGCTTGTCGCCAGACCGGCCACCAGCGATTAAAAGCCATCCACCTGCTTCTGAGGATCGTCCGTTGCTGCACCCACAGGTGAGCTGCCCTCCGTGGGTCCTTTGCGGGGCGTTCGGACTGTGAGGACCCCCTCCCACCCTGTGGCTTGTCATTTCTCTTTCACGGGTGTCTGATGGAAAGAAGCTTCTGATTTTAAGATCTTACAGTTCATCGAGCGTTTTTGGTTTTTGGTTTTTTTTACTGGTGGTACTTTTACTGTCCTGTTTAGGAGATGTTTGCCGTACTCTGTCTTGGGGTTGTGACGATATTTCCTGTGTTCTCCAAGCTTGTTTCTTCTGTCCCATCTAGCTTATGTTCCACATGGAATGACTACTGTGCGTGATGCGAAGTGTTGAGTCAGGGTTGGTTATTCGAACCCGAGTCTCCCCCGACCCCATAGACCAGCTCTTCCCTCCCCTCACTCCAGCGCCAGGAAGGTGTCCACGTACGCATACGTCTGAGTCTGCTCTCTTCCATCCCTTGGTCTTCCCGGTTCACTGCGTTCAGTGTTGTAGCTTTATGACAAATGTACGTATCTCGGCGTATAGACCCGTTGTTCTTCCTCTTCGAGGATGTCCTGGATTATCCAACCCTGCATATCCCATGCGTCTTAGAATTGGTTGCTTCCTTTCTCTTGCTTTTCCCGCTTTAGTGAGGTGTCACTGAAAAAACTGTGGTATGTTTAAAGCGTAGAAGGTGACGATTTCATGTATGTCCATGTGGTGAAAGCGTTCCCTGTCGGGTTGGTTAACGCACCCAGCGCCTCACGTGGTTACCTCTGCTGTGTGTGTGACAACAGTGACCGTCTCCTCTCTTGCGGAAACTGGCTTTTCAGGAAATTTCTGTTTCCTGAAAATGATGCAGCGCTGTGTACCATTATCTCCTGTTGTCGCCATGATGCATATTAGATCCTCAGACCTTATTCACCTCACAGCTGGAGGGTTTGTTCCTTTGACCGGCCTCTCCCCGTCTCCCTCACCCCCAGCCCCTGGCAACTACCAGTCTATTCTCCGTGTCTGCGAGTTTGTTCGGTTTGTTTGGGTTTCCACGTAGAATTGAGATCGCCCAGGGTTTGTCTTTCTCGGGCTTATTCTACTCCAGGCCCGTCCGTGTTGCAAACAGCCACGCTCTCGTGGCTGAAGAATACTCCGTTGTGTGCCCAGCACCACATTGGCTGTATCCGCTCTTCCATCAGCAGACACTCTTGCTTATTTCCAGCCTTGGCCATTGTGAACATTTGAGCGCAGGTACCTTTTGGAGGTAACAATTCGTGTGCTTTTGCTCCAAACCCACTAGTGCGATTGCTGGATCGTACAGTAGTTGTGGTTTCAATTACTCGGGGAACCTCCATCTCGGTCTCCACAGTGGCCGCACCCGTGTGCGTTCTCACCAGCACTGCGTCCTCGCCAACACCTGTCGTCTCCTGTCTTTTCGATGATAGCCATCCCCACACATGCGAGGCCGTATCTCGTCGTGGTTTGACTTGCATTTCCCTGATGATGAGTGATACAAGCCCCTGTCTTTTCATGTGTCTCTTGGCCATCGGCATGTCTTGTTTGGGAAAGTGTCCGTTCAGGTCCTTTGATTATATTTTAATTGGGTTATTTGGGTTCTTTTGAAATCGAGTTAAATGAGTTCCTCGTATATTTTGGATGTTAATCCCTTATTGGGTATGTGGTTTAAAAATATCTTCTCCCGTTCCATAGATGCCTTTTCATTTGTTGATGGTCTCCTTTGCTGCGCAGAAGCTTTTTAGTTTGATGTAGTCCCATGTCTCTTTGCTTTTGTGTCAGATTCAAAAAACTGTTGCCAAGACCAATGTCAAGGAGCTTAGCCCTTATGTTTTCTTGTGGGAGTTTTGCAGTTGGAGGTCTCTCATTCAAATCTTTAATCTATTTTGACTTGATTTTGTGCGTGATGTAAGGGAGGGAGCCAGTCTCGTGCTGTTGTATGTGGTTATCCAGTTTTTCCAACTCATGTGTTGAGGAGACTGTCCTTTCCTCATTGCACATTCTTGGCACCTTTGTCAGAATTAATTGGCCATTTATGCATGGGTTTACTGCTGGGCTCTCTGTCCTGTTCATCAGTCTTTATGCCTGTTTCTGTTCCAGTACCATACTGTTTGGATTGCTGTAGCTCTGTATCATGGTTTAAAATCGGGATGTGTGAGGCCTCCAGGTTTGTTCTTAAGATTGATTTGGTTATTCAGGGTCTTCTGTAGTTGCACATGAATTTTAGGGTTGTTTTTCCTATTTCTGTGAAAATGCCGTTGGGATTTGGATAGGTGCTACATGGACTGTGTATATTGCTTTGGGCAGCATGAACATTTTAACCGTATTCTTCAGGCCCTGAACATGGATCATCCTTTACACTTGTGTGTTCTCCAGTTTCTTTCAACGTTCTACAGTTTTCAGTGTACAGACTGTTTACCTCCTTTGCAAAAATTTATTTCTAAGTGTTTTATTCTTTTTTACCCCATTGCAAATGGGTTTGTTTCCTTAATTTCTCCTTCTGATAGTTCGTTGTTAGTGCGTAGAAATGCAGCTGATTTTCTGTATTGATTTTGTGCCCTGTGACTTTACTGAATTTATTAGTTCTAATGTTTCTTCTGAGGAAGAAGTTTCGTCTTTGGTGTTTTCTGTATGGGATGTCATCTGCACACAGACGGGTCTACGTCTTCTTTTCTAGTGTAGATGCCTTTTGTTTCTGTTTTCTGCCTAATTGCTCTGGCCAGAATTTCCGGTACCTCATAGTGTTCCTACTCCACGTGTTTGTTTCTGTCCACGCACATGTGCGCACGCCTCCTCTCACCTGATGGGGTTTTGACTCTTGACAACACTGAACCCCATAACCCACAATTGTTAAATATCGGCTCCTCTCTACAGTCCTCCACTGCTCAGGTCTGAGTCACGCCTTACAGGTTTCCGTGTAGACGGCCTGCACAACATTCCATTAGATTTATCTCTAGGAAGTTAATGGGTTTGATGCTATTGTAATCGGTGTTTTAGAATTCTTATTTGTAATTGTTATTGTTTCTGCTCATATGTAATTAGTTTTTGCGTATTTCCTTTGTATGCAACGACCATGCTCTATTTGTTAACTTTAAGAGAGCGTGTATAGATTATTCAGAGCACAGTCATGTTATCTACAAATAACTGGTTTTAGTTCTTCCTCTCTGTCCTTAGAAGCTTTTTTTTTTTTTTTTGTCTTTTTGCCTTTTTGCACTAGCCAGGACCTCCCGTAGAGTATTGAGTAGAGTATTGAGTAGAAGTGGGGATTAAAGATATATTGCCTCGGGCGCCTGGGTGGCTCAGTTGGTTAAGCAACTGCCTTCGGCTCAGGTCATGATCCTGGAGTCCCGGGATCGGGTCCCGCATCGGGCTCCCTGCTCGGCAGGGAGTCTGCTTCTCCCTCTGACCCTCCTCCCTCTCATGCTCTCTGTCTCAAATAAATAAATAAAATCTTTAAAAAAAAAAAAAAAAGATATATTGCCTCGTTCCTCATCTTGGAGGGCAGGTGTTGGCAACTCTGCCCCATGCATCGTCCACACACTCAGACCCCTGCCTGTCAGGGGTTCAGTGTCCCTCTCTAGCATTTCTTTTTTTAAGAGAGAGAGAGAGAGAGAGAGCATGTGAGTGGGGGGCGGGGGGCGGTGCAGAGAGAGAGTCTCAAGCAGGCTCCACACCCAGTGCAGAGCCTGACAGGGGGCTCGCTCTCACAACCCCAAGATCATGACCTGAGCCAAAATCAAGAGTCAGATGCTTACCTGGCTGAGCCACCCAGGTGCCCCCCACCCCAGCACTTTTAAGGCACACAGACACAAGGTGCCAGTCAGAGTGGAGTGATACCGAAGTAGCAGGGCATCTTCTGGTGTAATACGGAGCTGTAATTTTACAATGAAGGGCTCTCCGAGTCAGGGAGAGCAGTCCCTCTGCGTGCAGGCAGCAGAGGGAGGGGTAAGCGGACTGTGATTGCTGTTTTCCCTTTCTCCTGGTGTGAGGAAAGGTCCCTTAGCCCGTAGGGGCTCGGTTCTGTTCTTTTGAGAGCAGGTTGCGGTGAGAACCGTCTGGTTGAGTGATGGGTTTGAAACCGTCTTCAGATGGCTGGGCCCTTCCTGGCCGCGTTGTGGATGTGCTTCTGCAGTGTGCTGACCTTCCTCAGGCCCGGGGCAAGACTGGGTGGGCAGAGGGGAAAGGCAGCCCCAGGGGAGGGAGGGTGGGCAGACGTGGTATGAGCCACGCAGGTGCATTGACCTCAGTCCCTGAGCGCTTTCCTGGAAGCTCCGCTGTAGAGCTGTCTCTTTAAATCAAGCCAAGTTTTCCCCTTGCTTTACTTTAGGAAGACTCACTGCTCCGGGAGAAAGTGATTGGCTCCAAGAGTAAATGTACAGAATACTTTTTAAAGTCGTACATTAAAGAGAAAAGGCAAAATTTAAGATTATAAATCATAAAGTCATGTAGTGAGGCCCAGAATATTATTTGCTTCATAACTTTTCTCCTCTGAAGGATGTTGAAGTGGAATGAAAAGTACTTCCTCCCTCTGAGTCAAAAATGTCAACGAGTCTCTCCCCAGAGGCCCACGGAATTGCAAAGGGTTCTGGCCCGAGCACCCTCATTCACATATTTCTTATGTTTTATGAGCCTAAGATTGTAATATTGGTCATCACCGTCTTTTAAATCTTTTCTTATTCTCTGATTGTTGAAGCAACGAGCGTTGCAGAAAATCTAGGCAACTTGGGCGCCTAGGTGGCTCCGTCGGTGAAGCGTCTGCCTTCGGCTCAGGTCGTGATCCCGGGGTCCTGGGATCGAGTCCCGCGTCGGGCTCCCTGCTCAGCGGGGAGCCTGCTTCTCCCTCTGCCTGCTGCTCCCCCTGCTCATGCATGCACGCTCTCTCTCTTTCTCTCTGCCTCTCAAATAGATAAATAAAATATTAAGAAAAAAAAAAAGGAAATCTAGGGAACTGACAGGGACAACCACGGATCACATTTTTCGTGTATTTGTTCACTGTTGTTTTTGACGTGGTCACACGATACCGTATGTGCAGTTGTGTTGTTGCTTTTTCCCACGTAACATCCGTCTCGAGATTCTTCCACTGCTGTTGGCAGTTCGCCGTAGCACCCATTTTAAAGACGTGCGGTTGATTTACGACTGTGCTCCAGGGCGTCCCGCTTCCTTGGAGCCCCGTTTTGAAGTTTGGGTTCTGCCCCTTTCCCCGTTTGCTGCTGCTGAATACTTTTGGGGAGGGTAATGACTTTACTAGGTGTGGGGGGAGTCCGTCAGCTGGCGTCCGTCTCACGTCTGACCCCTGCCCCCCGCAGCGACCTCTGTGACCTTGCGCTGCTGAAGCCGCTGTGGCAGCTCTTCACCCACATGGAGTACAGCCTGTTTGAGGACGTGACGCAGCCTGGCATCCTCCTGCCCCTGCACCGCGCCCTCACCGAGCTCTTCTTCGTCACCGAGAACCGCGCCCAGGTGAGGGTCCTGCCAGGGCTTCCTCTGCTGCCCCGGTGGGGGATGATGGGGATGCGCGTGGCCTGATGTCCCAGGTCCTCACCTCTGCCCGACCCCCGGGAACACTGTTTGTTTTGTCAGGCCTAAAGCCAAAGGGGGAAGAACTGCTTCCGGTTAGTCCTTAACAGTAGTGAATTCTGGAAGATGAAATGCTTAGGTTCTTGTTCCTCCTATTTTTTCCTCCCACGAGCACAGTAGGCCCATTGAATGTGAGAGATGAAAGGCCTTTCAAAATTCCTGAGCTTACCCCCTCATTTTCTACATGAGGAAACTGACCCTGTGGGTGAGTCAGGGCAGAGCCCCCCTGGAACCAGGCACCGGGCTGCCCCTGGTCCAGCCCCGTCCACAGCTCCCGAGGGAGGCGGTGCCATGAGGTGCCCAGCAGAGCGAGACTTTTGTGGTTGCGGGTGGGCGTTGGTCCGGTGATGCTGCGTCTCTGCTCTCCCCCCAGGAGCTCGGCCTGCTGCAGGATTACCTGCTGGCCTTAACCACTGACGACCACCTTCTCCGCTGCGTGGCGCAGGTACCGTCTCCCTGTCAGAGCTGGCCGCCCCCATCGCCGCGGCCCCCCGGGTCGACATGGAGCTCTGTCCCGCCCCAGTCGCTTCCCCGTGCTGTCCGAGAGCCGTTGAGCCCATTTACCAGTGTCATTCACGTTAGGCCGTGGGCTCGGAAGACGCCAGCAAGCATTTGTGTCTTTTTTTTTTTTTAAAGATTTTATTTATTTATTTGTGTGAGAGAGAATGAGAGAGAGCACATGAGAGGGGGGAGGGTCAGAGGGAGAAGCAGACTCCCCGCCGAGCAGGGAGCCCGATGCGGGACTCGATCTCTGGACTCTGGGATCATGACCTGAGCCAAAGGCAGTCGCTTAACCGACTGAGCCACCCAGGCGCCCAGCATTTGTGTCTTTGAAACCAAACCAACTAATGCCTTAAATCGACAGTTTGGCTGAAGTTTCCGTACACTTAGGTTTCAGATAATTTTGGATGTAACTTTCTTCCCTGATAGGAGAGCTGCTGACAGTTTGGTCCCAGGATCCCTTTACACTTGTAGATTATTGAGGATCCCCAAAAGCTCGTGTTGATGTGTTGTACATATGGATATTCGCCATTAGAAATTAAATGAGGTTTTAAATTTAGAAATTGAAACAAAAAATTTTAACACTTATCAGTTCGTTTTAAGAAATAATACACTCATTCCATGTTAATATGAATCACACATTCTGTGAAACACAGCTGTATTTTTCAAATACAGTGGTTCTCGAGGAGGACGGTGGTCGTTCTTGTCTACCCTGGCGGGAGGCCTCGGGCCGGCACCCCAGCACCCGTGCTCATCCTGGCTCACAGGCACCTCTGGGAGACTCCGCTGGGTGCGCAGGAGCGTGAAGGCAGGAGAAGACAGTATAATATCTTAGCATCCTGCAACAGTGTTTTTCACCGTGCAGAGCCCCTGAAAGGGTCTCAGGAACCCCAGGCCCAGACCACACATTGAGAGCCTTAGGCTCACAGACCCCTTGAATATCCCGGCACTTGTGGTCCAACACTCCAGTGGGCAGATGGGGACGCTGAGCTCAGACACGGGGGAGCTTTGCCCTGGGCCACGTGGGAGTAGGCATCTATTCCTGACGAGTCTGCTCAGTGAACACAGGGTCCTCTCGCAGGGAAGACGCGGGAATCCCCCATCAACTGAGAGGTGTTTGTGTGCATTCTCCGCAGACCTGTAGGCAGAGTAGAAACTCCCTCCCTCCTAACAGGTCCCTGCCCGCACTGTCACCGCCACCCTGGTTTCATGACACAGCAAAAATCTGAGATGTGGCCATACGGCACCCAGAGCTGCCCGTCCTGTGTGCCTGTGGGCTGCTCCCTCTTGACTGTCCCCGTGGCCCGTCTCCTCGCCCTCATGCTGACCCTCCCACAGCCCGTCCTCTGTGCTGGACCAGTGCTCCGCGTCTTGCTGCGCTGAGCTCCTACGGCGGCCTCGGCCTGGCTCCAACGCACCCCTTCCCAGCACCCTCCCACCCTGTGGCCCAGCACTGGCTGGCTGTCTCTCCCCTTCGGCTCCTCTTTGCTCTTCGCTTTCCCTAAAGAGCTTGCCCAGACGCCCTGTGGACCCTGTCCTCCGGGTCCACTGAGCCCACCAGCACTGCACCTGCCTCTCTCTCGGGGGAGTGATAATGTTTCTGCCCTACGTCTGCAGCTCTCATGGGGTGTTGGGAGAATCTGTCTCTCGCTCTGGGCTGGTACTCCAGGTGAGGGGAACCACAGCTGGCTCATGTCTGTCCCTACTCGCCCCGATGACCCCCAGTGCTCAGCTGAGGGTCTTGTCCGGTTTGCACTTAATGAACGAGCAAATGAATGGTTTGACGTTGGCAGTGACCCTTTCTCCCTCCACAGGCTCTGCAGAACATTGCTGCTATCAGCCTGGCCATCAACTACCCGAACAAGGCAACCCGCCTCTGGAATGTCGAGTGTTAGCCCTTGCTATGGCGTGCATGGAACTGGCCCATCTGTCCACAAGGACTTTAGAGCAGACATCTAAACTCATTCAGGAAAATGCCTGTGGTGTCCGTGCCCGGCTTCCCTTGAGGTCCCACTTCCACCCCAAGTGGAAGGCCAAACAGCCATGCCTCCAAGAGCTTGCCGCGTCCCAAGCTAGCACCTGCACGCACCACAGCACGTGAGAAAGAGCAGAGCACTACAGAGCTATTCAGGAGGGCAGGTCGTTCAGAGGGTCTGTCCCTGCGGAAGCCACAGCCCAGGAAGAGCTGAAAGGAGCGTCTCTGGAAAGGGTTCTGTCTCCGTGGAGCGGAGCTGGCTGCGCTTAGAGTCGGCCCAGAGCTGCCCTCTCAGCAGGACCTGCAGCAGCAGCGGCCTGGCCTGGGAGCCCTTCCTTTGCTCTTGCTTCTTGAGACTGGGCAGTCCACACCAAAGCCGGTGAGAGCTCGTCCTGGCCACCTGCCAGCCCCCAGGCATGCACATGGCCGTCCCACAGAAGTCCTCGGGGAGAACAAGAGCCCTTGGTCACAGCCAGTGGGCCGTCCATGTGCACCGCTCCTGCTCTGACTCCCAGCACGTCTGCGTTTAGTTGTTTTCACATATTTCAGTTTCCACCTGACGTTTTTAGAACAGAACCACATGACTCCCCCGCGAGGCTTCAAGGGGTGCCCAATGGAACGGTCATTCGGGGGAGACGCTGTTCACGTGAAAGCTTCTGTACTTGAAGACTTGAAGTGTTAGACGAGATCTTATTTTAGAAGTAAAAAAAAAAAAAAAAAAAAAAAACACCAAAAAACAAAGAATATATGATGATTTTATTTCTTCTCTGTGGTCACGGTTACCCGTTGCATCCACCTCTGGGACTCTGCATGCTTGCTCGGCTGTCATTGGTCTGGCAAGAATGCTGTTTTCCATTTTTTATGGTCGCAGTCTTGCCCTGAAGTGCTGATGATGATTCTCTTTCCAAAGCCATGCTTTGGAGTGTGAGGCTGGGTTGGCCCGTGGGACTCGTCGGCGTGAAGAGCGCCTCGGCAGCTGCCATTTCAGGACGGCATCTGGGCCTGAGCACGTCCCCCCACGCGGGGCCCATGGAAGGCTCCTCGCAGCCAGGGCCAAGCTGAGCAGGTCAGCACCGGCACGTGACTGCTGGTTGCAGGGGTCTGGGTTGGAAGGGCCCGAGACTGCAGGTCCCAGGAGGGTCTTCCTGCAGAAGCACTCTTGCCTTCTGGGTCAGGAGGCCGAGGGGCGGCAGCCTCCTGCAGCCCTAGAGCTCGGTTCTCAGTCAAGCCCCCAAGCTGCACGAGGAGCCGTCCTGTGAGGGACCCTTCAAAGGGGACAGGGGGCAGGTCCTGGAACTTGGTGACCCAAGGCCCGTTGCCCTGACATCAACAAGGCCTGAGGCCCTGGGCCCGGTCCGGTCCCCCATGGTGTCGGGATGCAAGCAGGCTGCTACTGTGGCTTGGTAGAAACCCGTTCTCATCTTCCGCTCTGCCTGCACCCCCAGAGAAGGCCCCACGTGCGTACCACCCAGACCCAGGTAGGTCTCGCAGTGCAGAGGGAGGCCACAGAGCAGGTGTCGGGGCCCCGACTCTGACGGGGTGGGGGGGGCGGCCTGGAAGACAGCACAGCGCGCTCACGCCTTCACCTTGCTGCCGTCCACAGCCCTCATGACCCGGACTGACTGACCCAGGCAGGACAGATAGGCAGGGCAGGGTCACGCCTCTGGGGGCTGTCACCACCAACTTTGCTCTCCATCCTCGGGAGGCCGAATTGTAAATAAACGCCAGCCTCGGCCCGCTGCTGTCTGTCCTCGCCCTGGCTGTTCTGGTCTCTCTGCCCACTTTGCACAGAGCGAGCCCAGGTTCTGCTTCGCACGCAGCTGCCGCTCTCCCCTGCTCGCCCCACCGGCCCGGTCGCCCTGCATCCCACCCGGTCGCCACCAAGGACCCGCCACCTCCGAGACCAGCCTCCCCTTGATCCTCCTCCGAGGCAGAGTTGCCAGGCAAGAGCTAAAACCGGCGAGAATAAAGGTGTCGTGAAAACACGTGCCTGATCCATAAAGAGATTCTGACCCAAACCCTATATATTGTACAGATGGACACTGCTCCTAATGGGAGGGGTGACTTATTTTCATCATCGTTTTTAATTTGTTTTCTTACGGGTTTACGATTTTGAATTTTTCTTATTTGTTTGAAAGAAAGAATTTTGATTATATCAAGCTGAGTGAGTTCAGCCTGTAAAAAGGATGTTAAGTTGTGGGTAAAATATGCAAATGAAGAGAAATATATTGTGCAAATTCTATATAAAAAAAGTCCAACTGTGTGTGGGGTTTTTTCCTCCCCTCCCCTCCTCTCCCCTCTCCTCCAAGCCCAAAGGGATGGAGTCACTGGAATCTTGAGGACTCGGGCTGGGCAGGAGCCAGAAGTGTCTCAGCTGGCCCGAGCCTGGACTGTGGCCGCGCAGGAAGCAGGCGGCCGAGGTTTATATTCACCCCGCGTCGCTCCCGCACAGCTAGCTGCTGGGAGGTTTGCACCCACACTGGCGTCCCCCGGGTCAGCTACCCCGCGCGGCTCACAGGGAGGCAGGGCTCCGGTCACAGGGCCGCCGCTCCTCCTGGCCTGCCTCTGTCCAGGTGTGGGGCTGCCGTCTGCCCGTCCTTGGGTCTTGGCTTCCTCCTCCTTCAGTCCTGCTGGCGTCTCTGGTTTGGCACCCACTGCTCTGCTCCCTCTTGGCCTCGTTCCTGGGGCCGAGCGCTGGCTTCTGTGAATTGGACATTTCGGTGGGGGCCGGACTTCACGGACCTCCCAGGCCCCCTTGCTCCAGCTGGAAGCGTCTGACACGTCTTCCTAGAGCCCCACGCTGCCTTCGAGGAGTCGGGCAGTGGCCGGGACCCAGTGTCGCCCTCACCATCCCTGAGACCGGAGCGAGGCTCAGCAGAACGGGGTGCCCCCATCTTCGCTCTCCCCTTCCTCACCCTGTGGCCTTCGCTCTCAGAAGTCGGTCCAGAGTCCACCTGAGCCCTGCCCTGCGGTGCGGTGGGACGCGGAGGGCCGGAGCAGAGGTGCTGAAGGTCGTGCTGAAGGTCGTCTGCTCGCAGCAGCACCACCGGAGCAAACAGCTGAGGGCCACAGAGGCAACGCGAAGTCGAGCCTTATTAGAGCAAAGGGCACCAACCAGCCCCACCCTCCTGTGATCCAGACCTGGAGGCCGTGACGGGTCAGCCTGTGCTCACACGGGAAGGGGCAGAGCCAGACCAGCTCAGATCCGGTGCCCGGAAGCCGCCACCACAGCTCCTACCTGCCCGTTCACTGAGCGCGCAAACTCGTACAACAGAGCCCCTGGTCACAAGGCCAGGCTCCCAAACTGAGGCCGATGGAAACGCGGCCCTGTGAACCTGTGCTGCACGCGGTCACTCACTTGATGGCCCCTTCTCGCCCCTTCCCCTTCTCCCCTGCCAACAGATCCCCCCCTTTCGCAGGCTGAGATAAGGTAGGGCCTTCCGCTGGCTCAGGAGGATGGTCATGCATGATACGTCCCCTCGTTTCTATTTGCTGGGTGCTCACGGTCCCAAGGCCTGCCCGTTGATGCGTGTGCCCCCTAGTTCTAAAGTCTGCGGGGAGGTTTAGAGGAGGGGGTCCAGCCCCTGCTTGTTGCCTCTGGCTATGGCGAGAGCAAGAGGCTTGCACTCCCACAGCTCCCTGGCCTCCAGGGGAAGCACGAGGCCGTTGGAGCAGAGGGATGAGTCCGAATCCATAATCGCATCATCTGGACAGTGAATGAGCCCTAGAGCCACCAGCCTCCGGACTGCGTGTGTGTGCGCACCTGTATGTGTGTGCACACGTGTGCGAGCAGGTGTGTGCGTGTGAGAGAGAGAGAGCGTATGTTGGGGAGTCTCCTACAGCTAAAAGCCTTACTGACGCAAATGCAAGCAACAGTTTGGCTCTGAGAGGTTGAGAATGTGGGGTAGATCCGTCTCGTGACGCTCACACGAACAGCGTATGAACAGGAAAGACGTGACAATTCCCGGAGGCAGGCGGATCAAGCCACAGACGGCCACAGGTGTTACCAAGGTGCCTCTCCTTTCCAGGGACTCTGGCGTGCTCGCTTGCCTTGTGCTCACGACTTCCCACACTAACCTGGCTTGAAATAGGATCCGTTCCTAGTAACCTTCCACGGGCCCTGGAAAAGGCCTCCTGTGGGGCTACGGAGCGCGTATGTGCACACAAGCAGGTGGAGCTCTTCAGTTGCAAGTTAAACCCACTCCAAACGAACTGAAAGAGAATTCACCGACAAACTTGAAAAGCCCGAGGGTTGCATCTGGTTCCCCCGCCCCTCACTCCCGGGCTCTGTTTCCCTCTGGGGCTTTCACAGCCGAGGGGGTCACCCTGACCGCTGCCCACCACACAGCCCCAGGGGAGAGAGCCTCGCTGTCTGCTCATGCGAGTGGTTAGCCGATGTTTGCCAGCCTTGACTTTGCTTCATGTTTCAAAAACTTGGGAGACCCGTGAGTTCGCAGGTTGTCCTCCCAGATCTGCTGAGCATCGCGGCATCCGTGACGACCGGGCAGAAGCTCTGCCTGGGGGGTCCCCGTGCCCGCTGCGTGACCCTCAGCTGCCCTTCGGGCAAGATGCCCCAACGTGCCCATCAGCAAGTGTGGAAATTTACCGTACCAAAGTGGAGAGAAACATCCAAAGGCAACGGATTTGAACCCAAAAGGTTAAATAGAAAAGAATGAGTATAAGACAGGAGCTTGGGGCGCGTAGCATGAGGTAATATATAATTCAACACAAAAAACGTCCCCGGACCAGCAGTTTTGTGTGTCAATATGGTCTGTGGGTAAAGACTATAATGTGTAATTAAAAACACATCTTTGCGCCAAATCCCACAAGCAATTACACGAGACAGAAATTGCTAGAAGTGAGTGCAGAAGTGGGCAGATCCAGTGGTAACGGGCCGGCGTCTTTCTCGACTCCCAGCAGGCTGTGTGAAAGACACGAGGCCTCCGGGACAGAGCTCCCGTCTGAGACTGGCTGTGGAGGGAGACGGTCCTGGGGCGCGCGTCCGGCGGATGAAGCCACAGACGGCCGCAGGTGTTACCAAGGTGCTCCTCTCCTTTCCAGACACTCCGGCGTGCTCGCTTTCCTCAGGCCCTCAGCCTGCCCCCTGTTCCCGAGGGTCCCTTCTCAGTGGCAAAGCCATGTCGTGCCGATGGTGGCCCTGCGCTCCCTCTGCCCTCAGGCTGCGTGTGGACCGGGGCCTTTTCCCTCCTCCGCACGTCACAGTCAGGCTTGTCCGACGGCAACGGCCGCAGGTGGCTGGCTAGCTCTGGTCATCAGTCAAGGGGCTCCCACCTGGGAGGAAGGGCCTTCCAGGCCAAGTGTGCCCTTCAGGATGAGAAAGGGTAGCAACGGCCTTTCCCACTGTGTAAAGGCCCCAGCCCCAGGCCCAAGTCGTCGCCGTCTGCGGCTCTTCCCAGACTGATGGCCGGCGGGAATGCCCAGTTCCTAGAGGGACGGCCTCCACTGACAGGCCGGCCAAGCACAGCACAGCCACCCGCCCTCTGTCCGGACAAGACAGGCTCGCAGCAGTTAGCAACCACCCGCTTGTGTGCACGTACGCACGCTCCGTACCCACAGAGAGGGCCTTCTCCAGGGCCCATGGGAGGTTCCTAAAAACGGATCCTATTTCAAGCCATTGGATTGGATTGATGGATGTTGCGTCTCTTCCCATATAATCTTCTTGAGGGAACTTAAACCCATTCCTAGCCCTGCTGGAGGGTTAAGCAAATCACCATCCCTTATAGCCACACAGGTGATCGGACCAGGAGTGAACATCCGGCCCAAGCTACACACACCGTGGGGTGAGCCCTGGACGTAGGGAGTTCTGTACAAGTGGACTCCTGGTCATGCCGAGCTTGCTTGAGCAGGAAACTACTCTGCGGAGCGAGGGAGTCACAGCCCTAGAGCAGCTCCTGGTGCTTGTGTTTTCCTTTGAAGTCCAGCTATTGGTCCTGCACTTCGTTTCTGGGAGATACCCCCTTTTTACTTGGGTTAATGCGAATGGCTTTCTTAATATTTTAGGAAGCAGGAATTGGATGGTGGAAATAATCTGAATTTAGATAGTGAGGGTGGCTGTTAGAACACGGTGAACATAAAACTACTGAATTGTGTTTCACTTTTAAATGGTGGATTTTATGTGATATGAATTATAAAGACATTTAGTGCAGAAATTATATGCCATAAAACCCAATGTAACTAAGAAGAGGTTTAGAAATTCTAATCAGAATAAGAGAAGGGAAGGGATCTATCCTAGGTCTTTGGTGAAAACAGAGAATCCAAAATGCAATTGCACACTATTTTGCAGCTAATGACAGTGGAAAATATAAAAACTGTGTGTGGAGAGGGGGTGGTCAAAGTTTTATTCAAGTAAAATCCTAACTCTAAGTGCATTTTTGTTAATATAAAAAGGCAAAATTAAAAGAACGAAGCACTCATGTCAAGAAGTTAGGAATAAAAAAATAAACGTAGGCAAGATAACAGAAAGGAATCGAGATTAAAAATAAAACAATGAGTTAGGAAAAAAAAAGGTGGGTAAAAGTGGGTCCCAGGTGTATCAGTCACAATGATGACGGATGCACCATCCTTCCTACAAGCAGCCATCCCAGCCCTGCATCTGTGCTGAGGTAGCTGGCCCCCGGCTGCTCCTCAGAGAAAGGGAGCCTCTGAGAGAACGGGAGTGAGGCCCTGACCAAGGCAGGCCCGCGGGCAGCCAGACGTGAAGAGTTCTGCCCACCAGGCCGTGGCTGTTAGCATGACAGCAAAGACACACGAACAACTTTGTACACAAGTTAGAACTATGGCAGAGGGGAGGAGAGCTTGCAAGCACATTAGATTCTGTTTGAAAAACAACATAATGAAGTTTAATTTCTGCCTCATACTGTACCTCAGTATAAGTTCCAGAGAAAGAACTATAACTGGCCGAAAAGCCCATGAAAAGATGTGTAATGTTATTTGTAATTAAAATTTACATCAAACAATTGTTTTATCCACGAGAGTGGCAGAAACTAGAAAACTCTCACGTTGTTGGTGGGTGTGCCGACAGGTGCGGCCTTCCTAGAGGTAGGGTCCACCCAAACGCTGAACGCGTGTATTCTTAGCAATTTCACATCCAGGAATCTGTCCTGCAGAAACTTCAGGATGTGTGCACCAACGCATCTCACCAATGTTAGTGCAGCTTGCGTGTAAGAGCCAAACACAAAAAGACCAAACTATCCACTTGTGGAGAATCATACAAATGAGCTATGGCTCGTTTTCAGATACACCAAATTCCCAAAGCAGCACTTTTTTTAGATTTCCAGTGAGGAAACCTCCCTCTCTGTCCTCTGTCCCCTTTTCCTGTCTCGGTCTCGGTCTCTCTCGCATGCACCATCCCACCACCCCAGTTGCCACTGTACCCACATGCTCGAGGGCAGACACAGGTGGGGCGTCTACACTGAAGGTGCTGGGTGGACAGTGAGGTGCATCCCGGGCGCCCCAGCAGCCCGCACTCTTCTTTCTCTCTCTTCTCCAGTCTGCTACCGTGAGGCAGATGTGACAAACTCTAGTGACCTGAGATGTGCTTGCCACTTTCGGTCACTGGAATCCCTTCCTTGAAGAGTTTCCTTGAGCTCTAAAATCATGCCATCCCTGAGCAGAGAGCAGAAGAAAACTTAGCCACCTGAGGACGTAGAATCAAGGAAAGGCTAGCTGGGGTTAGGAAGCAAAAAACTCAGGACAACAGAGAAGAGTCGTGGGTCAGAGGTCAGCAAAGATTACTGGCCCAATAAGCAACCAGGAACTTAGGGTAGGAGAAAATAGTTCAGCACAATTTTCCTCAGTTTTAGACGGTATCATAAATATATATCAGAAACCCCGTAATATGTTTTGTTCTTTTTCACCTTTGGCATACCTACTATTACTGTCCCTGTTTCTGGCCAATAGAAGCCTGGAAAGGTCAGGGCCTAGAACACAGATGTAAGGAGGAAGATTTGGGGCATCTTTGCTTTGGGCAAGTTACCAGTACATGAGCAGAAGCTTAGAAATGTTTCTCCTGTAAGTGCAAATAGAAGAAAGAAGCCTTTATTTAGAACCAGGCATACCCTTGAATCTGCAAGAAGCTGCTCCAAACCATAAGAGACTCTTAACCATAGGAAACAAACCGAGGGTTGCTGGAGGGGAGGTGTGGGGGGGGATGGGGTAACTGGGTGATGGACATTAAGGAGGGCACGTGACGGGGGCGCCTGGGTGGCTCAGTCGTTAAGCGTCTGCCTTCGGCTCGGGTCGTGATCCCAGGGTCCTGGGGTTGAGTCCCGCATCGGGCTCCCAGCTCCGCGGGAAGCCTGCTTCTCCCTCTCCCAGTCCGACTCCCTGCTTGTGTTCCCTCTCTTGCTGTCTCTCTGTCAAAAAATAAATAAAATCTAAAAAAAAAAATTCTAAAAAAAAGGCACGTGATGCAATGAGCACTGGGTGTTATATGCAACTGATGAATTACTCAATTCTACATCTCAAACTAATGATGCACTATATGTTAATTAATCGAATTTAAATAAAATAAGTTAAAAAAGAAGCTGGTAGAAAGATATATAAAAATAATGACCATTTTTATGGAATGTTGGCAAAATCCAAATTTAATACAAAGAGATATTCTCATTTTTCTGTTTCAAAGCCCTGAATGTAAAGAAAAGCAAGAGCATGCCAAACTTGGAATGTAGTTTTGCAAAGTGTTAAAAAAAATTACTAATTTGGGGGAAAGGCAACATGTTTCAGCCAAGAACCCATGACTGAAATTCTCCAATTAAGTCCCTCCCAGCTGAAAAAAAAGTAATCATTTTTTCAAGGTCTACTTGTGTGGGTACAGCAGTTTTGAAGCAGGTAAGGACCATTTTTCTTCCCTGAATCCTCATACAAATGGGTTCCCTGGGGCACCCTCTAAGCAAGAGATGAAGGTTATTCTCAGTTGATTAAACTAAGTGGAGCTTCATGGGGGAAACGGGGTCTATAAATTATTGAGAGCAGAGGTACAGTGAATAGACACATGGTAACAAAGCTCTCCTGCCGGTCAGAGAGGGGCAGCATTCAGGGCAGCCCTTCCTTGTGCCTGAAACTTCTGCTTTGCAGAGCACAGTTCAGCTACTTCTCCCCCCATCCGCCCTGTCATTTTCCTGTCTGGCCAATACCCGGTCACACTGACACGTGTAGCCCACAGGGACACAGCTGTGATCATCCTCCCGGAGCATTCCCAGTCCCCCTGCCCCTGCTCTGACCAACAATGCACACCCCAGTCCTCCTGAGCGTCCCATGTAGTGACACAGCTGTGATCCTCCTCCCGGAGCATTCCCGGTCCCCCTGCCCCTGCTCTGACCAACAATGCACACCCCAGTCCTCCTGAGCGTCCCATGTAGTGACACAGCTGTGATCCTCCTCCTGGAGCATTCCCGGTCCCC
>NC_138384.1:0-32757 GCF_054177405.1 Leptonychotes weddellii
CAGCTATCTGATCCGACTACCCTGCCAGGCTCAGACCTGCTCACACAGGGAGTCATAAGACCCAGCGACTTCTTTCCACTCCAGCTCAATGCTTCTCACGGAGAAGCAAACCCCAGCCTCACATATGTGCTCATCATTACCTCTGGAATTCCCTCGGGGGTGTCTACACTGGCCCACACAGCTGTCCCATCCGGACCACTCCACAAATGCCCTAGGGTTTCAAGCCACTTCCAAGCTGCCCTTAGAAAGGCAGGAACTGGCCCGATGAGGCACACCAGCCAAGTGACTCCATGTGCTGGAAACTCGGACAACATCCTCGCTGAACACCAACGCTTCCGAGTCCGAGTTTCAAACATTCGCTCACTGGGCACTGAGCACCATGTCAACATCAACACTGCTCTTTCAATTCACTTGTCTCCCATTCCTTAAAGTCGGAAACCAAGCTCCAGTCACCGCTCTGGTTTCCCTTCAGAAAAATAAGGCAAATGATAGAATAAAACACTATGTGTGCACAGCACACTTCTATCAAAATATAACTCCTTCGTCTTTCTCATACGGGCAGCCCTACATGACCCATACGAATGAGAGAGGCCACGACTTCAGTCATTATATATATATTTGACCTTGTGTTTTTCCTTTTGACATTTGTATCTCGAAGTCAATGTCTATATTGCTCTCTTAAAATAATAATAATAATAATGACGTGGTCACATAAGGGTCTGGATCTCCATAGCCACACACCCTGGCTCTGGTCCAGATAAGGATGAAGACACAACCTCAGCCCAGGAAGCGAAGCCCACACCCTCAGGGATCCCGACACGCCTCACGGGTGATGGGTTCCTTTGCTACATGCAGTTGTCCGAGCACAAAGGATGCAGGCACCCTCCAGGAGTCCTTGTTTTCTTCATAAATTCCCCAGCTCAAGTCGCAAGCGACTCACGGGGTCCAACTTCCAGAGCCCAAGATGCGCCACCATGTAAGCAGCCCCATTGGGAAGGCTAACAGGGGGCTCGATTTCTTTGGGAGCACGACGAGACACTCCCCGAGCTCCTAAAGAACCTACGCTCCTTCTCCATGTGTCCCTCTCACAAAGGGCACCGTACCCTGTTACAGCTCTGCGGCTGTGTTTTACTTTAAAACATAATTTCTAATATCGGAATGTGGTACATGGAAGAGGAAAACATGAACACTCACAAAGGATTCTTTGAATATCTTAGAAGATGGTTTTCCCATTGTTTAATTAAAATGGGAAATAAAAACACACAGTCCCTTCCACTAGCAGGTACGATTCACTTCACTGATTGAAAGAAGAGCAGGAAATAAAAGAGTAACAGATGTTCTGATGACCCGTCATTTCCATAATCTAAGTTTTACAACTTCACACACAGGCAAAGAAAGAAGCACGAAGAAACGTCTCGGCCTGGCAACTCTGAGGAATCTGAATTGGAGTGACATGGACAGATGCTAAGGTTGTGTGTGTTGGGTGAGGCTGGTGGCACAGAAGAAGGTGCTCGGCCAGCTCTCCACCTGGGCCTCACCTGTCCTCAGCCAGGAACCTGCTCACGGCCCTCACCTGTCACGACTCTCACACGGGAGACCCACAGCCACCCCTGGAGCCCGCCCTGTCCACACCCTCCTGCACAATGCGTTCAGCAATCCTCCAGGACCCGTCAGCTTTGTCCAGACCTGGAACTCCCCCATCTACTGCAAAGCTCCAGGATTCCCCCTCTTCTTCCAAAATGACACTGGCCAGGGGCGCCTGGGTGGCTCAGATGGTTAAGCGTCTGCCTTCGGCTCAGTCATGATCTCAGGGTCCTTGGATCGAGTTCCACATCGGGCTCCTTGCTTAGCAGAGAGCCTGCTTCTCCCTGTGCCTGCCGCTCCCCCTGCTTGTACGCTCCCTCTCTCTGGCAAATAAATAAATAAAATCTTAAAAAAAAATGACACTGGCCCAAGGCTTTCATGAGAAAGGTAGAAGGCTACCTAATGAATGGTGCACACCTACTTTCCTCTTCTGTCGTATTTCTCTCCACTTACCTTCCTACCTGTGCAAACTCATTGATATGTAAGTAACATATCAATGGAACATGAACATGCTCTGAGATCTGAATCTTTCATTGTAGCCTTCTGAGGACTCCTTGTACAATAAAATACCATATCCTATCACAGGGGGTTTTAAAACTCTTATTTATAGAATAATGCAGCCCAAATCACCTCATTTTTAGTTGCTCCCCCTGCAAAATTCCTTTTGCAACCTCCCTTTTCCTTACCTTCCCCAACCCCATAGTATATAATCAGCCACCCCTCACAACCCCAGTGCAGCAGCTCTTTCTGCCCACGGGTCCTATCCCCGTGCTTTAATAAACCACAGTTTTGCACCAAAGATGTCTCAAGAATTCTTTCTTAGTCGTCAGCTCCGAACTCAACCCCGCTGAACCTCACTTACAGTCTAAGACTTCATCACCACCAGCATGCCTCTATCCAGATTTCCCAAAGACTCTCCTTCTGACTCCACCACCAAAGAAACTACAGAGAAAATACGGCATGTCAAAATATCAAGATGATACATTTAGTAAAACTAGAAAGTCAAGCTCAACTTTTAAACAGTAAAAGGCTGCTTTGAATAATTTTGAATTTTCCCTCGACCGTAACTGTAACTCTTTTGATGAAAAGACTAATCAATTATAAAACATCACCTTTGACAAATGACATCATCCAAGTCTGTATCTGACAAAAAAAAAAGCCACCTAACTCTAGATGCTGGCCACTCAACCATATCCTAGGCCCAACTGAATAAATGCTGTTAGATTAAGGAACAAATTATATGTTAAAAACACACAAAGAGTAAATTTCACCTTCCTTTCTAATAAAAGTTATTTCTAGGAAACATGATCAGAATTTATTTTGTAAGCAATAAATGAACAGAGAAAATGGGATCCCCTGCAATGTTCTAGCTGCAGGGAAAGTAAGTAACTCTTGCACCAAATGGAGAATGCTGACGGCTACTGAAGTTTTACTTTGTGGCTCAACTAGAGAAAAGAGGAAAGCCCAGGAGGTTTGGGGTTAATGACAAGTTTTACCTCCACTCCTGACATGAAGATGACATTGTGCCAAATGTACTTGCTGCTTTCTCTGAACGCTGATGACCTGTGAAAAGCTGCATCACTGACTCAGATGCTGATGTTCAAAATTTCGGTTCTCATGGAGCCAGAACAGAGAAGTGCTGTCAGGTGGGGTTAAGTAGGCACCTCCGACCTATGGCATGCACACCTGCTTCGGTTTCTGGGAGAAGGGGAAGCACACACTCGTTTTTTAAGTAGTAATTATCTTCATTCTAAAGTAGACCAATGACATTGTCATTTTTGAAAAAGCAAAATTAGTCTTCCAAATGAACACCTCAACTCAAGAATAAGAATTGAGAGGATAATTATAACTATTCACAGATAATATGATGGTGTGCATAGAAAATCCAAAGTAGTCTATAAATACACTATTAGAATTAAAAATGGAAAACTTGCAAATCTTAGAACCAAGGAAACAATCCAGAAAGCAGCCAAGGGGAAGAGATTTCTTATGTACAGAGGGAGGAACATCAAAATAATGTTAGACCTGTCCACAGAGACCTGGCAAGCCAGAAAGGGCTGGTAAGACATATTCAGGGTACTAAATGAGAAGAACATGCAGCCAAGGATACTTTATCCAGCAAGGCTGTCATTCAGAATGGATGAAGAGAAAAGGACCTTCCAGGACCAACAGAAACTGAAAGAATATGTGACCACCAAGCTGGCCCTGCAAGAAATATTAAGGGGATTCTATAAAGAAGAAAGACCCCAAGAGTAATATAGACCACAAACTTACAGAGACAATCTATAGAAACAGCTTCACAAGCAATATGATAGCACTAAAATCCTATCTTTTGATAGTCACTCTCAACATGAACAGCCTGAATGCTCCCATTAAATGGCACAGGGTTGCAGACTGGATAAAAAGACATGACCCATCCATATGCTGTCTACAAGAGACTCATTTTGAACCTAAAGATACATCCAGACTGAAAGTGAGGGAATGGAGAACCATTTTTCATGCCAACAGACCTCAAAAGAAAGCTGGGGTAGCAATTCTTTTTTTTTTTTTTAAGATTTTATTTATTTATTTGACAGAGAGAGACACGGCGAGAGAGGGAACACAAGCAGGGGGAGTGGGAGAGGGAGAGCAGGCTCCCGCTGAGGAGGCAGCCCGATGCGGGGCTCGATCCCAGGACCCTGGGATCATGACCTGAGCCGAAGGCAGACGCTTAACGACTGAGCCACCCAGGCGCCCCTGGTGTAGCAATTCTTCTATCAGACAAATTAGATTTTAAGCTAAAGACTGTAGTAAGAGACACAGAGGGACACTATATCATACTTAAAGGGTCTATCCAAAGAAGATTTAACAATTGTAAATATCTGTGTCCCCAACATGGGAGCAGCCATCTACATAAACCAACTGTAAACCAAAATAAAGAATCATATTGATAATAATATTTTAATAGTAGGAGACCTCAACACCCCACTCTCAGCAATAGACAGATCATCTAAACAGAAGATCAACAAAGAAACAAAAGCTTTGAATGACACATTGGACTAGATGGACTTCATAGATATATACAGACCATTCCATCCTAAAACAACAGAATACTCATTCTTCTCGAATGCACACTGAACTTTCTCCAGAAAAGACCACATACTGGGTCACAAATCAGGTTTCAACCAATACCAAAAGACTGAGATTATTCCCTGCGTTATTTTCAGACCACAGTGCTTTGAAACTGGAACTCAATCACAAGAAAAAATTTGGAAGGAATTCAAACACTTGGAAGCTAAAGACCATCCTGCTAAAGAACATTTCGGTCAACCAGAAAATCAAAGAAGAACTTAAACAATTCATGGAAAGCAATGAGAACATAAACACATTGGTCCAAAACCTGTGGGATACTGCAAAGGCGGTCCTAAGGGGGAAATACATAGCCATCCAAGCCTCACTCAAAAAAGTAGAAAAATCCCGAATGCACAAGTTAACCTTACACCTAAAGGAACTGGAGAAAGAACAGCAAATAAAACCTAAACCAAGCAGGAGAAGAGAAATCATAAAAATTAGAGCATAGATGAATGAAATGGAAACCAGAAAAACAGTAGAGCAGATCAATGAAACTAGAAGCTGGTTCTTTGAAAGAATTAATAAGATCAATAAACCTCTGGCCAGACTTATCCAAAAGAAAAGAGAAAGAACCCAAATGAATGAAAGGGGAGAGATTACAACCAATACCAAGGAAATACAGACAATTGTTAGAACATATTATTAGCAACTATATGCCAACAAATTAGGCAATCTGGAAGAAATGGATGCACTCCTGGAAACTTATAAACCACCAAGATTGAAACAGGAAGAGGTAGAAAATCTGAACAGACCAATAACCAGCAAGGAAATTTGAAGCAGTAATCAAAAACCTCCCAAAAAAAACAAGAATCCAGGGACAGATAGCTTCCCAGGGGAGTTCTACCAAACATTTAAAGAAGAAATAATACCTATTCTACTGAGGCTGTTTCAAAAAATACAAATGGAAGGAAAACTTCCAAACTCATTCCATGAGGCCAGCATTACCTTGATCCCAAAACCAGACAAAGACCCCACCAAAAAGGAGAATTACATACCAATATCCCTGACGAACATGGATGCCAAAATACTCAACAAGATCCTAGCCAATAGGATCCAATGATACATTAAAAGGATTATTCGCCACAGCAGGGTGGGATTTATTCCTAGGATGCAAGGGTAGTTCAACATTTGGAAATCAATCAACATCATAGAGCACATTAATAAATGAAAAGACAAGAACCATATGATCCTTTCAATGGATGCAGAAAAAGCATTTGACAAAATACAACATTCTTTCTTGATTAAAACTCTTCAAAGTACAGGGATAGAGGGAACATACCTCAACATCATGAAAGTCATCTATGAAAAGCCCACAGCGAATATCATTCTCAATGGGGAAAAACTGAGAGCCTTTCCCTTAAGGTAAGGAACACGACAGGGATGCACACTGTCACCACTATTGTTCAACATAGTACTAGAAGTCCTAGCAACAGCAATCAGACAACAAAAATAAATAAAAGGCATCTGAATTGGCAAAGAACAAGTCAAACTCTCTCTCTTCGCACATAACATGATACTTTTTGTGGAAAACCCGAAAGACTCTACCCAAAATTGCTAGAACTCATACAGGAATTCAACAAAGTGGCAGGATATAAAATCAATGCACAGAAATCAGTTGCATTTCTATACATTAACAATGAGACTGAAGAAAGAGAAATTGAGGAATCAATCCCATTTACAATTGCACCAAAAAATCATAACATACCTAGGAATATACCTAACCAAAGAGGTAAAGTATCTATACTCTAGAAACTACAGAACACTTATGAAAGACATTGAGGAAGACACAAAAAGATGGAAAAACATTGCATGCTCATGGATTAGAAGAATAAACATTGTTAAAATGTCTATGCTGCCCAAAGCCATCTACACAATCAAAGCAATCCCTACTAAAATACCACCAACATTTTTCACAGACCCTAAAATTTGTATGGAACCGGATTAGGCCCTGATTCACCAGGGGACTGCTGAAAAAGAAAACCAAAGCTGGGGGCATCACAATGCCTGACTTCAAGCTCTATTACAAAGCTGTGATCATCAAGGCAGCATGGTATTGGCACAAAAACAGACACATAGATCAATGGAACAGAATAGAAACCTCAGAAATGGGTCCTCAACTCTACGGTCAACTAATCTTCGACAAATCAGGAAAAAATATCCGATGGAAGAAAGACAATCTCTTCAATAAATGATGCTGGGAAAATTGGACAGCCACATGCAGAAGAATGAAACTGGACCATTCTCTTACACCATGCACAAAGATAAACTCAAAATAGATGAAAGACTCAATGTGAGACAGGAGTCCATCAAAATCCTAGAGGAGAACACAGGCAGCAACCTCTTCGACCTTGGACACAGCAACTTCTTGCAAGACACGTCTCTAAAGGCAAGGGAAACAAAAGCAAAAATGAACTATTGGGACTTCATCAAAATGAAAAACTTCTGCACAGCAAAGGAAACAGCTGATAAAACTAAAAGACAACCCATGGAATGGGAGAAGATAATTGCAAATGACACTACAGATAAAGGGCTAGTATCCAAAGAACAGTAATCCAGTCAAGAAATGGGCAGAAGAGACATTTCTCTAAAGAAGACATACAAATGGCCAACAGACACATGAAAAAATGCTCCACATCACTCGGCATCAGGGAAATACAAATCAAAACCACAATGAGTTACCACCTACCGTTGACGAGGATGTGGAGAAAGGGGAACCCTCTTGCACTATTGGTGGGAATGTAAGCTGGTGAAGCCACTCTGGAGAACAGTATGGAGGGGGTGCCTGGGTGGCTCAGTCGTTGAGCGTCTGCCTTCGGCTCAGGTCACGGTCTCAGGGTCCTGGGATCGAGCCCCATATCGGGCTCCCTGCTCAACGGGAAGCCTGCTTCTCCCTCTCCCGCTCCCCCTGCTTGTGTTCCCTCTCTCGCTATGCCTCTCTCTGTCAAATAAATAAATAAAATCTTTAAAAAAAAAAAAAAGAAAAGAAAACAGTATGGAGGTTCCTCAAAAAGTTAAAAATAAAGCTACCCTATGACCCAGCAATACTAAATACTACTGGGTATTTACCTCAAAGATACAGATGTAGTGAAAAGAAGGGGCACATGCACCCCAATGTTCATAGCAGTAATGTCCACAATAGCCAAACTGTGGAAGGAGCCGAGATGTCCTTCAATAGATGAATGGATGGATAAAGAAGATGTGGTTCATATATACAATGGAATATTACTCAGCCATCAGAAAAGATGAATATCTACCATTTGCATCAACATGGATGGAACTGGAGGGGATTATGCTAAGTGAAATAAGTCAATCAGAGAAAGATAATTACCATATGGTTTCAATCATATGTGGAACATAAGGCATAACGAAGAGGATCAGAGGGAAGGGAGGGAAAACTGG
The DNA here is from genome assembly GCF_054177405.1 of Leptonychotes weddellii. Lineage (NCBI taxonomy): Eukaryota > Metazoa > Chordata > Mammalia > Carnivora > Phocidae > Leptonychotes > Leptonychotes weddellii. Next base: position 8,095 of record NC_138384.1, read on the forward strand.
ATGAGAAGAAATCAGAGAGGGAGACAAACCCTGAGAGACTCTGGACTCCGGGAAACAAATTGAGGGTTACAGAGGGAGGGGGGTGGGGGAATGAGGTAACCGGGTGATGGGTATTAAGGAGAACACGTGTTGTGATGAGCACTGCGTGTTATACAAAACTAATGAATCGTTGATCACTTCATCAAAAACTAATGATGTTCTATATGCTGACTAACTGAACATAATAAAAAAATGCAAAACTACAAAAAACAAGAATACCTATTGCTGGGAGGTGAGAAATGACAGCAACTGTCCTTCAGGCTGGGGGAATACATGTATGGCCACTTTGGAAGACAATTTGGCAGTTTTTTTTTCCAAAGCTAAATAAGTCTCACCTTTAGGATCCACCAATCGTGCTTCTGGTATTTAGACAACTACTTTGAAAAGCTATTTCCGAACAAAAACTCGCATGTCGTTATGCACAGCAGCTCTATGTCTCGTGGTGAAACTCTTACAGAAATCCATAAGCAAACAGAAGTGCATCCATGTGAAGAAGGCAGAATATGCCACCCCAAATATGCCTCTTTGGCACAAGGATTATTTGGGGCTGATCAATTTTAAGAACCAGAAGACACAGGAGAATCTCTGAAAACTGAGCAGAGGTTGCCATTTGGTGAGTGAAATGTACACAGATAAAGGAAATCTCTGTTTGTAAGGGAGTCATCCTATCTCTACCAGGAACAGAAGAATGACTAAATCTCAACCCATTCTTACCAAGGAAGAAGGCACAGACTTAAATCTGCATAACAACCACACCCTCCTTTACGGTGCTTGGCCTGGTAATGTCACTTAATGTTAAGAGACCCAGGACAGTGAACCAAGACTTAATACCTAAACTAAATGCAGTTTCACACAGATACCCCATGTAACCTTTAACCAGTCAACATGGAAAATGTACTGGATGTCCCCTTTGTTCCCCTTAGGATGGTGACCTTGCCTAAAACAACGCATCCTTTGCTAATAATTTCCCTTTTTCAATTCCCTCTCTGCTTTTGAAAATCTTTCCTTCCCTGCAGCTCAAATGAGGTCCTTTCTATTTGCTAGATGGGATGATGCTCATTTCATGAATTGTTCAGTGAAGTCAATGTGATCTTTTAAATTACTTGCTTGCATTTTTATTAACAGATTACATAAGTTTTTTACCAATGGGTTGAATAGACCTCTCCTACCAAAGTCCAAATAATAGATGTAGACACTCAGCCACCCATCAGGGAGGTGGAACTAACTCCCCTATCCTAAAGTGTGTGGGCTCCACACAGTGTCTTCCTGTTCACGAAAACACACTGTCCGCGCATGGGAAAGAGAAACTTCATGGTGGGGAAGCCTGACCAACACTGCCTCAGCCAGGTGACCAACGTCAACACGGACGGTGACAAGTGTTCCCTTGTTGTACAGTGATGACAGAGCACTTTACCTCTTTGATCCGCTTCCTTGAAACCAACAACCCAAGTCTAACCATGAGAAAAATAAGTAAATCCCAATGCAGGTCTTTGTACAATATGCCTGAACAGTCCTCCTCAACATGGTCAAGGTCATTGAAAAGAGACAAGTCTGAGACACAGCCAAGGAGATCCTAAAGAGACATGATAACCATCACTGTCCGTTTTGACGTGATAACCACATGTCATGTGGTGCCCTGCATGGGATCCTGGAGCCAGGAAAGGTAGAACAGAAGGAACTTGAATAAAGTATGGACTTTAGGGGGCGCCTGGGTGGCTCAGTCGGTTAAGCGTCTGCCTTCGGCTCAGGTCATGATCCCGGGGTCCTGGGATCGAGCCCCGCATCGGGCTCCTTGCTCTGCGGGAAGCCTGCTTCTGCCTCTCCCTCTGCTGTTCCCCCTGCTTGTGTTCCCTCTCTCTCTCTCTCTCTGTCAAATAAATAAATAAAATCTTTAAAAAAAAAGTATGGACTTTAGTAAATAATAACGTATCAATATTTGTTCATTAATTGTGACAATTCTGAAGAAAAATAGAAAGAGAGTAGAATTTAAAGGCCAAATAAGAGAAACCTATTGCATCAGACAGGAAGCCTAGAGGAAATGGGTGATTTCCTAATAAGAATGCACAATAACAAAATGGACCCTAAAATAAGGAAAAAACAGGCAGACCAATTAGCCATCCAGGGCCTCTTCCTCCTGCTGGTTCTCCTCTCACTGTTCTGGGGTTTTCCTCTCCCAGGACAGAGAAGGAACAGGGACAGAACTGTTCTGGAGCTGCCCTGAGACCTGACGCCACTCACTGTCTTCCTCTCCCCCAGCCATGCCCTGCCCGGTGAGGACACCATGCACGGGGAGTCTCAGGGATTGTTGATCCTGATGTGTCACCTAGCTGTTTTTGGATGGCAAGGGACTGGAAACACTTACTGAAGTAAAAGAAGTTATTATTTTTTAATGGTAGAAATACATTAGGAGACAAGAGTGCGTTTGGACCTAGCAGGCCCAGGGGCTCACACTCTCACAATGTGACCTGGACCCTCTCCAATGCTCCATCCTGCTAAGTGCTCTGGGGTGGCCCCATTCCCAGGCACAGTCTCTCTCACTGCATCTGGGGCCTCCCACAACTCCAGGCTGACTCCCACTCACCATCCATTCTACTGGGAAGGGTTTCTCTTTCCCTTGGGTTCCATGAAAAGTCATGGCTTTAAGGGTTTTTGGCCTGGCTTCAGTCACATTCTCATCCCTGAAGCCATCAGAGCACCCAGAAGATAGAGCAAGTGGTTGGGTAGATTTGCATCATACGCCCATCTCTGAGGTGGGTGGAAAGTGGGGTCTGCCCTCTGGAACTGTTTGGATGGGAGGCAGGTGAGATGTGGTTCCCAAAGGCAAGCTGAGCTGCTGGACTTGGACGTGAAAAGAGATGCCAGGCTGGGAAAGCAGCAGATTCCGCATCACTGGTGACTGACTGCAGGGCTGTGGAATCTGAAGCCCAAGGAAGGAAGGGGTCACTTAGAATCAGGGGCTGCAGCCACCCATCCAGTGCTCTTGCTGTTCTCCCATGATGGCAAGATGCTCTTCCACTTGCTGAAAAAGCAATTTTGCTGTTGGTGGGAAACTCAAGGCTCCTGCCTAGGACATTGGGTCCTTGCATCTCAGAGACTGGAAGGCACACAGACCTCACTCGTGTCCCTGGGAGGAGGGAGCCCCGGAGTCACACCTGCCCCCCCCCCACATTAATCACCCATCCCCAAAGAACAAACTGGCTCATTTTCCAGTCTCTTCTCTCTCCTTTACAAAGAGCAGAGACCAAATGTGAGGCTGGTAAGGAAATTATGGCTCATTGAATCAGTGTGAGGCTCAAGATTATTCCATGGCACGGAATCCACACTTGGCAGGGTGTTCAAAGGCCAAAGACCCTGGGTCATGCACGTGGCTCTCCGAGACCATGCAGCCTCAGTGAGAAACTGCCTGCTGGGAGACACAGCCACTCCCATATCCTTGATTCTTCATGAGTATGCATGTCTATATCACAACCAGGAGGCCAAAGGACTACAGGACCAGTCTGCTTGTATAACCTCTGCCCCCCGGGCATCCCCCTTGGCCCAAGCCTCGTTGGTCTGTGGAGGTCCTGGGGAGCGGTGACTCAAGCAGCCCCTCATCCCACCCCGCTGTCCGCATCCCCAGACCCTTTCCCTAGCCCCTCCCACACCGGCACACCCGCGTACTCAGGTACAGATTCCAAAAACCAAGAGCAGCTACTGTGGGTCAGGCATAGTTGGGCACAGTGCAGACCCGGTAGCTAATGAAAATATACATATATTACTATATGCCACTGTTTTAACTCATTTGAACCGCATGATGACCCAGAAGTGGGAATTATTCCCATTTTACAGGTGAGGAAAATGAGGCACAAGGATTAAGTGGCTTGCCCAAAAATCTTCCAGAGTGTGTGAGACCTAGGATTTAAGCTCAGGTTCTTAACCACCACTCTGGGCTTTCACTCTGAAACACACCTCGTTTTCCCCTTAGCAGAACCTTCTCTCCACTTTTGTTTCCCCCCAGGCATAGCACCTGTGTTTTGTTTTCTTTTGTTTTAAAGATTTTATTTATTTAAGAGAGAGAGCATGCTTGGCAGAGGGAGAGGGAGAGGGAGAAGCAAGCTCCCTGCTCAGTAGGGAGCCCAGGCAGGGCTCCATCCCAGAACCCTGGCATCATGACCTGAGCCGAAGGCAGCCACTTAACTGGCTAAGCCACCCAGGTGCCCCTGTTTTCTTTTGTTTTAAATGCCCTTTTCTCTTTTATTTCCAGCTGCCTCCCAGCCCCACCCACAGACTGACCTTCCAGGCCAGGCAGAAGGCAATGGTGAACCACAGGCCAGAAACAGCACAGCATGAAGAAGACAGCCAAGCCGAGATGGTCAGGTGGTCATGGGGGTAGTGATGTAGGAAACAAAAGCAAAAGAAATGTAGCTTAAATTAAATCTCCTTACAGCTTGCAGCCCACAGATGGATACTTGAAACATGCGGAGCGTGACCTTCCTCAAGGAACTCACGGCCACTTTAGTGCCTTAATGTTTATGTTTTACTGAAGACTAGAAGTAACCTTGTCTTGCCAGCAGCTGGCCCCTCGAGGTCCTAAGAGCCTCGCTTCCAGATTCCTTGGAGACTTGTGCTATGCCTCACCCCTACTAATTAAAAAGTATGATCAGTCACTCCTCACAATCCCAGTACAGCTCTTTCTGCCCACAGGTCCTGTTCTGGGAGCAGGGAAGAGGTGACGGTGTACGCAGGGAGAGACAGGAGGCCCCTGACTCCCCTCACTAGGCTCTGAAACTATTCCTGGCAGGTGGAGATGCTGAGACAGAGCAGAACAAGGGATAGGGGGACAAACCAAGATGGCACAAGAGTCTCAAGGCCACAAGCTTCCTGGTCAGTTCTCAATAAAAGACTGCCACTAGAAGCCCTCATTAGCAACCCACTCAGGACCCCTCTCACTCTAGAGAGATTTTTCTTTCCTTTCTGTTCTCACCTTCACTTAATAAGCTTTCACTTTGCTTCACCCTTTTGTGTTGGGAAGATTCATTCTTGGACTCCGTGAGACAAGACCCCTGAAACCCTGTGACTGTAGGAGGAAGGAGAGAAGGCTGCCCCATCCCAGTCTGAGTTGCTGTCACTGGATGATGCATCCTCAAGGTCAGGGGGCCCTGGCTCCCCCAGGCCAGTGCTCACAGAGGGAAGAGATAGTGATAGGGACTGCCAAACCCTCAGACACTGTGAAAAGACTGTCGCTCAAAAGGGAGGCCCCAACTCGGGCCCACCAGGCTTCTGGACGTGGGGCCCACAGGCCACACCCACGAGCAGAGGCTGTTGGAGCTCTGGAAGACTGGGGCTGTCCGTGGCTGAGGAGAGGATCCTGGAACGGTTTCTGTCTACGGCCATAGGTCGGGACCTCCTGGGCCCCTGCACTGACAACCACCCTCCCCCGCCCCCCCCCGACAGACCCTGGAGCCCCGGAAGCCTGCAGGTGATGGAACTCCGTGAGCTCCGTGCTCCCCCGGACACGGGCCTAGGGACTGGGGGTCGGAGCCCTCCACTGGGCTCCCCCTAGAAGACACATAAAATTACCCATCCCAGGGCCTACTTCTAGATTTTATATTAAATTATATTGATAAGACTATATACTTATTTGCCAAACCGAACAGTTTTACCATTAACTTTATAAGAAATGTTAATATCTGACAGGCTAGCCCACCCACAATTATTTTCAAGGTTCCTTGCTATTCAAGTTATTTTTACACATAATCTTTTTTTTTTTTTAAGATTTTATTTATTTGACAGACAGAGACACAGCGAGAGAGGGAAAACAAGCAGGAGGAGGGGGAGAGGGAGAAGCGGGCTCCCGCTGAGCAGGGAGCCCGATGCGGGGCTCGATCCCAGGACCCTGGGATCATGACCTGAGCCGAGGGCAGACGCTTAACGACTGAGCTACCCAGGCGCCCCTACACATAATCTTTTTAACCAGCTTGAAAAATTCCACAAGTTAAATTGTTATTTTTATTGGAATACATTAACATCTGGAGACCCGATGTATTTATAACACTGAGTATTTCTGTTGGAGAGCACATTATGCCTTTCCATGTGCTTCTTTTCTTTCTGTCACTATCCTTTTGAATTTTTCTTATTTGTTGCCAAGTCTTAGTTTGGGAAGTTTTTTTTTTGAAGGTGTCGTAGTTTTGTTTTAGTTTTGCTATTTAATGGGTCCTTTTACTCCACTGTATCTTATCCAACAGGAAGAGACCACCTTGCAAGTGCATCCTACTTTACCAACTTCTTTACTATCCCAGCAGGAGGAAGGATGGTTTCCTAGCAACAGCCTGGCCAATGAGAGACGGTCATAGCTCAGCCAATGAGAAGTCAGGACACTTCAACTCCCTTTACTCCCGTGAACATTTTGTTTTCAATGGCCTTCCCAAATCTCCCTTCTCCTCTCTAAAAGAGTAGCCCTCTCCTTTGTTCCGAGGACTAGCCTGTGTTTTTGCCATGGTTTGCTAGTCCTGGATTGCAATTCTCTGCTATTCCAGGATAAAGCCATTTCTGCTGGTAAGATAACTAGCAGCTTTCCTTTTAAGGTTAACGGTGAGCACTTGAAGAGCGAGATGTTGTCTTTTTAAAATCTCAAGTTCTTTGAGCAGTGAAGCCAACAACAGGGACCACATAGATGCTCCTGCACAAGATCGACCAGCAACTCTGCGCCGACCCAAACATCTGCCACTACGCAAAAGGTCTCACAGTTTCTAGAAGCTCCCCACTCTCTTACTGTTCCCTCTACTCCCAAACTCCCACCCAGCACTATTCTCGTGGGAACTGGAGAGGTCTGTGGGCCCTTAAAGGTCTGATCGGCCACTCCCTTCATGACGCCAGGGGAGCAGTCCGCTTAACTGGGCAACTTTGCCTGGAATCTGGTGGTCCTTCCATGGTAAGAATTCTGGAGTTAGGAGGCCTACTTTAAGTACAAGGAAATCATGTTACGTTTCTGTGATCAAAACTTAGTAAGGGCCAGAAACACTATTCCCATTTTATCTGCTGAAAGCCAGTAGGTCTTAAACTGGCCCACTTCTGTGGACCCACTGTCCTTACATTTGATGCATTTTTATGCAAAATACTTGTATTTTTTTTTCAGGTTTTTTTTTTCTTCGATTTTATTTATGTCTTCTTACTTCTAAATGACTTTTTTTTTTTTTAAATATGGAACACTTCACAAATTTGCATGTCATCCTTGAGCAGGAGCCATGGTAATCTCTGTATCATTCCACTTAAGTATATGTGCTGCCGAAGCCAGGGCTACTTCCGATGACTTTTAGACCTACATTATTTAAACATGCTTTTTACTCACAAATGCCACTTCTACTTTTAGTATAAGAATTCTCTGAGTGGGAGCACCTGAGTGCTCAATTAGTTAAGCATCTGTCTTTCGATTTCAGCTCAGGTCATGATCTGAGGGTCGTGAGATTGAGCCCTGCGTGGAGCCCCACCTTGAGCCCTGATCCAGGCTCCTCACAGGGCATAGAGCCTGCTTAAGATTCTCTCTCTCTCTCCCTCACCACCGCCCCCCCACCCCACTTGTGCTCGCTCTCTCTCTCTCTCTAAAAAAAAAGAAAAAGAATTCTCCGAGTGGTTTTCTAATATACTTATTATTCCATTTGTTGGGTTTAAACCTTTGAGCCGTATAGACTTTATTTGGTGCCTATACATTGTCTCATCACAAATTACTGAATTACATAGTTGTCCCCTGAATGTAATGCGATATTCATTGTGTACTAAATGCTCATATATAGCTATTGCTAAAGGTGGATTTTACAAGGAAGGGCACGGGTGGCCTAGGAGACCCTTCCAGAGCCTGAAAGTCTGTCAGGACACAGGACGGCCAGGTCCATCCTAAAGACCAGATCCGCCGTCAGCTCAATGCGCTATGCTCAGCCTGGGATGCAGGATACTCTGCTCGGTCTCCTGCCGTGCGCAGCCTTCACCAACGTGTGGGTACAGAAAAGAATCAATGAAAACTGCCATACTACGCCTGCGTGCTGGGGCTTCTTGACAGACACGCACTGGACTCAGAGCAGCCAATCCCCGCGGGGTGGGGCGGGACCGCCCACGGGGGTGGAGTTCTGCCAATGACTGACACACACAGCTGGCCCTACGCTCCGCCCCATTAGACCCTTTCTGACCGCCAATTGGAGGGAACAGTTTCATTGCAGCGCTGATTGGTGGCTTCTGCCTGACGGGGCAGTACAAGCCGGTGTCTCGCCTTCTGAGGCGGCTCACTTCGCACCGGGCGGGAAGCGCGCAGGGGCTCCGCGAGGGCGCCAGACCAGGGTGGGCAGGGAGGGAGGCCGGGGAGACTGACGGGAACACGGAGGCCTTTGCCGTGCCCTGTGAAAACCTTCTAAACCCTGACTCTGAAACCTTCAAATCCCACCCGGGAGACCCTAGGTCCCCTCACCCTGGCTGGCTCCAAATCCCCTCAGCCTCAAGGGACACCAAGTCTCGCCTCCTTAAGGGAACCCGATTCCGCTGCCTTGGTGGCACCTCACATCTCGGCGTGAGACCCCAAAGCACCTCAGCTGCAGAAACCTCAAATCCCTTCACCCAGAGAAACACTAAATCCCTTAATACTTAGACCCCAAAATATCCTGAGTAACACAAATTGCCCTCAGCCTGAGGCACCCCCAAAACCCTCAGCCTGAGACACCCAAAATGTAGCACCCGCAGAGAACAAATTTCCCCAGCCTCAGAGACCCTAAATACCCTCAGCCTGTGAACTCTCAAATCCCTTCAGCTTCACAGACCCCAGGGAACCTCCAAGTCAGAAAACCTAAAGCCCATTAATGAGAGACTCCAAATCTTAGAATGAGAGACCTCAAATTCCCTCAGTCTCGAAGATCCCAAATCCTCTCAACCTAAGCATTCTAAATCTCTCCAGCCTGAAAGACCCCAAATCTTGTCCTGAGAGACTGCCAATACCATCGGCCTGAGGAACCCCAAATGTCCTCTGCCTGATGCCCCAAATACCCTTGACATGAGAAACCCCAACCCCCTCACCCTGAGTGAGACCAAATCCCCTCACCCTGGGATCTCTCTGTCCCTTAGAGATCGAGCCTGTTTATACCAGATTTTTCCAGAATCCCCAGGGGGACATCCCAAGAAACCCTTCTTTGAGAAATAATCACTTCCTGTCCCTGGAACAGAGCTGTGATAGTCTGTCCCCAGTCCAGGCATTCAGGGACCCCCAGGTCTCCTTGGTGCTCTTCTGGCCTTGCACCTCAGGACTCCCATCAAACACCCACAGCCACATCCTTCAAGGAGCCTTTGCGACCTTTTCCTCAGATGGGCCAAACTGCAGCGGAATAAAAGACACAAAATCTAGCTGTTAGGATGGCCTGTCACTGCCAATAGGGATTCTTCCATCCCACCAATACCCCCAGACCTTCCCTGCATCTTTTAATCCTCTCTGGGGTCCCCACATCTTCTTGTTCTGGACACCCCGCCCAAATGGAGAAGACAGGCGTGGCTCTGGGCAGTGGTCTGGGCTGTCACCCTCTCTCAGCACCTTCTTCTTCCACAGGCCTTGGGGCAGAGAGACTCATGGGGCCATTGCCAGCCTCAGAGTCAGAGCAAGGCCTGCCGGGAGGTCCCAGCACCATGAGCCTCAACAGGTCCCCAGAGGAGACCCCTGAGAGAGACTCAGGGAGAACAGGATGGAAGCCCACGGTGAGAGGTGTGGGAGAAGCTGGGCTCCAAGCATGTCTGTAGGAAGGATGAGGAGGGGGCCTGGTGACAAGGCGCTGGTCCCTGGAGGACCACGGACTCCTGGCCTACATTCGCTGCGTCTGCTCCTTTACAGGATGGGGCTTGGGGGCAGGGGCACAGGACAGTACCATCAGCAATTGCTCTCTGTCAGGAGAGAGCTAGTAAAACGCTCAGTGTTTGTTCGGTTAATCGGGACACCATCAGGAAGGAGAGAAGCTCTTTACCCTTGCTTCACAGAGGGCACTCTGAGCAATGGGGGAATGCACTGCATTTAAGGTGGAGGAGAAGGCCCAGCTCGAAATCCCAACTTGTATTAGTAAGTCACTGATGGAATCTCTTATTTTCTCTAGGCCAGAGATGCTTTCAAAGACATTTCCATATACTTCTCCAAGGAAGAATGGACAGAGATGGGAGACTGGGAGAAAATCCGATATAGGAATGTGAAAAGGAACTATGAAACGCTGATTACGATAGGTAACCAGAAGTGCCGGGTGCTGACAAGACTGGAAAACATGAAACAGGCCTTCAGTCCCTGTATTAGTTTGCCTCTTGGGTGGCTCTGTCTGCTCACAGTTCCCTTCTGTGTGAAGACAAATCTGGAGCAAAATTTTGTTCTTTACTATCAGTGTAGTGCTCGGACTGGCAATGCAGAGCTCACCTCTCGCCTTGCTTTAGACTCTACCAGCTCATCCAATTGAGTCACACTGACTGGGTGGTGCTGTCCATTGCCACTGTGCTTTGTTCCTCCTTCTAGCTCTTCCCTTTTAGGACAAGAATTTTGCTTCTTTCCAGGTCTCAGAGCCCCTCGACCAGCTTTCATGTGTCACCGCAGGCAGGCCATCAAACCCCAAGTAGATGACACTGAGGATTCTGATGAAGAATGGACACCAAGGCAGCAAGGTGAGGGGCCAGGAAGATTTTGAGGTTTCCTCCTGAAACCCAAGGTTTAGGTCTCAGCTGCATCTCAGGAGTTAACAAAGGAAACTATTTCCTCAACAACATAAATGCAAGATGCAAAACAGCATATCATAGAGTAAGAGGCTATTCATATAAAGATTTTAAATGTGGACAATAATTATATTATTTATAAATACATTAATAGTGTATAATAGGTGGTAAATGTATTAAAACAAAAGAAATGCCAAATTCCGAATAGTTATCATAAGAGAAAAAGGAAGGGGTGGCAGGTGGCTTTGCTGTGTCTTGGCTAGTTTTCTCTAAGATTTCATGTATTTGAGAGAGAGAGCATGAGAGAGAGCCCGGGTTGGGGGGAGGGGCAGAGGGAGAGGGAGAAGCAGACTCCTCACTGAGCAGGGAACCCGAAACAGGCCAATCCCAGGACCCCAGGATCATGACCTGAGCTGAAAGCAGACGCTTAACCGATTGAGCCACCCAGGCACCCTACTCTTCTGTTTGTTTGTATTTCTGTTTCTGAATTTTAAAATAGAAATTAAAAGATGTAAAGGTAAAAATAAAAAGATATAAAGATATATAGTTGTGGCAGAATGTTGAGATAAGGCTGAATGGTGGTGGATATATAGGTCTTCCAGTATGATTCTCCACACCTTTCTGTATATTTAAAATTTATCATTTTTTAAAAAAGACTCTTTTCCCTAAACATTATTAGCTAATGAAAGGACGGTTAAAGAAACCTTAATTAGACTGTAAGTCCACCAAAGTGCTAATCTCAGTTATTCTTATTTTTCAGTTATTGGATTAAATGTCTTAGAAGAGAATATGATGAACATATGTACAGATACATAATTCTGTATCTTTAACCACACACATCTTTTTACCCCAAAATGAACCAGATTCTTTGTCTTAATTCTGGAAGAGCGTTTGAGATAACTATTTTGTCTCCCTGATCTTTCCCACATATAACTTACCAGAGCAGCATCAGGCAAATGACATCAGATGCAATCATTACAAAAGAGAACTGAGAAACATTTCCTCTTCTGCTATTCAGACAAGAGAGTTTAGAGGAAGAGTCGATCTCCCTAAACTGGAGAAAGCAACTTGGATTAGGTCTATGATTCCATCTATGGATTTCTGATTCCTTAGGCTCTTTTTTTAAATATTTTTTAAATAAATTTATTTATTTATTTATTTGAGAGAGAGCGACCACGAGTGGGGGAATGGGCAGAGGGAGAGAAGCAGACTCCCCGCTGATCACGGAGCCCAACACAGGGCTCCACACGAGGCTCGAAATCATGATCTGAGGTGAAACCAAGAGTTGGCTGCTTAACTGACTGAGCCACCCAGGTACCCCAGATTCCTTAGGCTCTTAAAACTAGTGTAAGGGATCTGAAAACACAACTGCCTGGTTGTTCACAAAGGTTTTGACATGAAAAGAAAGTCTTCATAGGGAACATATACCCCATGGTTTACCATATATCTACACAGCTTTATCTGGACTCAGCTAAAACCCCTACCCCACTCAATGTTTTCATTTTGGTTATAAAACATAATAACAACATAAATTTACTCTCTTAACGACATTTAAGTATATAACACAGTATTGTTAACTATATGCACATTCTTGAACAACAGATTTTTAGATCTTTTTCATCTTGCATCACTGAAACTCTATACCCATTGAGCAACAATTCCCCATTTCCTCCCCTCCCCACCACAGGCCCTGGAAACAACCTGTCTATTCTCCATATCCATGAAGTAGATACCTCATATAAGTGGAATCATGCACTCATGTGATGTTTATCTCAATTAGCATAATATCCTCAAAGTCCATCCATGTTGTAAAATATCACAAGATATCCTTCATTGTTAAGGCTGAATAATATTCCATTGTGTCCATATATGATATTTTCTTTATCCATTTATTTGTCAATAGACATTTAGGTTGCTTCTGTCTCTTAGCTATTATGAATAATGCTGCAATGACCATGAGTATTACCTTCTTGGGTAATTAATCCCATCATGAGGACCACATTCTCATGACCTCGTCTAATTCTGATTACCGTCCAAAGGCCCCATCTCCAAATACCATCACATTGGAGGTTAGGGTTTCACATAGGGATATTTTGGAGAGACATGATTCATTCCATAGCACCCAATTGTTAATAGGGTTACTTGATTATTTACTATTGAGTTATAGCAGTTCTTTATATATTCTGGATATTAACCTCTTATCACAGATGTATGTTTTACAAGTATTTTTTTCCCTTGCCTAGGTTTGCCTTTTTACTCTGTTGATTGTGTCCTTTGCTGCACAGAAGTTTTTAATTTAGTATGGTTCCATTTGTCTATTTCCTGCTTTTGTTGCCTGTGCTTTTGGTCATAAACAAGAAATTGTCACCCATTCAAATGTCATGAGGCTTTTCCCCTTGTTTTCTTCTAAGTTTTATAGTTTCAGCTCATACATTTAGGTCTATGGTCCATTCTGAATTGATTTTTGTATAAGATGTAATATAAAGGTCCATCTTCATTCTTTTTAAGTTTTCATTTTAATTACGGTTAGTTAACATACAGTGTTATTATATTAGTTCCAGGTGTACAATAGAGTAATTTAACACTTCCATACAACAACGTGCACTCATCACAACAAGTGCACTCCTTAATCACCATCACCTATTTAGCTCATCCCCCCACCCACCTCCCCTCTGGTAACCATCAGTGCGTTCTCCTCTATAGTTAAGAATTTGTTTCTTGGTTTGCTTCTCTCTTTTTTTCCCCTTTGCTCATTTGTTTTGTTTCTTTCTTTTCTTTTTTTTTTTTTTTACAGATTTTATTTATTTGACAGAGACACAGCAAGAGAGGGGACACAAGCAGGGGGAGTGGGAGAGGGAGAAGCAGGCTTCCCGCAGAGGGCAGGGAGCCCGAAGTGGGGCTCGATCCCAGGACCCTGGGACCGTGACCTGAGCCGAAGGCAGACGCTTAACGACTGAGCCACCCAGGCGCCCCATTTGTTTTGTTTCTTAAATTCCACGCATCAGTGAAATCATGTGGTATCTATCCTTTCTCTGACTGACTTATGTCACGTAGCATAATACTCTCTAGCTCCATCCATGTTGTGACAAATGGTATGATTTCATTCTTTTTTTATGGCTAATAGTCATGTATATATTATATAGAGATATAGGTATAGATATATTTATATATATATAACATCTTCTTTATCCATTCATCAGTTGATGGACACTTGGACTGTTTCCATAGTTTGGCTATTATAGATATTGCCTGTATAAACATTGCGGTGCATGTATCCCTTTGAATTAGTATTTTTGTATTCTTTGGGTAATATCTAGTAGTGCAATTGCTGGATCATAGGGTAGTTCTATTTTTAACTTTTCAAGGAAACTCCATACTGTTTTCTGGAATGGCTGCACCAGTTTGCATTTCCACCAACGGTGCAAGAGGGTTCCCCTTTCTCCACTTCCTCACCTTGCATTGTTGATTTTAGTCACTGTGAGGTGTGAGGTGATATCTCATTGTAGTTTTTATTTGTATTTCCCTGATGATCAGTGATGTTGAGCATCTTTACATGTGTCTGTTGGCCATCTGTATGTCTTTTTTGGAAAAATGTCTATTCATGTCTTCTGCCCATTTTTTAATTGGATTATTCATTTTGGAGGTGTTGAGTTTTATGAATTCTTTATATATTTTGGATACTGGCCCTTTATCAGATATGTCATTTGCAAATATCTTTTCTGTAGGCTGCCTTTTAATTTTGTTGATTGCTTCCTTCACTGTGCAGAAGGTTTTCATTTCAATGAAGTGCCAACAGTTTATTTTTGCTTTTGTTTCCCTTGCCTCAGGAGACATATCTAGAAAGAAGTTGCTGTGGCCAATGTCAAAGAGGTTACTGCCTGTGCTCTCCTCCAGGATTTTTATGGTGTTAGGTCTCACATTTAGGTCTTTAATCCATTTTGAATTTATTTTTGTGTTTGGTGTAAGGAAGTGGTCCAGTTTCATTCTTTTGCATGTTGCTGTCCAGTTTTCCCAACACCATTTGAAGAGATTATCATTTTCCCATTGGATATTCTTTCTGGCTTTGTTGAAGATTAATTGATCATATAGTTGTGGATTCATTTCTGGGTTTTCTGTCTGTTCCATTGATCTATGTGTCTGTGTTTATGCCAGTACCATACTGTTTTAATCACTAGAGCTTTGTAATAGAATTTGAAGTCCAGAATTGTGATGCCTCCAGCTTTGCTTTTCTTTTTTAAGGCATCTTCATTCTTTTGCATGTGGCTATTCTAGTTTCCCAGCACCATTTGTTGAAAGGATTGGCCTTTCCCCATTCTGTAGTCTTGGCATCCTTTATGAAGATTATTAAACCATATGGGCTTTCTAGTCTGTTCCACAGATTATATGTCTGTCTTTATGCCAATAATATGTTGTTTTGATTACTGTAGCCTTGTAATATGTTTTGAAATCAGAAAGTGTGAGGCCTCCAGCTTTGTTCTTCTTTCTCAAGATTGTTTTGGTTCTTTGGGGTCCTCTGAAATTTCATATTAACTTTAGGATGACTTTTTCTATTTCTGCAAAAAAAAAATACCACTTGGGTTTTGATAGGAATTGCATTGAATCTGTATATTGCTTTGTAGTGTAGACATTTTAACCATATTAAGACTCCTAATCCATGAACATGCAGTATGTTTCCATTTACTTGTGTCTTTTTTTTTTTTTAAGATTTTATTTATTTATTTGGCAGAGAGAGAGAACACAAGTAGGCAGAGTGGCAGGCAGAGAGAGAGGGAGATGCAGGCTCCCCGCCGAGCAGGGAGCCCGATGAGGGGCTCGAACCCAGGACCCTGGGACCATGACCCGGGCCGAAGGCAGACACTTAACCGACTGAGCCACCCAGGCGCCCCTACTTCTGTCTTCTTTAAATTCTTTCAGCAATGTTTTGTAGTTTTCAGTCTATGAATGTTACACCTCCTTGGTAAAGTTTGCTCCTAATTATTTCGTTCCTTTTGGTGCTATTATAAATAGGACTGTTTCCTTAATTTCCTTTTTGGATATTCCAAAATAATTTCTTAATTTCCAATTTGGATTATTGTTAGTACAATACAAATGCAGCTAACTTTTTTATTAAGTTCAATTAGCCAATATCATGAGTTTTTGATGTAGTGTTCAATGATTCATTAGTTGTGTATAACACCCAGTGCTCCACGCAATACATGCCCTCCTTAATACCCATCACCTGGTCACCACATCCCCCACCCCTTACTAATTTTTTTAAAGATTTTATTTATTTATTTATTTGAGAGAGAGAGCACACATGCACAAGTTGGGGGGGAGTGGCAGATGGAGATAGAAAGGCAGAGAAGCTTAAGCAGACTCCATGCTGAGCACAGAGCCCAACGCAGGGCTTGATCTCATGACTCCAAGATCACAACAGGAGCCGAAACCAAGAGTCAGACACTCCACTGACTGAGCCACCCAGGCACCCTAAATGCAACTGATTTTTTAGTGTTAATTTTGTACCCTTCAACTTTGCTGAATTCATTTGTTAGTTCTCACAGGCTTTTTTGTGGAATCTTTAGGATTTTCCACATATGAGATCATGTCATCTGTGAACAAACATAATTTTACTTCTTTCTTTCCAAATTAGATACCCATTATTTTTTTTTCTAATGCCCTAGCTGGGACTTCCAGTACTATGTTGAATAGAAGTAGTGAGAGTGGGCATCCTTGCCTTGTTCTTGATCTTAGAGGAAAAGCTTTCAGGTTTTTTTTTCTTTTTTTTTTAAAGATTTTTTTATTTATTTATTTGACAGAGACAGAGACAGCGAGAGCAGGAACACAAGCAGGGGGAGTGGGAGAGGGAGAAGCAGGCCTCCCGCCGAGCAGGGAGCCCGATGTGGGACTCGATCCCAGGACCCTGGGATCATGACCCGAGCCGAAGGCAGTGGCTTAACCAACTGAGCCACCCAGGCGCCCCAAGCTTTCAGTTTTTAACTGCAGAGTGCGATGTGGGAAATAGACTTCTTTATTATGGTGAGGTAATTTCTTTCTATTCTCAGTTTGTTGAGTATTTTTGCCATAGAAGTTCATGGCATATGTTTTAATATGTGTAATGATAACTTATGAGCATAGGATGAAGCATAAATGAGGTTTTGTCTATTTTTTTTTTAACATTTTAGGTCAATTAATTCATGCCACCAGTAGCAGCATAGGCTTTGATGATAACTTCAGAAACCATTTTCCAATCACCCTTTGATTATCCATGTACTTGTCACTCCCTGGTTAAGAACTCTGTGTCTCTAGTGAGAGCCTCTGGAGTTTGGAAATATTTACCAACCAAAACACTGATTTCTTATCACTTTATAGTCAGACCTTCTTGGGTGGCATTCAGAATGGAGCAGAATAAACACCAGAAGGTGAGTATTTCCCAAAACCTGTTGATAAGAAAATCTTTCTCATGGATTTAAACACAGGTAAGAGTAGGAGCTGATGCCTTCCTTTCCTGATCTCTTTAGCACAATATCCAATATCATCATCACTTTAATAGCTATTAAGAACAGCAACAATATTAGCTACCACTTGTTTTATTTTCACTGTACTTCAGACTTTATTTTAAGCATTTACATGAATAAACTTACTTAAACCTTACAACAACCCTATGAGGTGGGTACTATAAATATCACTATTTATAGCTGAGGAAATTGAGACAAAGACATGTTTGATTATATACCTGAGATCACAGTACCATTGGTAGTGCAATCTAATCCCAAGCTCCTTCTCCAAACCACTTACAAGCTCATTAAAACTTTCAGAGTTTTATAAAATTTACATCATTCATTTGATGATTCCAGCCTCGGTTCTTTTCTATTATGCTCAAGTGAGAGATGAGCTAAGACCCTCTAAATAAGAGAAGCTTACAAATATACTAGCAATTTATACACTGGATGATCCCAGATGAAGGAGATAGGCTCCCCACCCTGAGAGTCTCCCACTCTAATAAGAGGAAGCATCTCCCAGCCCTGAGTAGTTTCAGGTTTGATGATTGACAAACAACTAATAAAATGACTTTAAGATTTCATATAGGTTACATAATATTCATTAGAAACTCCAGATAGGTATCTGGAACTGATTTAAAATGTTCATACTTGTAGGAGGAAGCAACAACTCCTTCCTCTGAGCTCTCATTAGGCAACTCTCATTTTGTTCAGAATCATTTGTGTAGACTGTCTCTGCACCGCAAGCTCTTTCTTCTCAGAAGTCCCAGGCCCAGCTTAAGGCACCAGAGGGCCCCTCAATGTTTTCTGCATGAGTAATTCCACATTTACAATTAAATTAGAAGTAAGAAGGTCAAGGAATGCTAAAAATAATATCTGTGATTTAGATTTTGAACATGGGGACAATTGAGAGGGTAAATTGATAATGGGTCTGTAATCTCATATTCATACTATATCAAATAGCTCACCAAACAATTTGATGATCATTATGATATTTTCTGTTCTCTATAACATTAAGAATTAGTACATAGACCAATTTATGGATCAGGAAACTGAAGAGAGCTAGTTGGGGTACAACCTAATTCAAACAAATTGACAGGAACCAGCTAATCTAATTCCAAATATTCTTTCTTGGATATGGCAATGGCAAATTTAGCATCCTTTTTTTTTTTTTTCAGTGTTTAGATATATTTCTGCCAACCCTTTCTTTGCTTTCTTCCCCCTCTCTCCACTCTGTCACCTCATTTTCCAGATGTGTGCTGTCCCCTCCATTTGCCTGCATTTCCTCCTCCATCAAATGTCCACTAGTTTATAGAAGATCCCCTCTTTTCCTCTATGAGCCCTCATCACCTTCTTTCACAGACCTTACTGATTCCCAAGTAATCTCCCTCCCTCACTCTCGCTTTTATGGAGAAATTTGAGAAATTTAAAGCCATGGGTTCTCATCTTGAATTCAATACCCACATATGCCCTTTCTTTTCCCTCTAGTATTCAGACTCCCCAGGTATTCCCAAGGGTTGTTGAAGTAGTAACTAAAGTTATGCATGTGAAAACACATCATAAGCCTTAAAGGACTGAAGAAATGCATGTTGTCTTTTAATATATGACTCTCACATTGAAGGGAATACCCAGGGCGCCATTAAGTAATGAATCTAGTTTGAAGGAATTATCAGAAACAGCAAAGTTGCTGAACACAAGTGGCTCAGAGCAGGGCCAGAAACCAGTGTCCCCTCCTGGAGAAGAAAGTACCTCTGGACATCACTCCCTACAAAAATTGGGTAAGAAAAAATAATATGGGGACTTTTAGTCCCTCTAATTCCTCCAGAAAGGTTGATGAATACAATGTAGGTATGTGGGACGGACTTTGGCTAGGCCTGGGTTTAAGCTAGACTAACCTGAGACCTGTAGTTAGCATTGAGGCCTTGGACAAATCTTAGAAATTCTCTGAGCTCCTGAATGCTAATCTGAAAAATGAAGATAAGGATGCATGGGTCATATATTGTTTGAAAGCATTAAATTAAACATAAAATAATTGACCCATGCAAGTTGTCCTATAAATCCCTCGGTGATAATAAAGACCATACTTTCTTGGTGTTGAATGCCCAGGCCCTTGATTGTTCAATGCCTGACATATCATGTGCCTTCAACAAATATTTTCTGAATGAAGAAATTCATGAATGAATCATTTTCTAAGAGGAAAGATTGCAAAGATTAACCTGATAATGGGAAGAAACTAAAATTGAATTAGCCATCTATAGTCAGTATGGAGTCTTACTCTCTGAATAGTTTGGGGACAGCAGAGAACAGAGTATATAGAAGGACAGGTAATAATTTATCGGAGAAGATTTCACATTTTCTGACAAAACAGGGACTAACACTTCAGACCCCACCAACCTCACTCATATACTCTTTTCCAACTCAGAACTCAGGAGAAAGGACGTTGAAGTAAAGATGTATAGTCTACGAGAAAGAAAGAGCCTTGCATACCAAGAGGTCAACGAGCCCCAGGATGATGACTACCTCTGTAAGTGACCATCTTGGCCCACTCTCAAAGGAAGTTGTTCTCTCCTGGTACAGTAACTTTGTCTTGTCTTTGGGTCCCCAAATCATCCCCTTCCTCTAGTGACTGGGAGTACAGGGTAGAGGCTAAATGATGTGAGTGTTGGGCTCTTTCTGAAACTACTTAAGTCCAGGAACATGCACTAACCCTTTCCTAATCCCTGTTGCTCTCACCTCCAGATTGTGAGAAGTGTCAGAACTTCTTCATTGACAGCTGTGCTGTTCATGGGCCCCCTACATTTGTAAAGGACAGTGCAGTGGACAAGGGGCAACCCAACCGCTCAGCCCTCACTCTGCCCCCTGGTCTGAGAATCAGACCATCAAGCATCCCTCAGGCTGGGCTTGGAGTATGGAACGAAGCATCTGATCTGCCATTGGGTCTACACTTTGGCCCGTATGAGGGCCAAATCACAGAAGATGAAGAGGCAGCCAACAGCGGATACTCCTGGTTGGTGAGAATCATCTACTTCTTCCCCCATCTTCTGGCTTCCCACATCCCTCCTGTGGATTGGTAGGACATCACCTTCTACGTGGATGGGGATAACATGGTTAGCTGTGTGTACTGAGTGGACTTTGCATGAACCTGCGGCTCCTACTTAAAGATCAGAGGGTAAGAGGGAGCACAGTGATACAGAAACAAACAGGAGGCTCCCCCCTTGCGGGACCCCTGCTCTGCATTGATGAAGTGACCCAGATGTATAGATGATGACTAAGGAGCACATCATGTGGTCATATTGGGGATTGATTCCATGCATGCTGAAAGAGCATTGACCACAAGAGAGTAAAATAATCCCTCTATTACCTCCCCACCAAAACAAAACAAAACAAAACGTCTTTAATTTCTCTTTCTCAAACTCAGATCACCAAAGGGAGAAATTGCTATGAGTATGTGGATGGAAAGGATAACTCTTGGGCCAACTGGATGAGGTAAGGCCAACAGGGTTCTGGGTTCCAAAGAGGACATTCATCTCTCACAAACCCATGTTCCTTTCCTTCTTGTCATGCCTCCCTCAATGGTCTCCCTCAATCCTCTGTTCCTCTTTTTTCTCCTTACAATGCTCTTTCATTTCAAGAGATGGTTTTGGAAAAAAGGAGCTGAGAACATAGTATATGTCCTCAAAATATGCTAGATAAAATTTGGACACTGAAAAAAACCCTGAGGAGCCTAGACTCATGAGGAACACTGGATTCACACTTTAATTTATCTAATCAATATTCATAAGCACTTACTATGTTCCATAGTGGAGTTCATTACTTAAACATATTATACAACCCATGTCCTATCGAAGACATATTGCAGGTAGACAGTAGACAATTGATTATAGGAATATTTAACTATAATTTCCCTATTTTTCAAGAGGTATACAGTGTAGGGGTAACCTAAAACAAGGGACCTTTAATCCATGAGGGCAACAGCTCTTCCTAGCCTCAGTTCTAGTAGAACTGGTTCGGAAGCCTGTGTAGAAATGGGCTGCAGCATGGCCACAGGCCTCTGTGCTTCCTGATCCAGCCCCTTTCCTTGAGGGGCTCACATGTTCCCAGGGGATGAATTATGTGAGTAAAATATTGTTTTTCTGTGTTATTGTGCAAAGACAGAGCTCCGAGGTTCTGTGGGAACTTGGGGGAGGCATGCTTCAGATACAGTGTGGGGAGATTGGAGAAAGGCCTCTCAAAGGAAGATAGATTTGGGCTGAGTATGGAATGATGTGTAGTGATCTAGAAGCAGAGCCCATGATCAAACACCAAGTTCTATGGTATCAAGCACCAAGTTCTATGGTATAAACTTAATTTGAAGTTTAGAGAAACTAGATGTCACTGGGTTTTGTGACCAATCAAGGTGGCGGTGAGTCTGGAATTAGGATTTGGAAAATGGTTAAGCAGGTAAGGGGGAAAGCCTTCTAGGCAGGCTGAGGGCAGTAAGCAGAAGTTGGAGATGGGAATTCATATGATATCGTGATGGAGGCTTGAGTATGAACTGAGCGTTCCTGAGGAGGAGTGGGTGAGTGGGCAGCATCACAGCATGGAGGCCTTCAGCATCAGGGGTGGATCTGACAGGTAGTGGGAACTTATCTCCTGCGGTTCTCTTTCCCAGGTACGTGAACTGTGCCAGGGATGACGAGGAGCAGAACCTGGTGGCCTTTCAATATCATAGGCAGATCTTCTACCGAACCTGCCGGGTCATCAGGCCAGGCTGCGAATTGCTGGTCTGGTATGGGGACGAGTACGGCCAGGAGCTGGGCATCAAGTGGGGAAGCAAGTGGAAGAGCGAGCTCACGGCAGGGAAAGGTGGGCACCACTGCTCTTCAAAACAGAAAGGAAAGGAAGAATTCTCCTTGGCAGTTTCCAGAGTCCAGCTCTTTTTTGTTGTTGTTGTTGTTGTTAAGATTTTATTTATTTATTTGACAGAGAGAGACACAGCGAGAGAGGGAACACAAGCAGGGGGAGTGGGAGAGGGAGAAGCAGGCTTCCTGCTGAGCAGGGAGCCGGATGCAGGGCTCCATCGCAGGACCCTGGGATCATGACTTGAGCCAAAGGCAGACGCTTAACGACTGAGCCACCCAGACGCCCCTCACAGTCCAACTCTTAAGTAGAGTAAAATCCTGTCTAAAGTCAGTACAATTGCAATTCAGAAGTTTCAGAAATAAGGATTCATTTCAAATGCATTGGACTCTTGGGAACAATTTTTAAATTTTTAATTTTTGTTCCGATTTCTTAAATACTTCATGCACAAAATATATCACAGAATATACTGATAAAAAAATTAGAGGCAAAAAACAAGTTTTCAATCACCTACCAGCCCTCTCACCAAGGCAGTTTCTTCTGCCCTTTTAGCTCTTTCTTCTTAATTTGCTCAATATTTCTAAGTGATATGTGTATGTTGGTGTGTATTCACTCATAATTCAGTTAGCTGTCATGTGAGTTCCTACTCTGTGCCAGACAGGCGTCCAGGAACTAGAGGTACAGACTGAACAAGATTTTCAGAATCACTGCTCTTCAGCAGCTGATGACTGAATGAATGAGGGAAACACACACATACATATGAATGTGTGTGCGTAACATCACACAGCAATTAGTGCTTTGAAAGTAAAACTAGTCCTCAGAAAGTGTCTGGGGACCAATGTGAGGGAAAGGTGGGGTGCAACAGAGCTTGGACAAGGAAGGGCTCTCTCAGGAGATAACATCTGAGATGAGCAAACACCTGTGAGCAAAGGATTCCAGGCAGAGGGGACCCGCGAGGACAGTTGCCCCGAGGCACAAGAGAGGTGTGAGTGGTGTGTGGCTGAGAACCCACTCGGATGGAGGAAGCATAGAGTGTAAGAATGGAAGTCAGACAGATACGTAGACGCCCTAGAGCCTGTGGTCCACGCTGACACCCTGGGGGTTTTCCTGACTGAGATGGAACAACTGGGCAGTTTTCAACTGGAGAGTGACATGTTCTCTGTTTTAAGATGATGCTTTGGTTAATTTTGGAGAAAGACTACAGTGGGAAATCCCCTCCAAGATTACATCATCTCTAAGTGAAAGAAGACAGCATATTGGCAGAAGATGGATGGCAACTGGGGGTGTGATATGTATCCCCATAATTGGTTGGGAAAATATTTTGCAACAGGACTTCCTATTGTATTGGAAATGGCCTAAGACTGAATGATATAAACACAGTACGAAGGGCATATGTTTATGTTATGATTTGTGGAAAACTAAAAGAGAAGCAATTTATAACCTAGTTAGGGCAGCAGGAACCAGAGCTCTTTAGTCCAGGAGACGTGCGCCCCTGTGTCGTCCAATCTAGGTCCCACTTTCTAATAGAGATCCAGACACATATTGGTCCTCAGTTAAATATGTCTTTTTAAACGGGGAGACTCAGGTTCATGTTTACTCACACATTCTATCCAAGTCATCAAGAGAGTTGTAGCCTCTCAAAGGAAGCAAATCACTAAAGACACTGTCACAGAGTCATACGACTTAGAAGGCACTTGTATGTGGGGAAAGGTCACTGTCCTTCCATCTGTATAAGGAGGGGAGCTGCCTCAGATGCCACTTGAAGTTACCTAGTCTGGGCGATACATAGAAAAGGCCCTTGATACGGGCTTTCTGGATTTATGAGGGAGATGTAGTGAGTAAAAATGGAATGGAAAAGTGAAGGAACACTCGGCGGGAGACAGAGTTTGCACTGTCAAAACAATAAAAATGAGTACTGGGGCGGCCTCACCAGGAGACAATGCATACAACACAGGGAGTTGTGTCAACATCTTCCTGACCAAAAATTTCCTCTTTCAGCAGAACCAAAGCCAGAGATACATCCATGTCCTTCCTGCTCTCTGGCCTTCTCCAGTCAGAAATTCCTCAGCCAACATTTGGAACGCAATCATCCTTCTCAGATCTTCCCACAAATATCCGCAAGAGAATATTTCCAACCAGAGGATCCCTGCCCAGGCGATCAGAATCAGCAGCGGCAGCAATATTCTGATCCGCAGAGCTGGAGTGACAAAGCTAAAGGCCAAGAGGTCAAAGAAAGTTTCAAACCTTTGCTTAAAAGTGTAAGGCAGAGAAGAATTTCAAGGGCCTTTTCCACCCCATCCAAAGGACAAACGGGGAGTTCTGCAGTGTGTGAGGGAATGGTGGAGGAAGAGCCCAGCACAGGCCAGAAATTGAATCCAGAGGAGACAGGAAAATTATTCATGGGGGTAGGAATGTCAAGAATTATAAGAGTCAAATATAGAGGCTGTGGGCAAGGCTTCAATGATAGGTCACATCTCAGCAGACACCAGAGAACACACAAAGAGGAGAAGCCCTCTGTTTGCAAGGACTTGAGGAGAGAGTTCGGTCATAAGTCAGTCCTTATTACACACCAGAGGACACACACGGGGGAGAAGCCCTACGTTTGCAGGGAGTGTGGGCG
>NC_138384.1:32857-57613 GCF_054177405.1 Leptonychotes weddellii
AACGTAGCCACCACACACTCCAGACCCCAGCTCTGAGGGAGGTTCAGAGGTAGCCTACTGAGCCCTTACACTCCCCAAGAATATAATGAGAGCACATATAACTGGTTAAAGAAATTCTCTACTTTCAGGACAAGAGATGAAGTATACAAACAGGGGAAGGTTCCTTAAGTGCTCTGGGGATGTCAACAGCAATCTCCTCCATGGTTTTTTGGCCTCCTGTTCTAATAAATTTTGTGTTCATGCGAATCTGAAGTCCATATCATGCACCTCATTCCCGCCCTTATCACTGAAAGCAGAAGGGTCCAGGAGGGCCAGAGAACTCCTACTCTTGGTCCAGGTCTCCACAGGAAAACTGAACCCCTGGAAAGGTGTAAGTCAGGAGTGAATCTAGTTAGAGCACTGAAGAATCAATTTCTGGGCCAGGGAGAGAAATCTAGGATTTGACACAGATTCCATCCGGGAAGGGAATTCTTTGGTCTCTTGGGAAGTGTGGTGTTTTCCCCTAATAGACCCCTGCCCTCTCCTGCCACCCTCCTCCTCTAGCTTCTGCTGGCTCCTCTCCAGTTTCCCTCCCACATCTGCAGCCTCAGAGGTGAACACCAGGGGCGGACATGTGCTTGTGCCCATCTGTGTGCCTGGCTCCGTCTGGGGCAGATCCTCTCTCTCTCTCTCTGTCTCTCCTTGCTTTCCCATCAGGGTTGGCATCTCATGGTGCACAGCATATGGAATCCATATCAGACTGCAGTGGGTTCGATTCTCAGCTCTGCTCTCACCAGTTCAGTTGTGTGACACAGGGCAAGATCCTCAACCTCTGTGTGCCCTTTTTATCATCCAGAGAATGGGAATGATAACTCCAGCCTTTGGCTGGATGTTCGAAGTTGAATAAGCACAGGCATAACCTGGCACGAAGATGCTGAGAACACAAGTCCCTCCCTCTTTGTTGTTCTCGCACAACTTTCAATGGCCATGTCTTCAAGGGCCTTAGTGCTGCACAAGGGAGGACAGACAGAGGGTAGGGGCCAGGGAGCCAGATTCAGAGACTGGTCAGGCACCACAGCTTTCTCTGCACAGACTCAGCTACCCTGGGAAGGAGGTGTGAGGTCTGGGGTGAAAAGTGGGGGGTCCATCTCCCTTCCCACTGAGCCTGGGCAGCTCAGAACCTCTCAACACAGGCAGGCAATACTGACAATACCCTGTGAAACAAGACCCTCATCCGTCCCTTGCTGAGAACAGACTCTGGCCTCAGCATCTGTAGGAAATGGATGCACCATAAGGGAGTCTCTGAGCCCCCTCACTGCCCCATCCACACACAGTGTTCACGAAGCCCAAGCTCAGCAGTTTCTGCAGCACGCTTTCCTCGTGCCTGGGCCCCTGGCGGTTTAATGCATTAGTGCATAAATGCAAACCCTATGGTTTAATGCACAGCTGCGGCAATCTTGAAATTCATAATTATTTTACCTTCAAACTTACGGGTGGTAAGTGAAGTCTGAAGGGACAATGGAGCAGGGTGGATATGCACAGCATCAGCCATTGCTGGCTATACCCACTCACATATAAGGTCTACAGTGCCCCAGGGGCACAGAATTCCCACGGACACAGCAGGTAGGAGGTAGCAGGACTGGAAGTGAACACAAAGTAAGTATGTCGCATCCACTACTGGGCAAGTGAGGGTGCTGACAGCTTTTCTTACAACCAGAACTCACTTCCAATGCAGAGAGGAGGCAATGGTGGTTCTAGGAAGCACAACAAACGAGGGCCACTATCACTTCGCTCCTGCAGGAGTTACCTCCCTGCTTCTGAGGGAAGCAGATCTCATTCCAGTTCTTGCTAGAATGGCTTCGTGGAGGCTGAATTCCAAACCCCAACCCCTCCAGGAGATACAAAAAGGAGTGTGGGCCATGTGGGGGGGCACCAAACCCCATGACCTGGAACAGTGACCCTTCTGTCCCTCCCCCCATGCCAGGCTTGTGAAGAGTCTCTACATAAAGTATGTGGATTTCAATTAATTAATATTCATTACTATTGTCTCTAGTCCTGTATGCTTTTGTAAAGGAAGGGGCATATTGGGGTCTTTCTTTCCTTGTGGGAAGAGGAGAGGGGATGATTCTCTTCCCTATACAGCGTAATGCTGAAAAATGCCCCGAACCCTCAATGTTCTGGGACTTCAGCATGAGCCGTTGCAGAAGGGGCAGAGTGGGGGTAATGCTGCCAAGGAGCTCACACTGAAATACAGTGGGAGGAGAACCCACACACTGCCAGGTGATTCCCTCCTCCACGTCCCCCCAGAACTGACCCGGAACTCCCCCTGGGAGGCTGACCAATTCAAGATGAGGAGAGGTCTGTCCGTTCCTTCTTCCTCCCCTTCGGCAACAAGCCCCACTCCCAGGGTGGCCACCAGCCTCCAAGAGTACCCCGCCCCCAAATCCACCTCCTATTATCCAGCCCCTGCTGCAGTCCCACCTTCACAGAACAGGGCTGACCTGTGCTGTGAAAATGGCAGTGTAGGGTGCCCACCGTGACTTCAGCCTTGCCCTCACTCTCTCACATGGTCTCAGGTCACTGCGTGCAAGGGAGCTAGGTGCCGATACCCCTCTCAAGCGTCAGCTGCTAGCAGCCATTATCCTCATTTTGAAGAGGAGGCTCAGAGGAATGCCTGACGCTGGCTGGATTCCGAGTCTCTGTGCCCTGGTAAACAGCTGAGAAGCCCTTGGCTGAGGCCACTGTCCTATTCCTGGGACACCTGGCTGGCCTCTGCACCTGCTGGCTTCCCAGCACCTCCCCCGACACCGTGATAGCCATGGAGGGACAGGTCGATAGTCCTTGGGCCACAGGACGTCAGCCGCTGAGACAACAGGGCAGGGTGGCCCGTGGCCCCCACCACACACCCTCTGCAACTGCAGCAACCACCCCAGCTATGGCCGGCCCCACCTGCTTTCTGCTCTGCTGGTCTGCCACCCAGGTAAGGACACCGCCGGCTTGCTCGGGGACCTAGCTAGGCAGGTAAGGCTGTCACTCACCAGGACGGTCAACAGAGAACCCAGAACAGAAGAGCACCCTCCACAGCCAGGGTGGGGATAAGCTGAACCAGGGCCCGAGTGGCACATGAAGCTCAACTTGTCTGAAACGTAGTAAATGTGTCTTTGACCCCCGGACTCTGCCTTGCCTGGCCGCAGGTCTGGCCACAGGTCTGGCCCCGGTCCTAGGAGCCCAGCCAGAATCTGAACCAGCCTCTGAGAACTATCCTTAGGGCAGAGTGTCACACACAGATGCTGTCTTTAAAAACTAAACTGCTTGGGGTATCTGGTGGCTCAGTCAGTTAAGCGTCCAACTCTTGATCTCAGCTCAGGTCTTGATCTCAGGGTTGGGAGTTTAAGCCCCACACTGGGCTCCATACTGGATGTGAAGCCCACTTTTAAAATATATATATATATAGGGGCTCCTGGGTGGCTCAGTCGGTTAAGCGGCTGCCTTCGGCTCAGGTCATGACCCCAGGGTCCTGGGACCGAGCCCTGCATCGGGCTCCCTGCTCAGCAGAGTCTGCTTGCTTCTCCCTTTCCCTCTGCCTGCCACTCTGCCTACTTGTGCTACCTCTCTGTCAAGTAAAGAAATTAAAAAAAAAAAAATCTTTAAATAAATAAATAAATAATATACATATATATATCTCAAACTGCTCAAAATTTACTAACGACAGATTTTTAAAATACTTTTTTTAATTGAAGAGGCTGCTAGTCTCATAACCCAGAGAAAAATCCTATAACATTCTGATACATGCACTTTAATATCATACTTCAAAAGCTCTCATACTTAACAGCAACAACTTTATTGGGGTTTTGTTCTGATAATATGCAGTTGTTATGTTTCTAAAAATTAAGAAAATACAGAAAATAAAAAGCACCCAGTACCATAACTCCGTTATTCAGAGGGAACGTCAATTAACACAGCATGTTAGAGCTTTCTGTTCATCACACACAAACAAGTGTGCACATTTGGACACCTGCACATTTCCCTTTCACAAACACTACAGAGCCCCTTACTCTCTCACCTGCCTCTTTCCCTTTACAAAGTATCTTGAACACCTTTCTTGCAGTTTTCACTGTTACATCATGACCAGGATTGGACTGTGCTTGAACCAACCCCCTGATACTGGACATGAAAGGTGGTTCCAGAAAGAGTTTGTAGACCAGATTTGGGCCTAGTTTTGGTATAGATTAAAACATGCAGTGCATTCAGTGCTCAGGAAAGTTCTCCGATCTCCAGGATTTAGGGAGAAGAGGTCCACTCCACCTCACCCCTCCCTTGATGTCACAGAGCATCCCCTCTCAGCCTTCCCCTGCAGAGGAAGGTGATGGGAAACCCTGGAGGCCATGGTGGAAGCGGAGGCCTTTGTTTTCTGGGGGGCAGAGGAGAACAGGACAGTGCTGACACCCAGGCTGATCACAGGCATTGTCCCAAAGCCTGTCCCCTGTGCTCTTAACCTACTTCCCATTGGTTTTGCAGCTCTTTGCTCAGGCGATGCCTTTCAGTAATGGGGCTCCCAAGACACCTCAGAAGCTGGGGTTGGTGTTGGGAGATCCGCATGGCAACAAGACCCTCCAGCAGGTCAGTGTGGCGCTCACAAGAGCTGGCTTCATTGAACAGTTGGGCCTGTGCTATGGTCCCTCACCTCCTGTCCTTTTAGGGTACCCCCTCTGGATACCAGATGGAGGTGCTGACGTTCCCTCATGCCCACTTCGGTCCCAGGAGGCAAAAGAGAGACTGGGTTATCCCTCCCATCTCCATCCCAGAGAATGAAAGAGGCCCATATCCAAAAATGGTGGCTCAGGTATTGCAAAGGGAGGATTCTGGTTTCGTTCTAGGGTTCCCTACGGAGAGGGACTGATACTCGACTGGGGTCCTTCTTGGCTGTTCTGCTTCTGTGTTGTCTTCAGGTCAAATCTAACAAGGACAAGGAAATCCGGGTTTTCTATAGCATCACCGGCAAGGGCGCTGACGAACCTCCTCGTGGTGTGTTCATCATGGACAGAGAAACAGGATGGCTAAAGGTGACAGTGCCCCTGGACAGGGAGCAGGAGTCCCGCTATGTTGTGAGTGTCTCCTACGAGGCTTCAGGGTTGGGGAGCTGGCGGCAAGCCAGCCATCTCATTTTCTAAATATTTCAGACAGCCAGTGGATTTCTGCAGTTACTCATGAAACCATTTGTGAGCACCTGTTATATTCCAGGTGCCGCGCGGGCACATGAGAGTGAGGAGGGTGGAGGCAGGCAGAGCTGAAGAATGAGCTCTGCAGTTGTGGACAAAGTTCCACGACTCACTGACGCGAGGATCCCTGAGAGGCAAGCTTCTGAGCTCAGCGCCAGAGCAGTACCGGAGGGAGGCCCAGGCTGTTGTTACAGTTTCTACCACCCCCGTTAGCTCCAGAGACACACAATGGAGAGTCCAGCTCTGGAGGGGAGAAACCCAGGGCCCGCGCAGCAAAGACCAAGGTGCAGCAGGGGGACAGAAAGCGGCAAGAGAGGGCTGAGCAGAGGGCAGGAGCGGGTTGTGTGACTCTAGGTTGGAACGTTCTAGACAGTCTCCAAATGTTCAGAGTGTAGGATCCAGAGCCACACAAGCTGTGGTGAGACCCCAGCTCTGACACTGTACTTTGTAGCCCTGGGTGTGGTAGTGACCCCCTCGGCCTCCCTTTGCTTTTGGGTTACTGTATGCGAAGCACTTTGAACAAGTTCTCAATGCATGTGAGCTGAGCACCCTTTAAGCACAGCTCTCTGGGCTGTTTTGTCCAGAACACTCTCCACCACACCCCGTGGAGGGAAACAGAGGCCCAAATAAAGCCTCAATCTGCTCTCTTCCCGAGGACATGTGCCCGCTGTCAGAGTCAAAGCGAGTTCCCAGGCAGGCCCACCTTCCACCCCTGGGAAGTGAGAACGGGCACACGCTGCAGAAATCAAACCCTGAGTCCCCGTGGTTCCACCCGGCTGCACGGAAAGCCCAGCTGAGGCACTTCCCTTGGAAAAGGGAGAGGATGGGTCGGATGACGGCTAGCACTCTGCCCTGAGCATCACATGAGGAAAACCTGAGCAGACACAGATGCACCCCTCAGTGACATCCCCAAGGTTGGAGTGAGTGCTGCTTTCTCCGACTCCCAAGCACTGAAATGCTAAGATGAAGGTGCAGGGGGGGCTCTCACTGCAACGGGCCTTTTGTGGGACAGGTGCCCACAGGCTCGGTGCCCTGCATTGCTTTTCAGCTTCTCCTTCATGCTGTGTCTTCAAATGGGAACGCTGTGGAGGACCCGATGGAGACAGTGATCACAGTGACAGACAAGAATGACAACAGGCCCGAATTCACCCAGGCGGTCTTTGAGGGGTCTGTGATGGAAAGAGCCCAGCCAGGTTAATTAGAACAATGGAGGGTTTTAGTGACACATGGCAGTAACATCAGGGAAAATATAAAGAATCTGGGAAACTGAAGTATAAACAGCAGAGATCTTATTATGAATCCACACCCTGGGTTCCAGTGCACAGAAGCCTTCCACTTCGAGATTAGAAGGGACAGATCAAGGACTGCAAAGATTTTGGGGGGGGGGGTTCAAGCAACAGAGACTCTCTCAGGCTTGCTCAAGAGAGTTGGGACTGGGGAGGGCTACACATGGAGAGGATCCTACAAAGAGGGGCCAAGAAAGGCCATAAAGCAAGGAGGTCCTTCGGGCCCAAGCAAGTGCAGGGGTCACCGGGTCTGCCACTGTCCAGGTGACGCCCGCTGGCTGCCTCACTTCTGTCTCTAGGTCCTGTCTGCATTTGCTGGTGTCTGCTTCCCTCTAACTGGTGCCTGGACAGATCCTTCTCCACCATGTGGCCATTCTCATTTCATAGCTTCCTCTACACCCCTTTTCTGTGTCAGCTTGCGTTTCTCCCCGATGAATGCCCTACATATTTCCCAATTCGTGGTCCGGCAAACAAGAACCAGACTGATTATTCTTGATCCAAGGGACACTCTGGTTTCAACTGGCTCTTACTTACTGATTGAGGAGTTATCAGACCTCCGGACATGACTGTACAATGATCGTAGGCAGCGCCAACAGGCCCACATGCCCACGGCTTCCAACCCGACATTTTGGGAATGGATGTTGAGGTCCTCATTCTCTGGGACTGAAGATAAATGAAACCAAAAGTCACAGAGTATTTCATGTGAAAGGACCTTGTGATGGGTGCTTTCTTCTCCCTCCTGGCCCACCACTAGCAGCCACTAATGCTTTCTTCCTCTTTTTCTTTCTTTTCTATCTTCATGCTGCCTTTGGCCCTACGACAAACCACGCTCACCAACCAGCACCAGCCGTCCCCTGATCACCCATGTGAGCTACACATGTGTTTCAGGTTATCTCAGTAGACCAAATTCCAGAAGCTTGGTTCAAGCAACCAGGGAGCACAGCCCCCACCCACCTCTGCCCACCCCCTCACACGTCTCTCCATCTGGCTTGTGGGCTTGGCTCCAGCTCCAGATGTGAGGCCAGTGTCCAGACAGGAAGTACTCCCCTGACAATGGCAGGGGAGGAAGGAGGACAAAGAGGCCTGAGAACAGGAGAACACCTGGAAAGATGAGATATGAAACAGGCACCTCACCCTCCCCTTGAGCACCTGATAGAATCTCAGCACCCTGAAGCCCCATGTTAATGAGGGACAAGGATGCCACAGTGACAGCCATGTCAGAAGATGCCCGAAAGAGAAAGAAAGGGAGAGAGAGAGGCAAACCAAGAAACAGATTGTTCACTCTAGAGAACACCCTGATGGTCACCAGAGGGGAGGGGGGGGTGGGGGAAACAGGTGAGGGGGATGAAGCAGAGCACCTGTCCTGATGAGCACCAGCTGAGGTATGGAAGTGACGAATCACTATACTGTACACCTGAAATTAGTACTACACTGTATGTTAACCAACTGGAATTTAAATAAAGACTTAAAAAATGAAATAAAAAATGTTCAAAAGATGCCCTGGGGTACCTGGCTGGCTCAGTTGGTGGAGAAAAGCGACTCTCAACCTCGGGGTCGTGAGGCTGAGCCCCACATTGGGTGTAGAGATTACTTAAATAAATAAATCATTAAAAACAAAAATAAATGCAAAAAATTTTGACGATTAAGGAGTTAAAGAAAAAGTAAACAAATCACCTGGAATTCATTATAATAATTTGGTGAATTATTTGAACTAGAACTTATATCCCTTGATAAGAAGTTTTATTACCTGTACAGTGAAGAAACTCAAAAAGGAACACATTTAGTTTTGGATTTCTATCTTAATTTGTATTGCCCTGCCGGTTGTTGGCTGCTGAGATTATCAACTCTTCTCCCCTGTATCCTTGCAGGAACATCTGTGATGCAAATCACAGCAACGGACGCGGATGACCATGAGAACACCTACAATGCAGACATTGCTTACACCATCCTCAGCCAGGACCCCTCAGTACCTCACTCCAGCATGTTCACCATCAACTGGAACACGGGAGTCATCTCTGTGCTCGCTTCTGGGCTGGACCCACAGGTCAGGGAGCAGCAGGGGCCTCCCGGTGGTGCAGTTAAATGGACATTCGTCCCAGCTGGTAGGGCATGGGCAGCAGGTAGTCGAAACAAACACCAGCCCATCAATCAGAACAGGTTCCCAACCGGTCAGAACCGAGTCCTGACCAATTAGAACATGAACCAAGCAATCAGAAGAGTCATTTATCAGGGACACCTGGGTGGCTGAGTCAGTTGAGCGTCTGCCTTCAGCTCAGATCGTGATCTCAGGGTCCTGGGATGGAGTCCCACATTGGACTCCTTGCTCAGCAGGGAGCCTGCTTCTCCCTCTCCCCCTGCTCATGCTCTCCCTCCCTCTGTATCTCTCTGTCTTAAATGAATAAATAAAATCTTTGGGGGGAAAAAAGGAAAAGAAAAGGCATTTACCCGCTGGTGCAGGCTGGCTGACTTTGAGCCCTGGGCATAGTAAGCCCTAAGGTATCACTGGGGTAAATTACAAATGTGACCCGCAAGACTCCTCCCATAACTAGCAAAATGAAATGACTCTGTTTCCCACAAATTAGACCACATTCTCTGGTGAAAATAGAAAATACTAGCTTCACACCCCCGATAAGCATTGTACCCATAAATGAAGGGGTCCCCCCAGTCCAGGAAACTTTCCCCCTCAGTCAGCTTTGGGAGGGGATGGTCTAATTTATGCATAGTTTGCCTCTTTGAGTGGTGAGCCAAGGTGAAAGCGGAGGTATCAGTCTCTCCTTGAGTGCTCCTGGAAGCTGGTCCTTTCCTGGAGGGGAGGGCCCTCCGGGTCTGCTGCCCCTGGCATCCCATATTTACTCTCTGGGTGCCATTGGGTGGACCCAACCCTGCGTCTCACATCCCCAGTGCTGACTGCCACATGCCTGTCTGCAGAGCGCTCCTGCGTACACCCTGACAGTCCAGGCCGCCGACCTCCAAGGTGAAGGCTTACGGTCCACAGCAACAGCCGTGATCACAGTCACCCAGAGCAACCCCAACCCTCCCGTCTTCAGCCCCGCTGGGGTGAGTCCTGGCAAAGCCAGTGGATGTCTCGTGACCCGTGTGAGCAGCAGTGTCATGATTCAGACCGCAGCCTGGCGGCGATTTAGAACCCTCTGGATATCTTTGGGTCACACCGTCCCCAGGGCAGGGGCAGCCCTCTCGGCCGGCGGTGACTTGGATGGGCAGATGAGCGTGGAAAGCAGAGCCCATGATACGGGCAAGATGTGGTTGTCCTGAGGCCAGGAAAAGGGCTCCCTCTCTGGCCGGGAGCCCTCTGGATCCCACTGGGTGGGAATGAAGAGCCCCTGGGCCCAGATGGCAGGAACCAACTCAAGGATTCTTCAGGAACATGGGGTACAGCACACTTGGATGAGTAAAGGATAGAGGGAATTTATCGTAAAGAAACAGAGTAGGGGTTTGGGGTGCAGCTGAGCCTTACGAGGGCTGGGAAGCAGGATCTGGAAACCCCTAGGAACCGAGGCCACCTTGTCTGTCTGTCCCTCTCCCTCACTCTCTCTGCCCCACCTTTCTGCCTGTGCTCAGTTCTCCCTCTGCAGCCGGACTCCGTCTCCCCCTGCATATTTGCATACTCAGTACGTCCCTTCCTCCACGGGACATTTACCTAGCACCACCTTGTGGCCAAGCCCTGTTCCAGGCAGGGAACGGCAGAGGGTCACAAGGCCATATCCCCTACGACTGAAACGGAGAGGCGGTTATGGACATTCCCCCACCATCCAAACAGTTCTGAGCAGTAAAGCCAGCATCGCTCCTGTGGCCACAGGGGCTGGAGTCAGGGTGTCCCCTGAGCCCGGCAGGTGCTTCAGCAGGAGCTCCCCTAACAGTCACACAGGCCAGGCTTTCGACAGAGACACTTGCTCCCTGTGGAGACTGAGTAGGAAGGGACCTGACAGGGAGGGGCAGGGGACAGGCTGGAGAAGCCACTCCAGGCCCGACTTCTTGCTCGGCTCCTGGGCCTGCAGGGCTGACGACCACGGACCCTGGCTGCAACCCAGGAACAGAGCCCCGGGGCGGCTACACTGGGCCCCAGGGACACACCCTCCCCAGCTGGTACCCACCTGGGACCCGAGCTGCTGGAGCCTGGGCGACGTGGTGTCAACTTTCCAGCCCCTTTGCTACAGGGTGAAAACAGACACCGAGCTGTTGGAGTCCCCATCGCCTACACGCACGTCCAGAGCACTGAGCAGGGCCTTTGCAGGTGCCCGGCTCGGCCGACAGACACTGCCTTAAGAGGAGACCCTCCACTGTGGCCCCTCTTGCTTAAGAACAGTGGGTTTTGAGGCTGGCCCAGACTGTGTGTTTCCTGAGTCCCCACAGAGGATACCAGGAACGAGGGCCTCTGTCTTTCTCTTGCAGTACGTGGGCCAGGTGTTTGAGAACAAGGTGAATGCCGGGATAGTGAGGCTGAAGGTGCAGGATGCAGACCCCCCCGGCTCCCCCGCATGGAAGGCAGTGTTCTCCATCCTAAATGACAGAGCAGGCCTCTTCACTGTCACCACAGACCCTGAGACCAATGACGGCCTTTTGAAAACAGCCAAGGTGGGTGTGAGCTCTGAGGAGACGGCAGCCGTGACCCGCTGGTTCTGGGGCCGGGCGGGAGCAGACACCACACTCTTCACCAGGAGCACAGCTGCCCAGTGAGGGCTGCCAGCTGGATGGTGGTCCTCTCTGGTCCTCGTGTCACAATGGCCACTTCATCACCC
Source organism: Leptonychotes weddellii (assembly GCF_054177405.1). Lineage (NCBI taxonomy): Eukaryota > Metazoa > Chordata > Mammalia > Carnivora > Phocidae > Leptonychotes > Leptonychotes weddellii. Next base: position 44,099 of record NC_138384.1, read on the forward strand.
TGGACCTCAGAAGTGCTGCCTCATTAGCTGTTTTCTCCCAGAAAAAGACTAACCTGGGAGGTTTCCATAGAGCTAAACTGGGACCTGTGTCTTCATTTGGGTTCCCCCCAAAGTGGGAGGGACGCTGGGGGTGCTGAGGAGGGATGGGTGGGACAGGAAGCGGGGAGAAAAAAGGGGTCCCAAGAAGAGAGGGGCTCGGGCCCCCGGGTCCATCGGAGCAATGCCCTGGCATCGTCTTGTCTGAGCCACGCGTCTGCCTTCACTTGTGCCTGAAGCTGCCGCTTTACAACCCTGGAGGCAGGAAGCCCGGTCCCCAGAGCCACAGCGGTCTCAGGGTGGGCCGAGGGGCCTGAAGACATCTGCTCCCCCTTTCCCCGGACAAACCGAAGATGAACTATCAGAGAGAGAGGAACGAGAACACAGGGAGGAAAGGAGCCGTGGGGGAAGAGGAACCTTAGGGACCTTAGGGACCTCGCTGGGCTGAGGATTTTTTCTCAGGAGGCTGGGGAGGGCGTAGGCACTTCCTGCTGTTTGTTCCGAAAGTGGTCTTTTGGCCCCAGAATACTGGGACACTTAGAATAAACATGGAGAAGGCCAAAGGCAGCATCTAGACAAGCCTGGGGGACAGAAGGGCTAAAATTCAAGAATTCCGCCAAGGGCATGTCCCAGGACGTTTACCTGCCAACCTGCATCTAACCTGGAAGGTACCGGGGGGCGAGTTGACCCCTGCGAGTAACCACACGCCTTGCTGGGGCCGAGGCCTACATCAGAGGGGTCCAGTTCCAGCTGACCCCTGGCCCAGCCATCTGGGGACACTTTCAGATAATTCTGCTCAGGGCCCACCACTGCCTCACAAGTCTGAGGATAATAAAACAGCGAACACACCATCTCAGTAAGTGCCACAGGCGGTTTATGTCCCAACACTCAGTTTTCACACCAACTCCAGCAGGGAAGTGCTGCAATTATGGACATTCGATGGTGGGTAAACTGAGGCACAGAGAAGCGAGGTCACCTGCTTGGGCTGCACTGCAAATGGCAGAGCCAGGATCTTAACCAGAGTCCACCTCCTCACTGCTAGGCTCAGTGTGAGGTATCTGAGAGCTAGCGCAGCGTGGAGCACTCTCAACCACAGCCACTCCTGCCCTGCCGTTCCAAGCCGTGACCTTCCCTTGGGACAGGCAGATGGCCACAGGCTAGGGCCTGCACCCTCTTGCAGGCCAGCCAAAGCGGGGCCTACTGCGCCAAGTCTCCTGACCACCTTCTCCTGTGTTCCTCAGGGTTTGGATTTTGAGACAGCGATACACCCTCTACGTGACAGTGGTGAACGCGGTGCCCTTGGCGTCTCTCCCCACATCCACGGCCACCATCACCGTGGATGTGCTGGACGTGAATGAGGCCCCTGTCTTTGTACCCCCGATGAAGATGGTGGAAGTGCCCAAGGATGTTGGTGTGGGCCAGGAAATCACATCATACAGGGCCCAGGACCCAGACAGCCTCCAGTGTCAGAAAATCAGGTGGGACTGGAGGCGTGCCTTGGTCTCAAGGCACCCAGGGCTGAAATTCAGCCACATATCTGGAGAACAAGCCGGAGGAGAGACTTAAATTTGTCAGCACCTGGTTGCTCACTACGTCCTAGGAGGGCGGTTGGGGGACACATGGTCCCAGCTGTCTAAGAATGAGGGTTTATCCCTTTCAGGTACCAGATATGGCATGATCCAAGCCATCGGCTGGACATCAACTCAGAAACAGGAGTCATTTCCACTCGAGCCAGTCTGCACGGGGACGACATGAAGGACCACACATTTTCAGCTGTTGTCATAGCTACGGACGATGGTAAGGGTTTGAAAGTTTCATCACTGGGCCACGTCCCTCCACTGATGCAAAGCTCTGAAACATGTTATGCTCCATGTTGTGGCTAAGCTGCGTGTACGTGATCTCAACGTATCTCCACCAGAAACTGATGAGGAGGAACTGTATTATCTTACCCATTTTATCCATGAAAACGCAGGCTTGCAGAGACGAGACGATCTAAGCTGCATCCTGGGGGCGAGTAAAGGCTTGAGTGAGGCTGTCCAGGCTTCCAAGCAGAACCTCTCAGGGAGTCCAGCAAGGCGACCGGGGCCACACACCATCAGCACTGGGAGGAGAGTAGCGGGACTGCCCCCCAGACACCCTAAGGGACAAAGTACACACATACAGTGCCGTGCCCCATGCCCACACCTTGTACAAATACCCACGTGCATGCCCGCAGGTGATGCTCACATTCACACAGAGCACACAAGCTGACATATGCACACACACTCGGTCATACACATTCACGTGCACTGTCACACTCACACACATACTCTCAGAACACCCTGCTCAGGTGACTTTACCCGGGACCACCAGCACCTGGCAGACCGTACCCATAAATCATGATGCTGGACCCAGGCCTGAGGACCCAGTGAGTACTCAGGGCTCTGTGGAGAAGATGTGTTTGGAGTTAGATTGGAGATAAACGGTAAGATGAAGCAGACTCTTTTCAGGCTGGCTCAGTGAGCCAATGAGAGATAGGACCGTGGGGAGGGGTGCAGGAGGGACAGCCGACCACAGGAGACGGCATTCAAGTTGGAGGAAATGTGGCAGCTCACCAGCTTGTAGGGTCTTAGCTCTTCCGTCTCATTCTGTCCTTAGGGCAACCTCCTGCCACGGGCAACGGGACCCTTCTCCTCACTTTCTCTGAACCAGACTGCCCAGCAGTAGGCTCACAGTGCCTTTCCACCTGCCAGAGGGGACCAGAGCCCCCAGCTGTAAGTATGGGTCACCGGGATCTTTCACCAAAAGATTGTGCACGGACTTGATATGTTACAGCTCACACTGTTAATGTTTTTATCATTTTTAAGTGTTTTCGTATTTTATTATAACTTTGACTCCAAAGATGGGCCATTTAAATATTTATTGTGATAGCATTCTGGTAGATATAAGGGTCTTGAAGAAGAAGCACCTTATTCTAATTTGCCTATAGGTGCCAAAAGAAACCTTCGCATTAGAGAAGTTTCCAGAGTATACAGTGTCCCAGTGATAATCCTGGTTTCCAGAGTGGGCTGAGTGCCCGGAGACCAGGCATGGGCTGAGGGTCTCAAGCCTCCTGGGAAAGGGGCAGGGACCCTAAGCAAAGCAGTTCTGTCTGGGTGGATGCAGGATGGGGAAGTAGGCCCCAGAGAGGCCCTGGAAGGAACTGTGACAACTCCCTGTTCTCCCACCCTCTCTCCCGGCCACTAAGTTCTGTCCTGGGCTGAAGAGTGTCCGGTCTCTAGAAAGGGACTTACAGGGCAAGAGCTAACCCCATCCACAAGTGCTCATCCCAGAGATGGTCACTGGTGTAAGTTTTCTGTGTCTCATACTAGAAAATATCCTAATACAGAGCCTCTCTGTGCCTCCTCTGTAAAATGGGGATAATACCACTGACATCATGAAGCTGTCGTGAGGATTAAATGAACGAATCTTTTTAATGTAGTGGAAGCGATATACACACTCGAGCTAACTACAGACGCCTCCACCTTGCCACACCCATTTATGCCTCGCCACCAGTCACCACCCCGGAGACTGTTCATTTTGCACACAAATGGGCCTCATTCTTTTCAATGGACTGCAGAACATGCTGGTCCGTAACAGGGCTTGTTTATTTAATTGTCCCCAGTGGAGACAGTCTGGTTGTTTCTTGTCTATTGTACCCAAGGGTGTTTGCAAAAACAGGTGTGAGCATCTGTTTGGGGTTATCTCCTATAAACATAATCTCGCCCAAACGTCACGTGTGTTTAAATCTCAAATAGGTGTAACCAGCACACTCCCACCCTTTGCTAGGAGGGTCTCCTTCCCTGCCTCGGAGGGGTCTGATGCCTAACCTACACATAGTCGGCGCTCACTCTCCAGTAATTAGAAAATGCACTTTGACAGGAAGAAAACAGCTCCCATATCCAGAGCAACACAGCAGTCGACCAACTGGTCGTGTAGACCTTTCCAGATTTTAAATATAATAGGGTGCCCTTATCTTTACTTACCTTGCATAAAATGTTATATATATAATTTTAATACTCAGCTGTCCCTTTTCTCCCTACCGCGCAGCCCAGGCCCGAACCCGTCAGTGTGCAGAGCCTGCTTAGGGGTGGGGGCCGGGAAGGGGAGGGGGGCAGCGCCACCAGAGCGACAGCTCAGAGAGCTTCTCAACGTCGGGAGTCCTTACTGCCCTGATTTTACAGAAGAGGAAACTGAGGCACCACCACGTGGTCTCTCGGGGCAGTCAGTACCGCAAAACTTTTCTGCCCCCTCTGAGGGGCTTCCATCAAAATCCTTACTGCCCCGTCGAAGGGGAAAAACAAACAAAAAACAAAACGTAGTTCTGGGACTCCTGGAGCGGTGTCCGGCTCACGCGCGTCCCCGACCTCCCGGCCCTGCGCCCACGGCCCCGACCCGCCTGGACCCCAACCCGTCCAGCCCTGCCCGGAGCCCCACCGACCCCCGGAACGGACCCAGCCCCGCCCCGGACCCGCCCCCGCCCCACACCCCACCTCCCGCAGGTGCCCTCAACTCCACTTCCGGTCCTGGGCGGAGCCTCCGCGGCCCCCGCAGGTCTGTGCGCCCCTGTCGCGACCCACCCCCAGCCCTGCAGCGAAGCCCCTGGGACAGCCCAGGTGGACCCCGAGTGGAGCCGCCCTCCCCGCCGGAGGGACGCGCCGCCCAACCTGGGTCTGGTCGGACACATGGCTCTTGGGCCCTGGGAGGGGCCAGGGTCCGGGCAAGGGCGGGCTCGGGGAGGCGCCTGCACCCCGGGACCAGCTCCCGTTCTGGGGGAGACTGATGCGGGCCGCTCCGAGACTGCGGGCGCTCCAGCGACACCTGGGCTCCTCGGAGGTAGGGGATAGGCCCCGAGCTGGTTCCGGCTCGTCAGCAGGGCCAGGGCTAAGGTCCCAGGTGACCCCTGAGCCAGGGGACAGAGGGCTGGACTCCGGGAGAACGAGCACCCCGGGTCCGGCCACCCGCAGCCGGCACGGAGTGGCTGGAGTGGGGGGCCTCTGCGCGGAGATGCCCTTCAGTGTCCGGACGGAGGGGAGGGGGCCCGGTAGGAGTTGGTGTGGCGGAGTGGGGGGCTGGCCGGCATTGTTTATCAACCGTCTTTCAGTGTGTTAACCCCACAGCCTCCGCGGCTGACTCAGCAGCTCCTAGCCACCCCGCCCCCCAGGGTCCAGCTCTAGGGCCAGTGTGGACCCGGGGCTGGGCCCCACGTGCTCATTCTGTCCCTCTCTTGGGGCGCAGGGCAGAGGCATGGAGCCGACCAGCAGCCCGCTGACCACACACGTGCTGGACACTGCCTCGGGGCTTCCGGCCCAGGGCCTCTGCCTCTGTCTGTCTAGGTTTGAGGACCATGGCCGGCAGTGGACAGAGCTGAGGAAAAGGTAGGCTTGAGGTCTGGGCGGGAGGTGAGTCCAGACCACCTCTCCAAAGCCAGGGGGCAAGGAGAAGAACGCAGCCAGCCAGTGAGTGCTGACGGCTGTGGTGTGGTCCCCTCAGCCTCACAGCCCCAGTGCCTCTCCCTGAGGGCAGGGCTGGCTAAGGCTAAGGTGTAACCCAAGGGCCTCACGGTTACCGTGATTAACAGGTAACTTTGTGCCAGGCAGCTGAGCACATTACTTCTCTTCTTATTCTCACTACAGCCTGTGGGCAGGCCCCATAATTACCCCTTTTATAGATGGGGAGACTGAGACAGCAAGAGGTAAGTAAAAGCTGGGATCCCATGCCTCGCCTGGCGGCTGGGCCCCTCAGCAGGACCGGGGGCCCTGGCCCCAGGTTCAGGCACCGCCTGGTAGCTGCCCTGTGAGCCTCTCCAAGGAGGCAGGCTCCCTCTGGTGGTGGGAGTGGGCGGCCGGGCCCCAAAGGTTCAGGGCCCGAGGGCGTGGAGCTCATCCCCCGCCCTTCACCGAGGCTGGGGGTCCAGGTCCCATCTGAGTGGCCTGCTCTGGTCCTAAAAGAATCCATGGAGTCCCTTGGAGGGTCACAGACCCATTCCCAACCCCCCATAAACTGTGGGTACAGGACAGAAACTTGAATCACAGCTGGTGGGAACGATGCCAGGGCTCTCCAGGGGTGACCGGGGAGGGGGCATAAATCGGTGAGCAAAGCGACAGGCCCTCCATTCGGACACTCCGTGCAGGGCACACTGGCCACCATGCAGATGGGGGTGTGGGTACAGTTACTGGCTAGAAAGCCACACGCAGTGTAGTAAATGAAAAGTACAAGTTATCAAACAGTATGTACAGTATAATCCATTTTAGGGTATTTTCCTAAGTTTACAAATAAGCAGGGCACCTGGGTGGCTCAGTTGGTTAAGCGACTGCCTTCGGCTCAGGTCATGATCCTGGAGTCCCTGGATCGAGTCCCGCATCGGGCTCTCTGCTCAGCAGGGAGTCTGCTTCTCCCTCTGACCCTCCCCCCTCTCATGTGCTCTCTCTCTCTATCTCATTCTCTCTCAAATAAATAAATAAAATCTTAAAAAAAAAAAAGTTTACAAATAAGCAGTTATGTGTAGAGAAAATCTGGAAAAATATATGCCAATATAAAGGGATTGTTGCTCATAAAATAGATTTGGTTTTTTTGTGTTTTTTTTACTTTTCTGCTTCTCTGTATTGGGAGTTCTGTCTACAAAGACAGTGCAGTGGTGTCCCTGAGCTCCTCCGGGACCCCAGGCCCTAGACCTGCTGTGGGGGAGTCTGAGGCCCCTGGCCATGCAGACCCTGGAGGACCAAGCAGGGGCGAGTCCTCACCAACCCCTCCCTCCACTCTCCCCAGCTACACCGACTCGGACGGCCGCTGCCCAGGGCTCCTGCCACCAGGCCCGATGAAGGCAGGCACCTACAAGCTGTCCTTTGACACCGAGGGCTACTGGAAGAAGAGGGGGCAGGAGAGCTTCTACCCATACGTGGAGGTGAGGGCCCACGGTGGAGGCCCGTGACTCACCCAGGTCCCTGCAGTGGGCAGGCTGGTCCTACCCCTCCCACCTCTCCCAGGGCGGTAGCAGTGAGTCCACGGCTTTGAGCTCCCAGAAAAAAGGTGTCCAGGGACTTTACCACAACACACCCGTCCCTGCCCTGTCCCTGGGTGAGGCTGTGGGGGGCAGGGCCCAAAGTGACTCAGCCCCTGTGGGACAAAGGCGCTCACCTGACCCTGTTCAAGGTGGATCTTTTGGGTTCCTCAAGTCGATGACTCTCTCCAGAGAGGATTCAGCCGCATCGCAGCCCTGGCCAGGTTTCCAGCTTTCCACAAGCCCCAGCTGGCCCCGCTTAACTCTGCCCCTGGCCCACAGTCTGGGCTGCTTGCGTGCTGCATACGAGCCCCTCAATCTCTTCCGGTGCCTTCTCTGCTTCTCAGGTTGTTTTCACCATCACTGACGAGACCCACCGGTTCCACGTGCCCCTGCTGCTGAGCCCATGGTCCTACACCACGTATCGAGGGAGCTAGTGGCCGGGCCATCACCTCTGGCCAGCTGCGGGCCTGTGAGCACTGATCCCATCCCCACGGCTCCCTGAGACACCCCAAGAGAGGGCAGCAGGGCATCTCCCTGTGGGAGATTCTGGCCCTCCACCTCCAGTTGCCGTTGAGTCTCAGGCCTCAGTAAAGTCGGTGTCGGTATCTGTAAGGCTGCTGCAGTCCCTGGGCTCAGCTGGTGCTGCCCTGGCCCCGAGGTGGGAGGGAGGGCAGGGGTATGCACAGACCGGACGGGCAGCAGGGAAGGAAGTGGTCAGGGCACCGTGGGCCCGGGAGGTGCCTCTCCCACACAGCAAGGCAAAAGGACACATAGCAAATGTAGAAAACCTTTATTTGTAGATGATACAAATCTAAAAAAAAAAACAGTTCCTGTCCTTGGTGAAAGGGAAGGTCATCCAGGGAGCAGTCCTGGGCAAGCACTACGTCGGGGTGCCCACGAGTCCCGCGGGGCCCTGGCCCAGCATCTGCCCGATCACAGCTGTCTCCAGAGGCTTGAAGCCCACGTTGTCCAGAGGGATCCCAAAGGCCAGGAGCTTCGCCTCATAGGTGCGCAGCAGGTCATTGTGGGCCTGTAGGGTCAGAGCGGCATCAGGGGAGGGGGCGAGGCCGCACCGAGGCTGACTCTAGCCCAGGCCCCCTCAGCTCTGGAGGACGCGGGAGGGTGACAGTGGAAAACCGTAAAGCTGACCTTAACCAGTGGCTCACAGTACACCACACCTGGGTCATAAACACTTCCATGTACATGAACTCAAGTAATTCACAATGGGAGATGCTGCCGTTGTTCCTATTTCAAAGATGGGGAAACTGAGGCAGAAGATACAGACTCAGCAGAACTGTGGTCTGAGCACGCTCCTGGTTCCTTGTCAGGCATTCGTCAATCAAACTGGTCATTCTTGACTTCCCGGACATGACCTTGCACGTGTACGTGCTCGGCCTCACTGAGCCTCCCTGCTTTGTCTGATGGTATCTCCTGCCCCCCCACCCCAGGAAGGCTAAGGTCTGGGCAACAGTGCTGCTGGGGCCAATGGGAGGCATGGTTCCTATTCCCTACTCTGGGAAACGGCTATTTTTTAAAGAGTGAATTGCATCAGATGGTTGTAAGGGTTTGAAGAGCTGATGCATGTGAAAAGCTTGGAGCCTGGCCTGACTCAGATCCAAAGCCCAAAAGGGCTCATTATCCTCACCATCATCAAGAAAAGGGTTGCTGGAGCTTGGAACTGAGATTTCAAGGGTGAACTATGGCCAAGCTCCAGAGAGAACTTGGGGCCTGGGGCCTGGCTCTCACCCTTCTCTGGGGGACGGACCTCCTGACAGTCAGGTACAAGTAATGGACATTCCCCCAGAAGTGCACACAGTAAATGGCCCTAATGTTGTGCGTGTAAATATCAGGGGATGCGCAGCATCTAAGGGAAGGGCCCGGGGGGGGCAGGGCCAAGGAGAGGCCCAGCGAGATCTGGTCACCATGGAACCCAGCGCCAATGACAGGCACTCCCTCCCTCCTGGGGTTCCACACCCAGGGCGCACAGAACCACAAAGCAACCTCCACCCTGCATATTTACAGGCTTATCTGAGTCATACTCGTGGGGTGGCTGCTCGAGGTAAATGTATCTGGAGGCAGCACTATGTCTGTATTCCCCACAGGCAAAGGCCAGATAGCTGTGGGCTCAGCCATGGAAGCGGGACCACTGGGGAGAGGGCCCAGGCCTCTTGGGTACACGGGGCAGACAACAGCAGGCTCAAGGCACCCACTGCCCCTCCCCGGCTGCAGGAGGCTTCCATGCTGATGCGTGGTTTTGGTGTGGATAGGGTGTGCAGCTTTCATCGGACTTACAAAGGAGGCAGAGAAAGTTAGACTTGTAACTGTCCCCTGCGTGGAGGAAGCAAAGGAAGCCCATCCAATCACCCCAGAGGCCACGTCACCGAGAGCAAGGGTCAGATGGGAGACAGGAACAGAGTGTGCTGGACAAACAAATTGCCCTCATCTACCAGATATCCCCTGGGCAGTCCCTGTAAGGGACACCAGGACAGTGGCCAGAGTTGTGGGGATGTGGCCCAGGCCACACACAGTGACCTGAGACGGCACAGACAGCCTCAGGCTGTGTCTACCTCCAAGGTGTAGATAAGGTGGGGCCCTGAGAGAGGGGCAGGGGGGCTCCTGGTACCTTGCAGACCCGGGCCAGCTCATACTGCAAGTCCTTGATAGTGTTGTTCTTTGATTCTAGAACATCCTAAGGAGAGAAAGGTGGATGTGAGTTTGAGCCTGTCTTTGGGCTGAAGGAGACAGGGGTTGGTGGGGGTCTGGAAGCTCCAGCAGGAGACCTCAGACATCCAGGGAATAGCAGCCGGGCTCCATCAGTGTAGACGTCCACACAGGGAGCAGCCAGCTAGCACGGAAAGGTCTTCAAAGGAGAAAGGGAAAAATAGGATAAGCCTCTCTGTAAGGAAACCGTCTAGATGGTGGGAAGTGAGGACAAGAGTTTAGAGAAGCCAGGCCACCAACGGTCCAGGGAAGGGCCCTTGAGCCCCCACCTGCCTCCTAGGAGGGTTCCTCCAGGCAAGCCAGGGAATTGACCAGGAAAGGCCCTGGCCCATGGACACAGCTGCAGCGACCACTATGGATGGGACTGATTTTATCCCCTCATCATGACTGCTGGCAACAGCCTCACCCAGCTCCGAGACCAGGCGCCCTTCCCAACAGCAGAGGCGGGAAAGCTCTCCCGTTTCCAAGAGCGCCCTCACTCCCTGCCTGGCAGAGTTCACAAGTAGGTACAAGGATACGAGGATAGAGACGGGCCCCCAGACCCCGGTCCACAGTGCTGCCAGCCCACACGAGGCCCCGAGAGCCTGTCCCAGGTGACTCTGGCCCCACAGACCCTGCCGCCCGCCGAGCCGGGACTCGCGACTGCCCAGGAGCAACATCTGGTCTCAGCCGGAAATGGGCACCATGTCTCCTTGGACTCCTCAGCCCTCTTCCATCAGCAACAAGTCCTTCATCCCGCATCGGGGCCAGCTCACCTCCTGCCTTCCCAGGGGGGGCTCTGTCTGATCCAGTCCACCCCACCCAGAACCTTCCATGGTTCCTCACCAGCCTCAAACTCAGGCACACCCAACACGCTTCGGAACCACTCCCATCCAGCCGGCTCTGCCCTCCTCCCCTCAGCCTTGCATTCCCCCCAACACCCAAGCAGCAAGGCGCTCACACGTGTCCAACAGCACTGTTGGGAGCTGCAAGCCTCAGGTCAAGGCCAGGCGGGCAGCAAGCCAGCCTACGGTGTTTTGGGTTTTTTTTTAAGATTTATTTATTTGAAAGAGAGAGAGAGGGGCGCCTGGGTGGCTCAGTTGTTAAGCATCTGCCTTCGGCTCAGGTCATGATCCCAGGGTCCTGGGATCGAGTCCCACATCGGGGTCCCTGCTCGGCAGGAAGCCCACTTCTCCCTCTCCCACTCCCCCTGCTTGTGTTCCTGCTTTCGCTGTCTCTCTCTGTCAAATAAATAAATAAAAAAATCTTTAAAAAAAAAAAAAAAAAAAAAAAGAAAGAGAGAGAGAGAGAACGTGTGCCTAAGAGCGGGGGAGGGGAAGAGGGCGAGGGAGAGACAGAATCTCAAGCAGACTCCACACTGAGCGCAGAGCCCGATACAGGGCTCAATCTCACGGGTCGTGAGATCGGGACCTGGGCGGAAACCAAGAGTCAGACAGGCATGTAATCAACTGAGCCACTCAGGCACCCCGAAAGGGCTTTAAGAAAAGATTAGGTGACCCGACACAGTTACTCCTCTGAGCCTGGGTGCCATGTGAGCAGACAGGGTTACTGCATGTTGACAAATCACCTGAAAAATGCTGTCTGTGTATTTGCACGGGGCGCCTGGGTGGCTCAGTTGTTACACGTCCGCCTTCAGCTCAGGTCATGATCCCAGGGTCCTGGGGTCGAGCCCCGCATCGGGCTCCCTGCTCAGTGGGAAGCCTGCTTCTCCCTCTCCCTCTGCCTGCAGCTCCCCCTGCTTGTGCTCTCTTTCTCACTATCTCTATCTCTGTCAAATAAATAAATAAAATCTTAAACACACACACACACACACACATACACACATACACATACACACACACTCACACACACACGCATACACACACACATACACACACACATACACACACACACCTACCTGTACAGTGAAGCCTCCTTAAGCCCCTGACTCAGTTTCTCTGTGAAGGAAGAGCAGAGGAGGCACCCTCCAGCCTGGAAGGATCTGTCTCTGGGACAAGCTGGCCGCCCCTCCCTGGGCCTCCCTATGGAGACGTGCAGACCCCCAAGGGCCCTGCACCTGGGGCCGCCTCAGGCCTGAAGGCTGCAGGTCACCCAGGTGGCCAGGATCCCAGCACAACCACTTCCCAGCAGCAACAAAGACCCCTTGTCCGTTCTTTCTGTGACACGTCCTAGCGAGGCCCAGGGAACAGACACAAGGCCCAGCTCCGGGCAGGAGATGACCTGCCAGGTGCTGGCAGGCTTCTGCCTGGTGATCGCTGTTCTGATTCCTGTCCGTGGGCGCCCAGGCCTCATCTGTCTGGTTTAATGCTCTCCCCTGTGCCCAAGACAGCCCCCCCAGAGAGGACTACCACACAGAACCGTGAACTCACGACTGGACAAATGCTCTAGCCTCTGCTCAGACCTTAACTCCCTCTGGGAAGCCTGCCCCAGTACCCGCCACACAGCCCTGTATGTCCCCGTCCTGACTGCCCACAGCCTACATCAAGAAGGACATCCTCGCATCCCCGGCGGACTGTGGCCGTGGCCTTGGCTACGAGCTCATGGGCCCGGCTGTCCCCCAGGCCTATCTCTAGGTTTGTCACCAGACGTCTGAGGAGTGCAGGCCCTGAGTTTTGAGAGCAGCTTGAGAGACCCGGGGCCTGACAGGCTAAGCTAAACCCAGCCTGAGCACTGGATGGGCAGTGGGCTCAGGGCCAGAAGGTGCCAAGAGGTTAAGGAGGGGACTGGGGAAACACCGAGCAACAGAGAGCCTGGGGAGGCTGTGAGCAGACGTCTGCAAGCCCCATCTGTGCTCCGGCCACAGGAAACCCATGACGGCCCCTCCCCAGTGTTACCAGAAGGTCTCCACTGGAGTGACGGAGGCTGGACACACACACATCCAACACGCGGCCCCAACCCGAGCCCCGGACACCTGCTGGGGGACAAGAACGGGAGGCTGCAGCCTGGGACCCACCTCCAGTTTGCGGGACACAAGGGTCAGCGCCGCGGGGTCCAGGTTGGAGGCTGCCAGCACCTCACTGAACTGCACCTCCTTCTTCTCCACAGAAGCACTCAGCACCTGCAGCTTCCGCTCCAGAACCAGGTTCTTGAAACCCACCTTCTGCTGCACCTCCAGGATGGCCGCAGTAAACTTCCTGTACAGCTCGTCCCGCTCCTGCTGCACCTGCAAGGGACAGGCTGTGGGGGACAAAGAGGCCACCTGCCCTGGGGGCATCTCGCTGGGGAGAAGCCGCCTCCCACCTCTGCCCCTGGACCAGAACATACCTCTTCTGCAGAGTGAACCCCTTGCACCTGGGTCCCCCCACGGGTGGGTGGGTCTGTGTGCTGTCTACACTGCCTGCACGCCCACTCTCTGTGATGGAATTAAAGGCATGCAGCCGTCTACACTGTGGAAGGCAGGAGGAAACACTAGCTGGACCCACCTCTACTAAGCTGTTTCAGGAAGCAACAGGGTACCCCGCTTAGAGCTGGAGAGGCACCACAGAGGGGCTGGGGCCCAGGGTTTGGGCAGGACGATCAGGAAAGACACATCCCTGATCACCCCTACGTGGGATCAAAGGCATCAAACTCCAGCGAGCAGTGTTTGGGGAAGGGAGGCTCCTAGGGATCCACACCCTCGGCCAGCCCCAGATCCCAGAACCCCACAGGTCAGCGTGCCCCACAAATAGCAGATCTAGAGAACAACTCTGCAGCCAACTGCCTATTATAAATAAAGGTGTTCTTTTTTTTTTTTTTTT
>NC_138384.1:58113-123314 GCF_054177405.1 Leptonychotes weddellii
ATAAATAATTCCTACTGTTTAATGGCAAATAAAATAAATAAGAATACTATATATGCATATATTGTGGTAACAGCTCAGTGAACATCAGGTACATAAAAGGGTAAAATTGAAAGGATACACAGATGGGCGCCTGGGTAGCTCAGTTGGTTGAGCGACTGCCTTCGGCTCAGGTCATGATCCTGGAGTCCCGGGATCGAGTTCCGCATCGGGCTCCCTGCTTAGCGGGAGTCTGCTTCTCCCTCTCCCGCTCCCCCCTCGTGCTCTCTCTGTCTCTCTCACTCTCTCTCTCAAATAAATAAATAAAATCTTTAAAAAAAAAAAAAGAAAAAGAAATGATACACAGAAAATTAAAAATACGGATGCCTGGGTGACTCAGTCGTTAAGCGTCTGCCTTCAGCTCAGGTCATGATCCCAGGGTCCTGGGATTGAGGCCCGCGTCGTCGGGCTCCTTGCTCAGCGGGGAGCCTGCTTCTCCCTCTCCCTCCGCTGCTCCCCTTGCTTGTGCTCTCTCTCTTGCTCTCTCTCTCTGTCAAATAAATAAAATCTTTTAAAAAAAGAAAATTAAAAATAGTTTTTATATCAGAAAATCATTTCCTTCCAAATTCCTATCACCCTATTAAAAAATTTTCAATGTAGCTATATTGCTTTTTTTCTTAATACGTACTGCATTTGTTTTTTTTTATTATGTTATTATATCAATCACCATACATTACATCATTAGTTTTTGAATATGTACTGCATTTGATAGCTTTGGAGCTGATGAGAATTATGGAAATGGAAGAAGGCATATCCTGGTTTGGACAGAAGTGCAGGAGCAGACTGAGGAGAGATGGATAAGGAGACAGTGGGCGGCGAAAGAGGTTCATAAAGGCAAACACCCAGAGACAACTTGGAACAACACCCACCAGTCCCATCCCGACCCAGGACTAGGCCAAGGCCTTGCTCACCTGCTCCTTGCTCATGTCCTCCGGAGCAAGCCCATCAACAATCGGGGTACCTTTGGTTTTTCCTTTCTTCCCTTTCTTCTTGGGCGCCTTTGATTAAAGAAGAGATGATTGGGTAAGGAAGGCAGGCTCTGTCTAAAGACATCACCATCTGGCTGGCTCTGATTAACCCCCGGGGCACACTGGGACAGGAGGACCTATTCTGGTTCCTGTCTCCTATTGCTCACTGTGTCATGCCCCACCTGGAGCACATCACCGTGCCCTAAGGCTTCCCACCCATAACCACGCACAAAGAAAAGCAAGCACAAATCTTCCTCTTCAGAAGAGAACATTTTCTCCCTCAGAAAGGAAGGGGGGGGAACTCGTTCCAAATCCACTCCTTGGTATGTGGCAGAGACCTCCTGGATATGAATGCAAAATTTACTTGGCCAGGAAGAACCCCAACAGCACACTGTCAAATGTTACCGTGTTCACAATAATGCTTGTAACCACCATAGCGAAACCTGCAAGAAACTATTGGGTATGTGTAAGGAGAAATGGACCTACAGCAATGGTCAGGGGGGTAACATGAGGCTTCTTTTCTTCCAAATATAAAACTCCTTCCAAGAACCCTGGTCAAGAGCTGAAGCAGACAGCACTCACCATGGGTGCTCTGTAAATGGTTCACCACACAGGAATGGCTCCTAGTGTCACACCTGCTTCTAACAACTTTGACAAGATGAAAGAACCTCCCACCCCCACTCACTTCCCAAGGGCCACTCAAGCAGGTACTGAATTTCCAAATCCCCACCTTCTGCCTTCACTTCTCCCAACTCTGTGACCCATGCTTCTGTGTGTGCATGCATCCCCATGTTTCTGTAACATTTCTGTGTATGCATCTAAATGTCTCTATTAATGTTTCTATATGTGTATGTGTATGTCTATGTGTCTGTTAACATTTTTATGATTACAAAAAAATTTTTACACGGATATCTTAGAAAACATAGAAAAGCAAAAAGAAAATAGGAAAATCACCCATATTCGGACAAGCTAGTGATAAACTTAAGTATTTTGGTGGCCTTTTCCAGTTGATTCTAAAAGACCCACGCACTGAAATCTTCACTCCTAACGTACTGCCGTCTTTCTCATCCCTCTACTCCAAGAAGTCCACCCCATGAGAAGGTCCCACCGGTTCATAACTACTTGGCAACTCACAGCCAAATGCAGGGGCTTGGCATAGCTCCTGGAGAGGGGTCCTCCCCACTAGCTCATACCCCTCCTGCTGCATCTGCCTGGAAAATGAGCTACTGAAAACTCCTCTATCAGAGTGGTGGGGCAGCTGAGGGCCCTGATAGTGAGACAGGGAGGAAGAACTGGCGAGGCAGAGAGCTCCCACCCTGCTCATCTCCATAGAGGCCTGACTCCTCCAAGGCTCTCCAAGGAAAGAGCAGCTCCTGTGCCCTGAGGCTCTGTCCAGGACGCCTCGGGGTAGACGGACCTCTAGCCACTCTGGTACGCCCCAGGCTCTTCACCCCAGAGACTGGAGGTCCTAGGGTATCGCCTGCCCCCGACTGTACTCCAGGCCCCTAACCCTAGGTCCCAAGGATCTGGAGGACTGAGACTTCCTTCCAGATAGGAAATCCTTCTGACCCAGGTTGTCTTCTGGAAAGCGTGCACACCAGACCCTGGATGGGGGGGGGGGGGGGCGCGTTTATGCGCACCCCTGTGAGCACCGGATCCTGGAGAGCCCAGATCTCTCAGCTCCAAGAGGGTGCGGGATCCGCAGCACCCAGTGCTCTCCCCACGAAGACGCCACGAGAGCACCAAGGCCTCAGTGCCAGGAACCCAGAACTCCAGGCCTCCCCATTCTGGGGTCTCAGCGTGCACAGGTCCCGGGGACCCAGGCCTCCCCGTCCAGTCGTCTCTCTGCGCGCAGGGCCGGCTAACCAAGGAGCCCCAGGTCCCCGCGCCTCCTCACCATGGCTCTGGTGGTCGAGACCGGCCGCGGCCTGCAGACAGACGGCTCCCGCCCCGCCGAGGCTGCGCCGTCTCCCGGCAACCGATGGGCGGTCCCGCGCGAAGTCTCGGAGATCCTCGCGAGACTCAGCCGGCCGCGACAGCCCCTCGCAACAGCCCAGGCGAGTTCCTAGCAACGCACACTGGGCGGAACCCGGGGTTGCAGAGTCGGGTAGACTTTTCCGGCAGCCCCGTATCAACCACGCGCTTCATCTCCCCGAAATTCCTAAACGCATTTCGTTGCGGGATTTTGCGTGTGTCCGAGACTAGAACTTAAGCTCCATGAAGGGGGGAGGAACTGTTTTCTCTTACGTCCCGCGCCTACAACAGTACATAGCAGGTGCTCGGCAGAGATGCTTTCGGTGAAGGCCGGAGACAGGGAGCAAAGAAGGATCGGCCACCCAAGGCTCCCAGAAGGTACCCAAACGAGATTCAAGTCTGGGCTGAGATTATGCCCACGGGCCACACCCCACCCTGCCCGCCTTTGAAGATTGCTCCCACCTGCTGTCGGAGTGGGGTTGGAAGATGGCTGGGTTTCTGCAAACCGTCAGAACAAAACGAAAATAGGAGAGAAAAATATTTTCCAGCTAGCTCTGAAGTGTCTCCTTCTCAAACATAGACTGCTCTTCCTGAGGAGGCCTCCTCTGTGGCCCCTGTCCTTACGGACGAGGACATTGAGGACAAACGAGAAGCGTCTGCCAGAAGTTTCCAGACAGGCACTGCAGGAAAAAAGAGAGTTTTGAGGTTCCCTTCCTAACCTTTTGCTCTGAAAACCGCTAGTCATTATATGATTTCGAAAGTGAATTTCACCCTATTACCTATGTGCATCACTCTGTCACCCAGAAAGCTGAGAGTGCCCGTCTTTACACAGTATTTGTCCTCTTTTTTTCTACACCCTCTACATTGGCATCTTCCTAACTAGTGGTTTTGCAGCAGGTCATGTTTTCCCATCTGCTTGGGGATGGAGAAGATTCCAGAATCTTCTCCCCCTGGAGAGTTGCACTGAGGACAGAGTGTGAGTACAGAAGAAGGGCTTAGGTGAGCTTGGATCGGCCAGTCCCACCCAAGGAGGAAAATGCCTCGCTTGTTGGGCTTGCTTAGGCCCCAGCTCACACACAGAGGTAGGGATCTGAGAGCCACAGTGATGACCCTAAGGGGCTTCTGGTTGCCCACCCAAGCCCTGGCTGCTTTGGAGTGGGGCTCGCACAGAGCCTGATTTACTTATAGCTGGCCCAGAGGCCTTTGTGAAGTCTGGTCATGTCACTGTGCCTGGACAGCCAAGAGCCTACGCCTCTGAGCCAGACACCACTGGCCTGATAGGGGCCTCCTCCCGCAATGCCAGGGCCTCCCAGAGGAGGGTTGGCAGGCAAGACAGTGCAGCTGGGTAACACAGAGGGGTAATTATTGTTATTTAACACTGCCCAATATGCTAGGTGCCTCATGCTGATTGGCTTTTTTGCTTTAGAAGTCTGGGATCTCTGAATTAAATAAATGCATTAACATTAATTCCTTCCAGCAAAAAGGGCAAAAGAATAAGAGGGTTAGCTAAGGATAACCAGACAGGGAATTCATTTGTCAAAACCAACAGAGTCACCTAGTTTATCGGTATGGATTGCAGAGATGAACAGTTCAAGGGAGCCCTGGCCAGCAACTCCCTGGGCTCCTGACAGGGCCCACGGTGACCTGTGCTTTTCATATCGTATTTGAGTTCAGATTCTTAGAAAAGAGCCTTTTCTTCACATGTGTGGCTCCAGATACTTTTATTCAGCATCATGCTGTGCAGCTCTGAAGCCCAGATAAATGGCATCTGAGTTTCCAGCAAAATCACAGAGGAAATGTTGATACATACAGACCCACTGATGTTGTCTCATGTCTGGCTCTTCCTAATGCCTGCTTCCTCGGTGGTCAGGTAAACCACCCCGGGCCACAAAATCAACTCGATAGATGCCTGGATGTTAGGACAATAGAGTCCTTAAGAAGACTGAACTCTCTTTATTTATTTATTTTTGGGCTCTCTTTTAGAGATCGATAGTGAAGTGTTTACAAATGAAATTATATAGTGCGTAGGATTTGTTTCAAAACAATCTAGCAGGAGTGCCTGGGTGGCTCAGTTGGTTAGGTGTCCGACTCGATCTCAGCTCAGGTCTTGATCTCAGGGTCATGAGTTCAAGCCCCCTGTTAGACTCCACACTGGGCATGGAGCCTACTCAAAACAAAACAAAAACAATCCAGCAGTGGAGGGAGGTGATTGATAGTAGGGAGGAAAGAAGATCAGCCATGAGTTGGTAACTGTTGAATCTTGGTGATGGGATAATGGGTACATGCAGGTTAATCATGCTATTCTCTCTCCTTTTATTTGAAAATGTTCTTTTTTAAAAAAAAAAAAAAGATTTTATTTATTTATTTGAGAGAGAGAGAGAACGAGAGACAGAGAGCATGAGAGGGAGGAGGGTCAGAGGGAGAAGCAGACTCCCCGCCAAGCAGGGAGCCCGATGCCAGGGACTCGATCCCAGGACTCCAGGATCATGACCTGAGCCGAAGGCAGTCGCCTAACCAACTGAGCCACCCAGGCGCCCTTGAAAATGTTCTTAATGAAAAGTTAAAAATAAATAAACACTGGCCTCTGGAATCAGATCACTTGCTGCTTACCGGCTGGGATGCCTTTGACAAGACCCCCTCTGTATCCACCTATTCATCTCTCAGATGGGGATAATTATTAAACAACTGCTCTTACAGTTACTATGACTACATAACAGGTCACCCCCAAAAAGTAGTGGTTTAATACAGTGGCAATATCTCTCTTGCTCATGAATTTACAACTCAGCCAGGACTCGGTGGGACAGGACACCTCAGCTCCACAGACCACCCCCAGAGGGGTGGCTCAAAGGTGGAGTCTCATGTCTGCCCATTGACTGAGAGACTTGAGTCTGGCCTAATGGCTATTGCCGGCCAGAACACACACAGGTGGCCTCTCAAGTGGCTTGGGCTTCCTCACACAAGGTGGCCAGATTCCAGGGGGGCCTCCTGAGCTGAATCCCCTTATGACCCAACTTCAGAAGTCACATGGCATCATTTCTGCCACACTCTATTGGCCAGAGCCATCACAAGCCTCGCCCAGGT
Source organism: Leptonychotes weddellii (assembly GCF_054177405.1). Taxonomy (NCBI): domain Eukaryota; kingdom Metazoa; phylum Chordata; class Mammalia; order Carnivora; family Phocidae; genus Leptonychotes; species Leptonychotes weddellii. The sequence goes on from NC_138384.1 coordinate 64,173, forward strand.
TCAACAGAAGGAGTATCGATGGGGGAGTGTCTTGATGGGAGTGGAAGGTTCTGGAAGTGGAATCAGAAATACTTATCTGACCATTTTGAGAACTACAATCTGTCACCCCAGCTGACTCTGAACAGCCAGTGCCCATCCACTGCCCCAGCTTCCTAGGGCACTGACTGGCTCGCTTATGTCCCCACCACCCACCCTATAATTCAGTTTCTTCCCTGAGAGAACATTCTCTCCCCATTTTGGGGTCGCAAGGAGGCCATGGCTCACAACAATGGCCAGTTCTAGTGGGTCATGAAATCATTTTAGAAGGTTGCAGACTGCAGTTTTTGTTTTCATTTGTTTTGTAAACTAAAGAAAAATGGGAACTATTAGCCAGCCTCGCTGACTGACAATCTTGAAGGCTGTGGGTTCTGTATGACTGGAGTTGGACGGGGCAATGAGTGCCTTGGTTGGCTGAAGCTATGTGGACCACCTGCCTTTGAGATGGTGCCTTTCCTGCAAACACCAAGTTCATACCCACCTCCCTCTTCTGTGGGCCTTTTCCACTCCCAGCCGGGAACAAACTCTTTCTCCCTGATGCTTTTCTTTGGTTTGGTTTGTTTTTATAAAAGTGCAGCCTTTGGGCTTGGATTCAGACCCTTTGGCTTCCAGTGCCTGGCTGTGTAACCTTGGTCAGCTTACCTACCCTCTCTGTACTCAAGTTTCTTCACCTGGAAAACCAGGACACCGTCTTCTTAGGATCTCTGGGGGAATGACTGAGATACTGTGCACAAAGAGCTTGGCACGGGGTCGCGTTCCAGGGACTTGCGTGTCGTTCTCAGCGTGCCCAGACCCTGCCTTCCCTCCCGGGGCCCTCTCTCTGCCCGCTCCCATCTCCCTACCTCCCATCTCCCACCCACGCCCCCATCCGGCCTCGCCATTAAACTCTCGCCCAGCCCCACCCGCAGTGTTCTTCACAGTATTCATCACAATCTGCAATTCTTGGCTTTGGGGCCAAGGGTTTGGGCGCCGCCTTTGCTTCTCCTCTGTGCCTCCTCTCCATTGGCCCGCGAGGCGCCGGCACGTAGCCGGCACCCCATAAATATCTGGGGGTGAACAAATGGACGAAAGTTGGCACGGCTGCAGGAGAAGTGAGCGCGCTGGGGGCGCAGAGGGCGCAAGGGCCGGGCCGAGGATGGGAGGCCGCCGCCGGTTGCGGGTGGGTCCGCAGCTCCGGAGGTCGGTGGGAGAGGTGGTCCGCAGAGCCTGGGCCGGCAGGGGGCGCGCGCGGGGCGGGGCGGGGCCGCACCTGTGCTGCGGGGCTCCGGGGGGAGGATGCTAGGGGGAACCCGGGCCCCGGAGCAGCTGCGCGCCCCGCCCCGCGGGCTCCTCCCTGCCGCCGCGGCCCCCCGGCTGCTGCCCCGATGCGCTGCGCCGCGAGCTGGGGCCGAGTCGCCGCCGCAGCTGCAGGGGCGCCCGGGCTGGGTGACGCCGCCGCCGCCCGCGCCCCTCCCAGACCCCGCCGGCCGCATGGAGACCCCGGAGGGCGCCGGCCCGGGAGGTGAGTGCGGCCCCAAGTCCCCAGGAGTCCCCGAGCTGCGCCTTCCCCCGCAGCCAGCCGCAGCCCCTTCCCCCCTGGCCCACTCGTCGGCCGCTCCCGGGGGCCGCACAAGACCCACCGGTAGCTCCGAGTTGCGCCTGGCCGGAGCCGGAGGAAGCCTGGCCTGCCGCCGGGGGAGCTAGGCCGGGGGCACCTCCCGGGAACGGCCCCCGCTTTAGGCGGGGGGCGCACACATCGCGTCCCCGCCCCCTTGTCCTCTGCGCTTTCAGTCGCCTGGCGCGCTCCTGGGTGGTTGGCCCAGAGTTTCGTGCTGAACCCCAAACCAGCAGAGCAGGGGTCCGGGGGGTCTGGGCATGGGGCGTGTCTGGGCCGCAGTTTGGGGTACAGCTCCGCGAGGCGTGGGGGTCGGCGCTGCCCTTCTGGGCCGCGTATCTGCTTTGTTCGCCGGGGGCTAGGGCAGGGAGGCCGCCGCTGGGATCCTGCAGGGCACCGCGCTGGGATAGGGCCGGGGGCGGGGGGCGTGGGGGGGGAGGAGGGCGTTGCACCCGGCATGGCCTACCGGGGGGGGGGGGGCCTGCCCCACGCTTGCAGGGCTTGTCGGCCAGGGCGAGGCCCAGGGGCGCTCACATCTGGGAGGGCAGGTATGCACGGAAGGAGGCCTCCTCGAAGCCCCTGTCCGCTCTCGGCGACTCTGACGTCTGAGATTCTACCTAGGTCTCCCCTCTTTGGAGTCCGGCTCGGTCAGGGTGGCAGCTGGTGACGGGAGGAAAACTCTAGGAACCCCCACCTCAAGAGTCCTTTTCAGGAAAAGTGTTCGGCGCCATGAGCGCCTCCACCGGCCTGGCTAGGCCCCAGACGCATCATGGGTTTCCTGGAGGTCCCATCCCAGGGAGCCACTCTTGACCACACAGGGACCTGAGGAGGGACCCCAGCCACGTCAGCAATCTCATCTGGAGCCCAAAGGGATGGCTCTCAGGGGGGTGTCCTGAAGCCATGGGCCCACCCACTGCTGTGTCTGCAGTCTGAGTTGGGCAGGTGCAGCCCAGACAGCTGTCTGAGGGCCCTTGTCACCCACCCGGCAAACACCACCCGACACACCCAGAGCTGGTGGGTGTGGGTTTTCTTTGTTTTGTCCCTTGTTTAAGGGATCCAGCTTTTTCTTGCCACTGACAGTCCCAGGACCCCAGGACTTCCCAGAGGCAGCTATGTGGGGACGTGATGGGAAAGGTTTGGAGGGCAAGGGCTGGAGAGCACAGAGCTGTGAGAGATGTGGGCAAAGCAGCTTGGCCCTCAGTTTCCATGTCCACTTCTGTCAGTGGGGACAGAGTCACTTCCCTCGCAAGGCTGTGGGAGCCCTGAGTGAGACAGGGAAGGAAGGCGCTGGGGAGAGGGGCTTCATGATCCTCCAGTTTATGAATCTCACGTACTCATTCCATGCACAGAGATGTATTTATAGGTGCCTACTCTGCAGGAGTCAGGGTGGGAGCAGAGGGGGCCCCACTGGGAGGGCTCACACTCTGTGGAGCCATTTCCTGCCTACACAGTGGCCTGGTGATCCCCTTGCCGTGGGATCTCTCAAGATCACGGGTGGAGGGCTGTGACCATCATTCTCTCAGTTCACGGACTTCTGAAAACTTGATTCTGGAGCACGTGGAACACACAAAAAAGTAGAACAATGTGGTAAAGCTCCGTGTGTCACCTCCCAGCCTGCTCAACCAGACCACCACCAGCCACCCTTCAGTAGTAATTTGTAGCCAATCTCGACATGTTATTTCATCTGTAAGTATTCCTCACAGTGTCTCTAAAAGATAAGGTTTTCATAGAGCATAATGAAAATCCCATTTTTGCACCTAAACGAATTAGCAGTAATTTCTTAATATCAAAGTGTCCAGACATGGAGATGAGAAGGAAGTGCGCTTCTTGAAGGGCCCCAAGTGGGGCCTTTGGTAAACCCAGGTTCTGGACCCACCCAACTCCAAGTCTGTCCGAACGGCCACAGGGAGAGAGAGGCCACGGCCCTGCACTCAGGAGGCTGCGCCTTGGCACGGCCCACCCGGCATCCTCGACGTCCAAGGACAAGGGGCTAGGGAAATAGCGTACAGGGCCCATCTCTGTGACCATCTCTGCCTCCCCACTGCCATTTTGTTGTATATGATATTCATTTATTCACTTCATTAATTTGTTCATCTGTTCATGCAGAGCACCTGCTCGATGCTTAGGTCAAGGCCCAGGGCACACAGCAGGGAACTTAAGATTTGGGCCAAGTTCTCACACAAATGTGCTGGAAAATAGGTCAGCAGCCTAGTGCAAGGTAACCCTATCATATCCACTCACATCAGCCGTCGGTGCTGGGGGCGGAACTGTGGTAACCGTGGTAACTGCAGTCCCCATGGGGCCCTGCTTTGCTGCCTGCACAGGTCAGGGCAGCAGTGGCCCCTGCAGGGGCTTGATGGGGGCTACGCTGAGAATCACGGTGTTGCCACCCCGCAGCCTGGCCCCAGGTGCCCCTGCTCAGCCTGGCACCAAGCAGCCCCACCCCTCGCCTGCTTCTGCGATCACTCCTGTTTCCTACCCCAGGCTGAGCTGTGGGCCTCAGCCATGGACAGGTGATTCCTGCACAGCTGCTCAGAAACTCTGGGGTGGGGTCTTGGGCTTGTTCATTCATTGGACAAACATTTATTGGCTTGTTCATTCACTGGACAAATCATTTACCTACTGTGTGCCAGGACTAAGCCCAGGTCCTAGAGGTCACACTTCTCTCACCTACTGCCAGCCTCTGAGCCTGGTGCCTGGCGCACAGTAGGTGCGCAGCAAATGTTAGTTGATGTCTTAGGTCCTCCTGGATCTGCCCTTCAGTTCCATCCAAAATCAACCTGTTTCCACTGAGGATTTCTTTTATCATAAAATTCACTCTTTTAAAGCATAAGGTTCAGTGCCTTTAGTACATTTACAAAATTGTGCAACCACCACCACCATCTGATTTTAGGATATTTTCATCAACCTGAAAAGCAATCCCATACCCACTAGTAGTCACCCCCCATTCCACACACACCCCAGCTCCTGGAAACCACCAACGGGCTACTGTCTGTCTTTTCTAATCTACTTTTCTACTCTCTGTGGTTTCGCCTGTTCTGGACATTTCACATAAATGTTGCAATGCATGGCCTTTTGTGACCGGCTGCCTGCACTTAACCATAATGTTTTCAAGACTCATCTATGTTGTAGCCTGTGTCGGTGCTTTCTTTTTTATGGCTGAGTAACATCCCCTTGTGTGGATGGACCACATTTTGTTTATCCATCATCCATGATGCCATTGACCACAGATGCTTGGCTCTTTCAGGGATGTTGACACTTGTCAAAATGTGCTTAACAGTGCAACAGTCTAGGCCGTCTGAGACCCCTGAACCCCAGCATCTATAGTGGTGCTTGCCCCTCACCCTGTACTGTCTCAACACCTGTGGACTTTATCCTTCCCACCTAGCCTGCATCTCCTAAAAATGGAGGTAGATGTTGTCCTACTCAGCTCAAAACCCTTTGGCAGCTTCTCCCAGAGTAGCAAAGTCCTGATGACATCTGTGTGATGTGTATCCCCTACCGTGTCCCCCTGCCTCACCTATCACCATGAGCCATGTGCATGGAAGCATCTCACAATTATGACAGCACAGGCCAGCGTGATGTGAGCCCGTCCTACACCCTCAGAGAGAGGGACCAGGTGCTGTACTTCCCCACTCAAGGAAACAAAGCAGGTTCCCGAGCCCCACAGAGTAAAGGCTCCTCAAGGACTCTCGACAGGGATGGATGGAGAGGTTCAAGGCAGGGGCCCCTGCTCACCCCAGCTCAGAGCAGGGTCTGAATTACATCTCTCGTGCCCTCTGGGTGGGAAGGTGTCCTTGCTGGGCTGGGCGGGCCAGGACAGTGGTGGGTGTAACTCTACCCTTCGAGGATACTCAGAAGTCACGTTCCAAATGCAGCAGAGAAGTGGAAACCAGATACCCTGAGCCCCGTCCAGCCTGGCCAGCCCCAAACCCCATGTGATGACATGAATAGCATGGGCAGGTCCCCAGGCCCATCTTCCCTCAGCCACACTTCCCAGGGAGGGTGGTGCCCTCCCAGAGGAGGCCAGGTGTTGCCCAGCCAGCTCTACAGCTGTGAATGGATGGCCTATCTTCCCACTTTGCTGGAGACCCTTTAGACATGGGACCTGCTGGGCAGCATCCTGGCTGCTGACTGCACTGCTGAGGAAAGGCCCACCCGTGGCAGGCAGCTCCCGGTGTTGGGGGCCCAATTGCGCTCTCCTAGACAAGACCCTGGTGCATCACAGAGCACTGCTGAGGGGAGCCAGAGGGCATCTGTTCACTCTATGGGGCCACAATGGGGGCATGGGGGAGCCAAGGGATCCAGCTGCCTCAGGGGACATGCCTAACAGGTTCTTTGGCTGAGTTCGGGGAGTGACAAGGTGAGGCAGCAGGAGGGGGAGATGTGGATGGGCTCTGGAACATTCTGGAGGAACTGGTAGGAAATTTGGATGGAGGGATGTGAGCTAAGAGGTCAAGGTGTTGGCCCAAACAACAGAAGGGTGGGGTTGGTGCTTCTATGGGGCAGGGGTCCATCTCTGAGCGGCAGTCTCTACCAAGCAGATTGCCCCCAGGGCCTACTGCTCTCAACTGAAAGAAAAAAATAATTGTCATATGTAAAAAATGAGCAATTAAATCTTCCAAAAAAATTACATAGAAGAAACCTAGAGAAATATCCCCCAGTCTCTTTTACTATGAAAATAAATCATTATGCGTTCAAACAGAACGTGCATTTTTGTAAGTGCATCCACAGAGGACAGACAGGCAAGCAGGGGCCATTCTGGATCAAAGAGCCCCAAAAGGCAAGGAAATGCAAGTGACATGGGCCGGTTGGTTGGACCTGAAAGTAGAGACAGGTAACAGTGTTGCACACTCCCCTCCTCCTGCACCCAGTGGCCCTTGTCTGGGACCCCAGCCCAAGACTACCCCAGGCAACCCTGGTCGCCGTCCGGAGCCTCAGAGGAGGGCTCAGTGAGCCACGGACTCCCGTCTTCCCCACCGGCATCTCTCCTCCCAGGTAACACCTTCCGTCTTTGTTGCAGAAACCGTTCAGGAGGTGGAGGGACCACAGGCAGCCCTGGGCACCCTGGCCCACGGGGCAGGGGAGAGCTACCGCTCACCCACGGCCGAGGAGGAGGTGGGCATCCCAATACCAGCCCCGGGGCTCCTGCAGGTCACAGAGAGGAGGCGTAAGTACAGCTGACCTGCCCAGCATGTACTCTGGAGGGACGGTGAGCCCCTGGGGGATGGAGGGTCAGGTCCACATCCTGTCCAAACACTCCCCCAGGTGTGTGTGGGGGAGGGGTGCTGCGGCTGGACTCTTACAGCTCGGGCTGTGGCCTTGGCTATACCATCTGCAAAATGGGGGACCCAGAAGGCATTCAGTCTTGAGTGTGGAGAGCCGATGGGGGGATGGGGGTTCTGCCCCATCTTACCCTGACCCCGCAGGGCTCTGCCCAGAGCTCTGGTTCTTCCCCGGGGCTTCGGCGGCGGCAGGGGGAGGGAAGGTGGTCCCTGGGTGGCCAGACTGTGCCCATTATGAGCAGCCCCCTCCGCCCGCCCTGCAGAGCCCCTGAGCAGCGTCTCCTCCCTGGAGGTGCACTTTGACCTCCTGGACCTCACCGAGCTGACCGACATGTCCGACCAGGAGCTGGCCGAGGTCTTTGCTGACTCAGACGACGAGAGCCTGGCCGGTGAATCGCCAGCAGGTGGGCTGGTGTTGGGGCGCGGCGAGTGGTGGGCGGTTCTGGGGCCCCAGCCCATGGAACACGGCTCTCCACAACCCCTATTTTTGAAAATATTTTTCTCACACGTGTGTCAAAATTGGTGCTTGTCACTGCACCATCTCATTCAGTATTTTTGCATTTTACATGTCTACTTGCCCAACATCAAGGAATTTTTCTGTTTTCCTCAATTTTCCTTTCCAAATGCCAACAAAAGGCCAAAGTCATAGTCCCCATCAAAAGCAAAATTTACATGTGAATTTAATCACAAGTTAGGCCAAGCAAAGTGGGGTGGCCTTCATCAGCCCTGGCTCCACAGCTCAGGCCTTAGTTTCCCCTTCGGTTCCTGAGGAAGTGTTGCCCTTGGCCCAAGACGTCAAGGGCCCCAGAAATGGCAAGACCGCCAGTGGGGGTACGGGGACCCAGGGACCAATTCTTCTCTCCCTTCTTACACCTTGTGCAGGTGGGGGTGGGAAGGGGGTGCTCAGATCCCAGCCCTGTAGAGCCTGCACCCTGGGAGGGTAAGGGGCCAGCTGGCTGCTGGGGCCAGGCTCACACCTAGGGTGTGGGTCTCGGCCGCACAGGGACCCTCCTTGGGCATCAAAAAAGCCTTTGCCCGGGCTGCACCCGGACCCACAAGTCCACATTACTGGTGGCCTGGCATCTGTGTTTTCTAAGCATCCAGGGGACCCCAGTGTGTGGCCAGACACACACAGGCCCAGCCCAGTAGCTGCAGGAGTGACCTGACCCCCGTGTTCCCGTCAGGCCTGCACCCACTGCCCCGGACTGGCTGTCTGCGCTCCCCCTCCTGGACACGAACCAGGGCCGAGCAGAACCGAGAGAAGCAACCGCTTGGTGACCCGGAGCGCCAGCCAGCAATTGTGGACACATTTCTCACCGTGGAGAGGCCCAAGGAGGACTAGGCCAGCTGGCCTTGGGGCCAAGGCAGTGCAAATCTGGACAATTCTGACCCCACGGACACTCCGCCCACCCCATGTGGCTCTGGGCCAGGTTCTCGGGGCGCCCCAGCACAAGCACAGCCCAGTGGCCTTACGTCCCCACTCCTTTCCAGTCCCTGATCAGGGACCACAGCACCTGAGGATGAGGTGGGAGTGGCCTAGGCCTCTTGGAAACTTCTGTCTGCAGGACTGGTGCTCTCATCTGCCACAAGATTCCCAAGTGGGTGCGGGGTAAGGGTGAGCGAAGCCGGAGAGAGCTTCTCTGCAAAACCCCCGAGGATCTCAGGGTTCCGGTCTGGGAATGGCTACACCACGCTGCGGCCTATGGGATGCTCTGCTATCCAGCCAAGAATGTGGGTAGGGGAGTCCGTCCTGAACAACGCCACCTTCCTTTCAATCCCATCCTCTTCTTGGCACCAGGACCTCCTCCCCAGGCCCTGAGACCCAGCTCGTCTTAGTTCCTGTGTGACAGCCAGGCCCACCGTCCTCGGCTCAGAACACCAAATATGGCACGACTGCCTCAGACCGTGGGTGGGGGGGAGTGGGCAGGGGGACACACCCCTACAGCCTGTCACGCAAATGCACACAGAGGCATGCACAGTCCTAGGTCTGTGCCCCTGGATGGCGTCCTGGCCTGGGGTAGCGCAGCCCGAGGGGGACTGGGAACATGAGTGGACCCCGGCACGGCCCCCCAGCCCCCGACTTAAGGGCACCAGGCTCAGCTGCTCCCATTGCTGCTTTCTATGACCTAAGGGACTGAAGAGGCTCTGCTCTGACAGCAAGTCCAAGAACAGTTTCAAAATAAATGCGGAAGTTTGCTTCTGGTCCCCAGGCCAACCTGCCCTGACCCATTCCCCTCAAACATTTCTAGGGAAGGAACACCTGCTCTCCTGTAGCCCTGGGCGTGCCGTAGGCCCAGCATGCGCAGCTAGAGGCAAGCTCCCCGCCGAGAAGATCGGCCTCAGAAATGCTGAGGGACGGTGCCTGCTCCCTCTATACGATGAGCCCCAACTCAAGGGATGTTTACCAGGCATCATCCCGAAGTTCACTTAAAATCAAATCCCCTAAGGGCAGCTGCATGCCCCACCCACCCCACCCACCAGGATCATGCTCCCCATCTCCAGCCTTCCTGCTATGGCTTCCTTCCGCAGAGCTTAATATTTACACAAGATCGGATTAAAATCTCATCTCTCCCTAAGGCCCAAGCACGGTCTCTTCCGTTCCAGGTGACACCAACGCTCAGGAGTGCGTATTGGGGGGTGGGGGTGGGGTTGGCTGCTCTAGTCTTCCTCCAGCTGAAGCCACCGGGGGCTCCTCTGGGCTGCTCACGTGGGCCATGTCTCAGGGACAAGTGCCCTGGATTTCTAGGCCTTAGGAAGCGAAGATCCTGTCCCCCACCCCGAGCCCAGGCCCGGAAAAGCACAAGGTGCACTCTGGCAAGTCTTCCCAGCCCAGGCAGGTTCCCAGGAAGCTCCAGGCCCAGAGCAGCAGCTTGTCACAAGAAGGGAGCCAGTAGGTAAGGCCTGTGAGGAGAAGGCCAAGGGTGAGGCCAAAACCCCAATCCTCTGGATTACCCATGAAACAAGGGGCCCAGAAGACAGGCCCTGGGCCCCATGCCAGGCAGTTGTTCCCACTGGGCTCTCTGGAGGGAAGCCTGAGCCTCCCTCATGGAAGATTCCAGGCCAGGTCTCCTCTGTCCCTGGGCCTGTGTAGTGTGTGCCCGGATGGCCCAAACAGGTGAAGGGAAGAGCTGAGCAGACTCAGGGGAGGCGAGCACGAGGGCATCCAAGGCCGCAAACAGCAGGGGTTGGGGTTGCGGAGCACCCAGGTGTGCTGAGAGCATGCCTCGGACTCCGGAGAGGGGCTGTGCCAGGCCTCAAAATGAACAGGTCCCAGGCTCTGGACACCACAGAGCACCCTCCCCTCCGTCAGAGGGAGCCCCGAGACAGGACCCTGGCAGGTCCCCACGCAGCTCAGATAATGAAGGCTAGGTTTAGTGGGGACTTCATTACAGGATGGGCTCTGGAGATGTAAAAAATTCAATAATGGCACGTTTTACAAACAACAAAAGTTGAAAGTGCTTGTCCCAAGTTGGAAATGCTATTTTTGAATCCAGCGGAATTTTTAAACAAGTCCCAGTGTCTGGGAGAGAGCAGAGCAGAGAGCCAAGCAGAGAGCAGAGGTCCTATGAGGCAGCAAGCAGAACCACCCCCTCCCCAGGATGCGCCGAGCACCAGGGGTCCCGGACACTCACCGACCCACCCAAGGGCTGACAGCCCTCTACTGCCGTGATTCTGATACCTCTGGGAGGCAGGCTGCGTGGAGAACAAGCAGGACACTGCCCCTGAGCCCCAGGCCAGTTCTGACCCCAGCTCGCCGGGCCGGGCCGGGCCGGGCCAGGCCCTGGCCATGCTCCAGGACCAACCAGACAACCTACGGCATCAGAGGCCTAGAGCTCATAACCCAGAACTGGCCTTCTTCCGTTTGGCAGTTCCCCAACACGAGGAAGAGCGTTACCAGGGGCAGCGACAACAGGGCTCTCCACATACAACCCAGGGGATCCCAAATCAGTCCAGAGCCCCCTCTGTGATTCTAACAAAAGGGGGTGGCAGGGAACGTGGCTTGCTGGAGAAGGGAATTGAATCCAGACACACCCTCGTCGGCAAAGCCGCCTACCCAGGAACTAGTGCTGCTTTGGCTGAGAAACTGCTTCCCTCGTGCTCACAGCAGTGCCCGGGTGCTGGGGGGGGCAGTGGGAGTGGTTCGGGGCCCCCATGGCTCCATTACCCTCCCCCAACCACACACCTGTGGGAAGTGTTGAGTTTCCTCCAGAACCACTGACAGGCCTTCCACCAACCCAAACAGCTGTTGTAAAAACCTAACACTTTCCCTTGATAACTAGCTTAGATTTCCCTTTTCTTAATTCTGCCACTTGACTAAGCCTTCAGAATTTCTGAACTGAGCCAAAGCCTCCTCTCCTTGGGGAAACTGAAGAGACCAGCACTCACACTTGCCCGTGAGGCGGCTGTACCCACCAAATCCACCCACCACCCACCTCCCTTTGTGGGAGGCCCCTGGAGGTCCAAACTCAAAACCCCACGAGGAAGACACTCGCCCACTGCTCTCCCCGGGGGGCTACTGCCCGGCCCTCTGACTGGGGACCCCGTCCTCTAGGGCTGGGGTCTGACTGCCCAGATCTAAAACACCCGTTTGCTGTTATCATGTTTTAATTTGTTTTCCAGTGATTTTGGAAGCAGCTTTCCTAGCTGGGCTCTCCTGCAGGTGGCGCTTTGCAGTCCCCTCCTCCCGCCCCTCAGGAAGGGACACGTTCTCCTGCAGGCTGCCGGTGCCTTCCACAAACTCCTCATGGGTGGACTTCTCCGCAAAGGGCCGGGGCCCAGCAGCCCCACCATGTCGGCCTCCTCCAGCACCTCCGTCTCCAGCAGCGGCCTGCCCACCTAGAAATCACAGCTGCCTGTCACTCAGCTGCTCCCAGAACAGCAGGCCCTGCCAAGGCAAACCCCAAACCCAACATCCCGTGAGGATGGGAGTGCCCCAAGCCGGGACCCGCCCCACTCACCTTGTCCACCTGCTCTCGGCACCAGGTTAGCACCTCCTCATCTATGGGCTGGGCAGTGGCCTCACTGTGCAGCTTCTCCACCAGCATCTCGCCTTGTTGCGGGGGAAGTCAAAGGACACCTGTCCCAGCTTTTCATTCAGCCCAAACTACACAATCTGGAAGTAAGGAGCTGGGGGTAAGCCTGGAGGGACTCAGCCATGCAGAGCCCCCCACTAGGGTGGCTGCCCTTTACCTGGGCAGAGGTGCTCTGGGTGACCTTCCTCAAGGTCACAGGCACTGACCAGCCCCGGTGGTGATCTGCCCAAAAAACAGCTGCTCAGCCACCCTGCCCCCCACCATCGTGCACATGCGGTCAGAAAGCTGCTCCCGTGTGGACAGACACTGCTCCCTGGGCAAACACGGGGCATAGCCGAGCCCTCTGCCCCAGGGGATGATGGACACCTAGAAGACACAGGCAGGCAGTACTCTGCTCATGCCCCACGCAGAGCTCTTGGCCCCTTCCAGGTCCCACCTATGGAGTATCCCAGACCAGTATGCCCTACTATGACCACTGGTCACAAGGGCGTGGGAGGAGAGGAGACCCCTGGGCCCCACCCAGGAGTAGGTGGGTCCGGGTGGGGTCACCCCAAAGATTAACATGGAAACCACCTCCATCCTATCAGTCCCAAGGAAGTTCTCGAGGAGCCGTCCCATTGGGTCCAAAGCTCAGGAGTGAGGCAGGTTTGACGTCAAACCTCTGCGGTGTCAGGTGGCCGGCATCCAGATCCCACCTGGAACCAACAGCCCTCCTCCGCTACACACCCCTGAACAATCTCTGGAACCCGACTCCTAACCATTACATTCCCTGGGAAGGAGAAGGGCTGCCACTGTGAATGTACCGTGCCCACAAGACCAGAGACCAGTCACCCGGGTAAGGTGAACACTCAGACCGACCTTCAACACAGGGTCAGCATGCTCCAGGACCCAGCGCACCGCGTGTCCAGCCTCACGGCAGGCCACGGTCGCCTTCTCACTGGGCTGCAGGACCTGCGTCTTTTCCTCAAGGCTTACACATCAAATTCCCAGGCCAGTGAGAGGCAGAGGAGAAAAGGACAGCTGGGAAGTGGGTGCCAAATCCCCCCCCTCCACTTGGGGAATGCTGAGGGCTGGTCAGAGCCTCTGCTCAGCGAGTACGGACTCACAGCCCGTCTGCTGCACACACACGGCTCAGGCCGTTTGGTGCCTGTCCCTCCACACCAGGCACTATGCTGCCTTCCGCTCTGCAGACACCTCACCTCCCCAACGGAAAGAACGTGTCCCACCTCATGCACTTGGCATGCAGCAGACGGCTTTAGGACGCCTGTTTCCAGCCAATGTGATCAGCTATCTTCTCTGGCCTGCTCAGTGACCCCAGAAGCATGGAGACCAATGCCTCCTACACCCTAGCTGACAGGTAGTCATCAGCGCACAGAAAAGGCACCAACTCCCACTGGGCCCAGCTTTACAGCTGGTCAGCTCAGCAGAACGGCCAGGACAACCCTCCAGAAGCTGGAGAGACGTCTTGGGCTGCCCGACACTCCACACTTGTCTATGCACGTTGTGCTTCACTAACAAATCAAGACAAAGCAGCACTGTGAACCGGCCACTGGTTCACAGCCGTGAGGGTGACCACGAAGGGCAGCCACTGGCCACCGGGACACCGCCCTGATGTCCATCCCCGGGAAGGCACTCACTCTGGAGAGACCCTAAGCCACTGACCGCAGTTCCCTGAGCTGCTGAACTGGAGCCAGGAGGCCAAGCAGGCATCACTGTGCTAAACCATGCACATCAGCACCCACCCACCTTCAGAGGGCTGTCTTGGCAGCTTCCACAAGGAAGAGCCCACAGAAGCCCCTCCTCCCGTCTGCAATCAGCATCCAAACCAGGGCCTGATCCACTGCCCTGGAGGCCCCATCTCTCTGAGACTCTAAATGTAGCTCCAGACAGAGCATGAAAGCTATTGGCAGATTCCCAAGTCCCAAATTCTGGTTTGGAAAACTGACTATAGTTCCCGTGCGCTGAAGTAAAGCTGGGCCCAAGAGCAGCGCTAGCAGGCCCCCTAGCTCAGCTCCAGTGACCGTCACAGCGGCCAGCTCAAGGTGCTTCTCCAAAACACAAGGACTCAGGTGGCGGCGGCAATCAGCGCCACTTCCCTGCAGACACTAGAAATGTCAGCACCTGACCCGGGGAAGGAAAACCTGTGGACATCAGTCCCTGGGACTGCGCACTATGGGAAGAGCTCGCGGCTACAGAGACCAGAGCCAAACTAGGGAACGGCTTCGTCAGTCACTACTATTTTGGACCAGTTTTTCGATTAAGCAACTTACTGAGATAGTGTAATTTAACATAAAACCCATCATAAGTGTATACTTCAGAAACTTCCAGTAAATTTATCAAGTCATGTGCCTAGTGCCGTAGTTTCAGACACTTCCATCCTCTATATAAGATAACCTGTGCCTGGGGTGGCCGGGTGGCTCAGTCGTTAAGCGTCTGCCTTCAGCTCAGGTCATGACCCCGGGGTCCCTGGATCGAGCCCCACGTCGGGCTCCCCGCTCAGCGGGGAACCTGCTTCTCCCGCTCCTCCCTGCTTGCGTGCGCACACGCTCCTTCTCTCAAATAAATAAATAAATCCTTTAAAAAAAAAAAGATACGCTGTGCCTTCCACTGCCCACCCCAACCAACCACTCTTCTATTTTGTCTCCTTGCAGCTGCCTGTTAGGGACATTTCGTATACATGGAATCACACATGGAATCACACGGCCTTTTGTGTCTGGCTTCTTTCACTTGGCATATTTGGAGGTTCATCCATATTGTATCATGTATCAGTATTTCATTTCTTTTCGTGGCTGAATAATATTCCGTTACGTACACACCTTTTGTTTATCCATTCCTGCACTGATGGACATTTGGCCGTGAACATCCACGTACAAGTCTTTGTGTAGCCACATTTTCAATTCTCTTGGGTAGACACCAATGAGTGGAACTGCTGAGTCATATGGTAACTCTGTATTTTACTTTCTGAAGGACAGCCAAACTGATGTCCACAGCCTGTTTCACACGCCCACCAGCAACATATTAGGGGTCCTGTGTCTCTGTGTCCCTGCCAACTCTTAACTTTTATAGCCATCCTGGTAGGTGTGAAGTGCTATCTCATTGTGGTTCTGATTTGCATTTTCCTAATGAGTAACACGCAGCATTTTTTCACATGCCTTTTGGCCATCTGCATATCTTCTCTGGAAAAATGAATATTCTAACCCTTTGCCCATTTTTAAATTAGGTTCTATGTTCTGGATTCTAGACCCTGATTTATCAGACGCAGGATTTCCAAATACTTTCTTTCACTGTGTACAGTGTCTTTTTATTCGCTCAACAGTGTCCTTTGATACACGAAAGATTTTAATTTGGTAAGTCCGATTAATTTTTTCACCTGTTGCTTGTGCTTCTGGTGTCATATTTAAGGAACCACTGCCAAGACCAAAATCATGAAGATTTGGTCTCCCATGGTTCTTGTAAGCGCTTTACAGTTCTAGCTCTTACATTCAGGTCTTTTATCCATTTTGAGTTAACTCAAAAAGTGCAAGGGTCCAATTTCATTCTTTTGTATGTGGATATCTCACTGTCCCAATACTTTCTGTTGAAGGAACTGTCCTTCCCCCATTGAATGGTCTTTACACCCTTGACAAAAATCAACTCAGCAAAGATGTACGGGCTTCCATCTGCAATCTGCGTTCTTGAATTTTGTTCTACTGGTCTATGTTTATCCTTGTGTCAGTGGCCATGTTCTGTTTATTGGCCTGTGTGGCAAGTTCTGAAATAGGAACACGTGAGTCCTCCAACTCGTTCTCCGTTTATGAGGCTCTCTTGGCTATTCGGGCCCCTTGCAGTTCCATGTGAATTTTAAGATCAGCTTTTCCATTTCTGGCTTTAGTAACTATACAAATGCTCTGCTCCTGTATATCTCCTTCCCTCCACACCTTTATGTCGTTACTATCAAAGACTACAGCTTTCTACATTACATACCCATTAACAGAAATTGTAATTATTGTTTTATACACTTGCCTTTAAAAATCGCATAGGGAGGGGCGCCTAGGTGGCTCAGTCATTAAGCGTCTGCCTTCGGCCCAGGTCATGATCCCGGGGGTCCTGGGATCGAGCCCCGCATCAGGCTCCCTGCTCCGCGGGAAGCCTGCTTCCCCCCTCTCCCACTTCCCCTGCTTGTGTTTCCCTGAACAGTTACTTGTACCAATGTTAACTTCTTCCTATGGCTTCAAGTTCTGGGCTGGCATCCTTCCATTTCAGTCTGGAAGACTCTCTTTAGCATTCCTTGTAGGGCAGGTCTAAACATATCGAACTACCTTACCTTTTCAGTATCTGGGGATGTCCCCATTTCCCCTTCATTCTTGAAGGGCAGTTTTGCCAGATGCAGAATTCTTTGTTAACAGATTTTTCTTTCAGGACCTCAAACTCGTCACCCCATTGCTTTCTGGCCTCCGGAGTTTCTAATGAGCAATCGGTTGTTAGTCTCACTGAAGATCCTTTGTACACTGTGTCCTTTCTCTCTTGCTGGTTTCAAGAGTCTCTCTTTCTTTGGCTTTAGCAGTTAGATTATAATGAGGGTCTGGGTGGATCTTAGAGTTTATCCCTACCTGAAATTCACTGAACTTCTTGGAAATGTAGATTCATGTCTTTTATCCAATTTGGGAAGTTCTGAACCATTACCTCTTCATATCTTCTCTCTGCCCCTTGCCCTGTCTTTTCTCCCTCTGGGCCTGTCATACTATGTATGTTGACGGTGCCCCAAGTGGCCCTACATTCTGCTCATTTTCCACTCTTTCTTCCTTCTGCTCCGCAGACTGGGTAATGTCATTAGGCCTATCTCCAAGTTCGCTGATTTTTCCTCTTCTCACATCTGCTAATGGGCCACTCCAGTAAACTTTTCATTTCAGTTACAGTACTTTTCTGCTCTAGAACTTCTGTTGGGTTACTTTTGATAATTTTTATTTCCTGACTAACATTCTCTTTGTTGAGACAAACAGTTACTCTGGTCCCCTTTGGCTCTTTGGGGATGCACACTTAGGACAGCTGACATTAAGTCTTTGTTCTAGTAAGCCTGATGTCTGTGCTACCTTGGGGATGGTTTCTGTCCATTTTCTCCTGTAAATAAACCATACTTACTGTTTCTTTGTATACTCTGTAATTTTTTGTTGACTCATTAGCCAAGTTTTAAAATGAACTTTTCTCTTTCACTTTCATTACTACATTCTAGTGCAAAGAATGAGCAAAAATGCTAAAAGGGAACTTTACACGTCAGGTTCCCAAGGAATACCAGGTTTAAAATGTCTGGATCGCCCGCACACACGGAGGGGAGGGCTGGACAGTAAAAGTGCCACAGTCAGCGCTTGGTTCTGTGGCTCCTGAGAAGGTGTCAGAAGTTCTTTTACTCCAAGAATCCCACACGCCCCCTTCTGTGTGTGAGGACAGACAGACCATTCTCTATCCCTGCAACGCTGACCTTCACAAAGCCTGTGTCTGCCTCTCCGGGACAGCGGGATCCAGGTGATCAGCCTGAGACAGGAGGGCAGCTCCATGAGGTGGCCTCCTAGGGACCCTGGGAGGCTGAGGCTGGGGAGTTCCGGGTGATCCCGCCGAGTCATCCTGACGGCTGATGGGCAGCCTCTAATGCTAACCTGGGAAGAACAGAGCCTGGGAGGCCTACTCTAGTTTCTTATCTTTGGTGTGTAAGCGGACATGGGAGACACAGAGGGAGAGAGCAGAAAGCACGTTCTTCGCAGGAAACAGACCAGGCCCTTCATGTGCCAGGCGGATGGGGTGAGAATGCCTCACTCATCACCCTGTCGCCGACAAATGTACATTCCCACGTGTGACCTGACCTCGGCCCTGGCCCGGCAGGGGGCAGGACACCGGGGAGACAAGGCTCCACAGCACAATGTCCCAGGGATGGCAGGAGCTCCTCACAGTCATCATGACACTTCCAAAGGGCTGCTGAGTAGGGGATAACCTGGGAGGGAAGCCCCCTGGAAAAGCCCTAAACTCCCAGTGTCTAAACCACCCTGGTAGGGCAATGAGTTTCCTAGTACAGGACCTTGGGTTTTAATTACAAAGAAAAGAGAAAAGCAAAGGAAGCTCCCGTGTTGGGAGCTCAAGCCCAAGACTATAAAATGCAGCACAGCTCAGTTCAGTGGGCCTGTCCTCAGACATCAGTTAGGTCTCTGCAGCGAAAACTTACCAAGTCTAAACAAATGGGTACAAATCAGCTTTGGGGCTCATCACCTCTGAGGCCTTTAATTTGTCTCAACAGATTCAAAGTTCTAAAGAAAAAGGTGGACACTTGCCAGGACTGAAGAGCACCACAGAAACCACCCGCCAATCACACATGCCCCCCACCCCCACCCCCGCCCCACAGGCAAGAGGCCCGGCCTGGCCAACACTCACCCGTGAAGCCCAAAGTGAGCACCATGAGCTTTCTTGCCAGGGCATCCTTATAGAGGCTCCTGTCCAGCTTCAGTGGGCGCAGGTGGACCCTGAAGACGGAGGACCTGCCTGTGACGTCAGGGGCGCCTAACAGAGAGAGAGACATGAAGACATGGCAGGGTCACCTGCAACCACTTTGCAAGGACAGCCTGGGGCTCCAGGCAGCATCCCTGCCGTGTCCATGCTTCACACTGTTATTCGACCAGGCGGCAATGACACAAATATCCCAAAGCTCACATACACTCAGCTCTTGAATGCAGTAAAACACCTTCCTGATTGTGCTGCCTTTGACCAACATCAAAGCCGTTCCCAGCGCTGGGACCCGACGGTGAGCAAGACAAGGACCGCCCTGGGCAGCAGGGGAAGTCCACACAGGATGGACACTTTCTCACAAATGGAAAGGGCCAACTGCGTCAGTGCCCCAGCCACCTGCCGAGGTCTCCATCCAGCCGGCCCTGCTGGACTCCCAGGGCCCAGGGAGCTGGACTGGTCCAGGGCGGGCCGGGCTGTGGAGAACAGGGATGCCCAACAGAGGAAATGCTGGTGCTCCCCCCCGCTTTCCCCCTGAATGTTTTCTCCCATCAGTCCTCTGAGACATCAGAACAGATTCATAATCTAATGAGAATGACTGCTGGACGCTAAGTATGATGGAAGATTCTGGAAATGCTTTGGTCTGTGCAGAAAGAAAATAACACAGCAGGTCTAACTGTTCATCCTCCCAAGATCTGCTTACAAGGCAGCCCTCAGCTGACTCTGGGACCTGAGGTTGGGGAGGGGCTCCCCCTATGCCTAAACTGTTTGTGCAAACAGTGGTTTATGCTGAGCACCTGCCTTCCTCCTGGGAGGCTGGGATGTTGGTACATACCGGGCACAGATGCCACGTGACCAGCCCCTGCTGAAAATCCTGGTCAGCCACAATGCCACGTGTCATCACAGCTCCAGGCCAGGGAAATCAGCACCTCCTGCCCCTCCTCAGGGAGGCTGCAGCCGGCTTCCCTGGGCTGTGCCCTTCCCTGCGCGGATCTTGTCCTGTGTCTGTCATCAGCACAGTCGTAGGTACGACCACACATGAGGTCCTGGGAGTCCTCCTAGTAAATCACCAAACCCAGGGTACTCCTGGCAATCCCAAAATGAAGGTCAAAACTTGCCACAGGCCCAATGAAAGCTTCTCCAAATCTGAAGAGTGGCGTCAACACCCAGACGCTTCCAGTGACGCCTCAGCAGGCCTGACAAGCTACCAGACACCCTCGGTGGAATCACTTGGGAGGAAAGATATTTCTGTCCACGAGGCAGGCCTGTGCACCTGTGAGATTCTGGGTCAGCGAAGGCGGCAGGAGAGAGGCTCAGAGGAAGCAGCAGAGGCTCCATCCACACCATCCTTGGGTGCCAAGGCCTATGTGAGGAGGGGCAGGGGAGTCCCCATCTAGCCCGTTCACCTCCCCAGGGGGCCTTCACCCCGCATCCCTGCTAACCCCTCCTGCTGGTGGGGCACCGGCGGGTGCACTGGCCCCTCATCCTATCGGCGACTCCTCGGGGCCGATGTTGATCTAACATAGCTTTCTCCATTAAGTCTGCTGGAAAGCAGCCTTCCTAAAAACCTAATCATCAGGGATTCTCGCCGAGGAGTTTCCAGAAACAAAAGCTGAAGGAGGGTCATGTGGTGTCTGGTGGTGCTGACTGGACAAGCCTGCTCTCAGCAGCTGTCACTGGTGAGCATCCGCTCACCACCCATCTCCACAAGCATCTGGTTCAGTGTGTTCTCCTGCTCGCTCTGGCCTCCAAAGTGCCCTGGGTCTCGCTTCCTGCCAACTGCATCAATCTCATCAATAAATAAGACACAAGGAGAGTTTTTTCGAGCCACTGCAAACATGTCATGAACCTGAAATAGGAATCCACATAGAGAGTTGGTTTTGCTACTGGTATGAAAACAAAAATGAGTGTTTGTTAACCCAAGTCTCTCCTCTGGAACCCTACCCTTATCTGGTATCCGTGGCAAGCTCTGTGCTTACTGCCAGGGGTCCACACAAAACCTGGGGCTGTCCGACTCAAGGACAAGCATCCACCTACCCTTGCTGGCCCAACGCTGACAAACATTTCCAGAAACTCTGACCCATTCACGGTGATGAAGGCACACTGGCCTCCCCTGCAGTCACTTTGGCAAGAAGCATTTTGCCAGTACCAGGAGGAGCAGTGAGCATGGCTCCCTGAAACAGAAAGGTGATGCCTGGTTCTTCAAGGGGACAGATGGAACCCAAAGAGAGTCCCATTTTCTATTTAAAAAGGTGACTTCTAGGCATCACTACCAAGATGATGCACCACTCATAGTCTGAGATTTTCCTTTTAATATTTTCTGCTTAGAAAATTAATGCATGCTCACCATAAAAAGTTCAAACACTACAGATACATGAAAGCTCATCCAGCTAAGCAGGTTATGTCTTCACAAAAGCTCCCAGGGGCAGGGCTTGCTGGATCAAAGGGTCTGAATGTTTATTTTAAGTTACTGTCAAACTGCTCTACAAAAGAGTGACACCGTTTCCCACTCCCACCAGGAAGAACAAGAGCCCAACCCCTCAGATCTGAGGCCACAGCGAGTCTCTCCAGCTTCACAGCTAGCTGGTCTCAACAACAGAAACGCTGACTCATGCACTTCAGCCACTGCCCGGCCCATCTGTGGACCTCTCTGTGACCTGCCTTTTCCTATGCTGACTTAAGGTGCTGTTGTTTTTTTTTTAAGACTTTACTTATTTGACAGAGGGAGACACAGCGAGAGAGGGAACACAAGCAGGGGGAGAGAGGGAGAAGCACGCTTCCCGCTGAGCAGGGAGCCCGATTCGGGGCTCGATCCCAGGACCCTGGGATCATAACCTGAGCCGAAGGCAGACGCCTAACGACTGAGCCACCCAGGCGCCCCTGACTTAAGATTTAAAATCACCAACTCACACTCTGGTAACACACCTCGGTGTTCATTTTAGGGATTACCATTATGCCTGAAAACTGAAAAGAGATTTAAAGCAGGGAGCTTCTATTGCTCCATCTCTAGTCAAGGCCGCAGGTTAGTATCTGATTACCTCAAAGGGGACCATAAGGATTTTTTTAAGTCTTTAAGAACAAAAACAAAATACTCACAAAAAGGTAGGGGAGAGGGAGTCACGGAACTCAAACCCACAACAAGGTGTTGGACCCCATGTCCCCATGAACGTGGATTAGGGATTCACAGTCCACTGTGATCCATCTCCACCCGTCGTGGAACCACATGCACAGCCGATTCTTCTGGAAGAGGAAGCACACGTGCTCATATCTACTGTAGGTCGTTTTAGGAAGTCACTGAACTTCACACCCAGGAGGAGCTGAAAAGCCATGTGGGCCCTGACATCCTCAGCACCACACAGAATGACAGACCCCCCCCCCCCGCCCGCCCAGCCCCCGCCCAGCTGGGGGGTCGCATCCCAGTGACCTGCCCGCCCCGCCCACTTTCCTCAGAACACACACGCAGCTGGACCTCCTGCAGGGGAAAGCCAGGTCACCCAACTGCGAAGCCAGGTGAACAGCAGCAGGGCTGGGTGCGGGGCTGTACTCTGCTAACACTCGCCAGACTACAGACCAGAAACGGCACCGCCCAACCTCCAGCCCCCAGGCTCACAGGGGTCCACAGTTGTTCCTGGTGTTCAGAACAAACTGTCCAGTGCCGACCACCCTGTGGGGAGGAGCTGAAGAAGGCAAGAGCTCCTGCAAGGGCCACAGTCTACACTAGGAGCTCTTCGCCTGGTCCACAGTCCAGGGACGACCAACGGATTTGTGAGTCGATTTCCAGTAAGATGCAAATCCTTCTGGGAAAAGGACTCCCAGTTTGTCAGGCCTCCAAAGGGTCCATGGCACAAAAAGGCACCAGGAGGCAGACCCAGCCGCCAGAATCACCCGGCTCTGCTTCCGCTATACCACACCCTGACCCCCACCCACACCACACTGCCGTCCACAGCACGGTCAAGGGCTTACCACGGGGCAGTTGTATCTGACCCCAAACCTTTTTACGCAAGTTGTACTTGCTGTTTTAATTATGTAATTTAACATTATGTAAACTAATAAAACAAGAATTAAAAAAAAAGGTTGCTTCTTCAAAAACTAAGGTGAAGGCTTTGGATAATAAAGCAATAAAGGCAAATTGCTAAAAAAAAAAAACCAAAACTGTCAAACTGAGTGAGAAAACTCTAAGAGTAAGAAAAACTCATAAAAATATAGAAGGTTCTACGTTCAGTTTGCTTTGCTTCTAAGTTCTCACTTCATTTAGAGGAACAAAACTGTACACAACATGTTTATGCAGGACATTTAACAAACAGAAGATCCCCATCACTGGAACCAACTGGAAGGAAGGACCAGCCTCGAAATGAAAGACCACTAAAGGGCATAAGCTTGTGCTTTCAGTGAACACGAACATACCTCTCAACATGGGTCCATACTGTTCCCAGGACTCTACAGTCTCACGGTTCAAAAAAGTAAACTCACTGTGGTTTCAACCAGGTAAGAGGATCGTCACCATTCTGCCCTGGCAAATGCTGCTTCCCGTGATTACACACAATCTCTACAGAAAGCTAAGTGGTCCCGTGTCTGTCCACACTGGACCACAGTGAGGTCTGACTCTGACCGGAAGCTCAGGGCACTATCACATTCTCTGGAATCAACACCTTTGGAATTTTGGCTCCTAAGCCCTGACACTGCTTGGGAGTCTTCAGGAAATTCACAAACTCCATAATCTCCAACTTGGCCTCTTCACACCCAGCTACATCCAAAAATCACACGTCCACACCATTCTTCAAGATCCTGGCAGTTGTCTCCCCAGCACTGAAGAGGTCCCCTCGGCGCCCGCCACGCACAGCCCCCATCAGGCCCTCCTCCCAGCACAGAGGAGGATGCACACTAGGAGAAGGGCAGGCACCAGGCTTCACAAGAAAGAGCTACAAGATCTAAGAAAACCATTTGTCAGTTCCCTTGGGAGAAAGGCTGTGAAGAGCAGACTGCTTTGAACTCCGGTTTTGCTATACAAGGGAGCAGTTTCCTTTAAAAAGGGGCAAAACTGGGCGCCTCAGTCGTTAAGCAGCTGCCTTCGGCTCAGGGCATGATCCCAGAGTCCTGGGATCGAGTCCCACATCGGGCTCCCTGCTCAATGGGAAGCCTGCTTCTCCCTCTCCCACTCCCCCTGCTTATGTTCCTGCTTTCGCTGTCTCTGTCTCTGTGAAATAAATAAATAAAATCTTTAAAAATAAATAAATAAATAAATAAATAAATAAAAATAAAAAGGGGCAAAACCTAGGGATGCCTGGGTGGCTCAGTCAGTGAAGCGTCTGCCTTCAGCTCAGGTCACGATCCCAGAGTCCTGGGATAGAGCCCCGCGTTGGGCTTCCTGCTCAGCAGGGAGTCTGTTTCTCCCTCTCCCCACCTCCCCCGCTCATGCTCTTTCTCCCTCCCTTCCTCTCTTGATCTCTCTCTCAAATAAATAAGATCTTTTTAAAAAAAAATCCAAAGGCAGGCAAACAACAGTCTTACACTAACTACAGTGCAGTCTTAGATCCAGAGCTGATTCAGGAAGCTTCTGTCCACCCAGCTGCAGGCACCACAAGAAAACAGTACCTGGGAGAATGAAAATGTAGTCCCAAAGGCCCACAAGCTATACCCAGCCATCTGCAAGTGGACATGCCCCTCTGGGAAGCTCTTCAAAAACACAGTTCAGGGGTGTCCCCGTTTCATTTTGCTATTCACTTGCTCTCAAAAGCATCTCAAACCACAACAACACAGCTCCTTCTGGAAAGTAAATAAAGGCTCAGGGTTGTGTGATGAGGACATGTTCCCAACTGTGGAATCTCATGACTGCCCCACAAAGCTCAACAGTCCCGTAAGACAGCCTAATACTCATTAAAGAAAGTCCTCAAAGAAACTGAACACCCCAGCTTCTCTTCTGCAACACAGTCACCAGACGGCAAGACCCCAACAACTCTCACATTAATGAGACAAGAGCTGGGGGCAACCTCACAGCCCCCATCACGCTCTAATCTCTTGTCTGGATCACTGCCCAGGGGACCTGTCTTACTTTCTCCAACACAGTACACTATCACCTGGGTGCACAGTTCAACATGGAGAAGCCACAGATGTAGGGTATAAAACAGGCAGGGAGGGTCAGAATAAATGCTCAACCTTGCTTAGTGCAGGACGGTGAGTTCCTTCTTTATACTTTCATTTATTTCCCAAGTATTTCTTGCCATAGGCATGAAATACACTATAATTAGGAAAAACAGCAAAGCTATTTTAAATCAAAGACTGCTGCTTAAGTTTCAGGATATTGTAGTTTTTTATTCCCAAATAAGCCCTTAACAAAAGGCTATCTGTTCCAGATCATGGGCTTCGAAATGCCTCAAGGGCTCATGGGTGCCTGCACTGAAGTTTACTTATTTCTGGGACATGCTAAAATGTCATCAGGTGATCTCACAACAACTCAGGAGGGGCCGGGAGACAGTGCAGCACTCCCATGCTGGACTTCTCCAGCCCACATGCAAGTTCGTCTAAGTGCACAGGATCAGGTGCTTGGTGTGAGCCGGTAAGAGGCTGCCACCACTGTGTACCAGGGGGACTGAGCACAGGGCTGCGCGAGGTGAGCCGGGGAGGGAACACTCCACCCTTCAGTACTCCAGGCTGTCCTTAGAACAAGCATTTCACTGTCAGCCATGCCAGACCTCAAGGGAACTCTGGAATCTGTCCAGAATGCAGACACAGGAAGACCCGTCTCACCCCTCCTCTCCTGCAGGAGGCAGGCCCTTGGGAGACAGGGGTGACGGCTGCCATTCCCCTCCCCTGTAGGGAGCAAGGGCCTCTCTGAGGACAGACATGTGGGCAGATAACAAAGGCCTCAGCCATAGAGCCTGGTGGGAGACCACGGTTTCCTACAAACATCATCACACAGAAGAAGTCCAGATCGTAACAGTGTGCTGTTTAGGGTCACGGGCAAAGGGGGAGCAAGTCCTCCGCTCCTCTCTAAGTTTACACTCAAGCCTGAGGAGCTCTTCACCCAAGCTCGACACTCCGGAGGACAAGCACAGAGCCTGGAGTTGACAGTCGGGCCCACCCTGCTCAGGGTCAGCCGGCAGGGCAGAACTCCCCTTGAAAGCTAAGGAACAATGAAGTCAGGCCACGATGTGAAAGGGACATCCTTCCAGGAAGAAAGTGGGCATGAGTGTTCAGTGAGGTAGTTCCTGGAGAAAGTCAAAGTGTGTCTTGTCCGAACCCCAAGGCCGGGACTGCTCAGGGTCAGGGCCTGCAGAGCACATGCATGAGCACCCGGGTAAACAGATTACAAATTCCCCTCACCAGACCGCTCACCAGGGAACACTGCGCGAAGTGCTTCCAGGTGATTTCCTTCCCAGAATCCAGACGTAGAAAAATCCCATGGAAACACCTGCCCCCAAAACAGCCAGACTGCAACAATCCTTGTCAGCCCAAGGGAACTCCCGCTGTGGGAGAAGAGAACACATTTTACAGTTAAATGAGGGTGGTTCCTTCATCAAACAGTGACTTCCTCCTTCAGACATCATGAAGGACATCATCCAAACACTCCCTCCTCACACTCACCATGCCCCCTCTGTGCGCAGTAAAGCCAGAGCCGGTCCTCGGGAGGAAAGGCATCTGCGTGGAATGCGTGAACACCACGAAAGCAGGAGTTCACCAGACCACCCAGGAGAAGCAGAACACCCAGAAAGAGCCAGCATTTCTGCGGTTATCTCTTCTCTGGGGCTTTTATCTATTTGTTTGTTTTATGTTCAGTTAGCCAGTCTATAGTACGTCATTAGTTTTTGATGTAGTGTTCAACAATTCATTATCTGCATATAACACGCAGTGCTCATCACCACACGTACCCTCCCTTAATGCCCATCACCCGGCTACCCAGTCCCCCCACCCCCCTCCCCTCTGTAACTCTCCCTTTGTTTCTCCGAGTCCAGTCTCTCCGGGTTTGTGCCCCTCTCTGATTCTTCCCATTCAGGTTTCCCTCCCTTCCCCTGTGGTCCTCCGCACTATTCCTTATGTTCCACATATGAGTGAAACCGTATGGTAATATCTGGGTCTTTTAAAATTCAGATGGAGGGGCACCTGGGGTCTCAATCAGTTAAGCGTCTGCCTTCGGCTCAGGTCATAATCCCGGGGTCCTGGGATCAGGCCCCGCATCGGGCTCCCTGCTCAGTGGGGAGCCTCCTTCTCCCTCTCCCCCTGCCTGCCGCTCTGCCTACTTGTGCTCTCTGTCAAATAAATTAATTAATTTAATTTAATTAAATCTTAAAAAAAAAAAAAAAGAATCTCTGTGTCAGCTTGCTCCAGAACAAGCGGGAGGACACAAAGCCTGAGCATGACAGTGCTTCCTTGGAGAAGGGACAGGCTGTCTAGGTGTAGTCCTCAGATGCCCACAAACCTTCTGCATCCGTCTCCACCAGGCAAAGTCACTCTGCTTTCCTCCTCTCTTGCCTCTATCTGCTCCAGGCCCAGCATCCTTCGGCTCACTGGTTCCTAAGAGAAAACAAAGTCTGACCTCAGAAAACAGTAATTACAACCTCCCAGAGAAAGAGGATTCAGAGAAGAGAAAAATGCCTCCCAACATACACTTTTTCTAATACTGGTGCCTTCTGGAGGGAAACAGGGAGCAGGAAAGGAAGAGGCTGGGCAGAGCTAAAACATAACAGCAGCTCGTCCTGAAAGGTAGGAGAAAAGCCTGCTGTGCCCGTCTCAGGTCAGGGTGCAGGTTAGAGTGGTAGAAGCTGCCAGACCAGACCAACCCCAGACATTCCTTAAAACAATTTCTTAAAATCACCACAAAATCACCAGCGATTGGTACATACATGCCAGGCAGGACCCAGGGGGCATTACTTCTACAAAACTGGCCCTTTGTACACTCTTGCTTCTGATGCCCCCAAATGCTCTGCCCTGCATAACTCACCTTCCTAGGGAAAACAACAGATACCACTGAGAAGTAGCTTCAGATACATGTAAAATTCTTCAAATTTCACCTTGCTGGCTCCAAACCTGAGCCCACTAGCAAATCTTTCTTTCCTCTCAGGTAATAATCACCTTTCCATGCCCGTAAATGGGGCAAAGGAAGGAAGAAAGCAATGAGACAGGCTGACACAGGTGGACCACCTACAGAGGTCCGCTTCTCAAAAAAACCAGAATGCATGTCACCTGCTCTCGGACACAATCCCCTCCCATTCTCCTCAGAACGCTGTGACCCAGAGTCTGGATGACTGAATCCAGCCCTGTAAGCCTCCTCCTGCAACACACACAGTTCAGATGACACACATCCAGCACTGTAAGCACTCTTGAAGGCCCCCACCTCACCCTTCTGTCGGGTGCAAAGTATGTTTTGGGGGAGATGGGTCTGATTCGGGACATGCCCACCTAGGGTCGAATGCCCCCATTTTCTCCAAGTACAATCTAAGGATCAGGAGGCTTGAACAGTCCTAGAAAGCTGCACACATCCAAAGAAAAACTCTCCCCTCCCCATGTAACTGTATCAGTACATTTCCGGTTAAAATTTCCAAGAGGTGCTTTTACACACACGGTTTGACCTATGTGAAATTCAATTTGTAAGAAGTATACATTTGGCCCTCCTGGTCCAGAGCTCCAACAACACTTGGAATTTCCTAGGTGGTAAAGGGATCTTTCGTTACTCATATCAAGCCTCTTTCAACCACACTTGAGTCTGTGTTAATGACGTGACTTTTGGAAAACCCCTAAGAATGGAAGCTGGGGGCGCCTGGGTGGCTCAGTTGGTTAAGCGACTGCCTTTGGCTCAGGTCATGATCCTGGAGTCCCTGGATCGAGTCCCACATTGGGATCCCTGCTCAGCGAGGAGCCTGCTTCTCCCTCTGACCCTCCCCCCTCTCATGTGCTCTCTCTCTCAAATAAATAAATAAAATCTTTAAAAAAAAAGAATGGAAGCTGGTTGCCAAGAGAACCAACCACGGGATTAGAGGGTTAGAATTTTCATCCCCACCCCTAACCTCCAGGGAGGGGAGGGGGCTGGAGCCGAAATTAACCACCAATGGTCAATGATTTAATAAATCATGCCTGCGCAATGAAGCCTCCATATAAACCCAAAAGATCAGACTTTGGAGAGCTTCTAGGCTGGTGGACAAGAACGCACCCATGTTCTATGCCAAACTTCAAGGGGACAGACAGTCCTATACTGGGGACCCTTCCAGACCTCACCCTTCACATTTCTTCATCCAGCTGTTCATTCATATCCTTTAACATCCTTTATAATAAACTGGTAATCTAGTAAGTACACTGGTTTCCTGAGTTCCGCAAGCCGCTCTAGCAAATTAATGGAACCCAAGGAGAGGGGGTCGTGGGAACCTCTGATTCACAGCCAGTCAGTCAGAAACACACGTGACAACCTGGACGTGGAACCAGCATCTGATGGGAGGTGGGGAGGGGGGGCAGTCTTTCAGGACGGAACCCTTAACCTGGGGAATCTGATGCTAATTCCAGGTATAGAGTGTCAGAACTGGGTTAAACCGGAGGACACCCAGCTGGTGTCCCAGAATTGCATGGTGGGGAAACACCCCCCCAACCCACAACACATATACAAGTTTGTGACCAGACTCAATGCACAGGCACACAAAATTCATTTTTCCATAAGAACCTGGGAAAGTAACCCAAACTTAGGGAAAAAATAGTTCCCCTGGGGCGCCCGGGTGACTCAGTCGTTAAGCGTCTGCCTTCAGCTCAGGTCATGGTCCCCGGGTCCTGGGATCGAGCCCCGCATCGGGCTCCCTGCTCAGCGGGAAGCCTGCTTCTCCCTCTCCCACTCCCCCTGCTTGTGTTCTCTCTCTCGCTGTATCTCTGTCAAATAAATAAATAAAATCTTTAAAAAAAATTAAAAAATAGGGGCGCCTGGGTGGCTCAGTCGTTAAGCGTCTGCCTTCGGCTCAGGTCATGATCCCAGGGTCCTGGGATCGAGCCCCGCATCGGGCTCCCTGCTCGGCGGGAAGCCTGCTTCTCCCTCTTCCATTCCCCCCTGCTTGTGTTCCTGCTCTTGCTGTCTCTCTGTCAAATAAATAAATAAAATCTTTAAAAAAAAAATAAAAAAATAAAGTATGAGTTAGAAATAATATAAAAAAAAAAAAATCGTTCCCCTAAGGAAAAGGTGGTCTCACAGAGCTTCTGAGGCCGATCCATCCATGGTCATGTTTCTCCACAGACAAGAGCAAATGTAAAGGCCTGAGGAAGAAGCCCAACAAGCCCCAGGACAAACAGGCCATAGTCGTGCCCCGTCCCGTTCACACCATTCCAGCAACCCAAACCAAAGCCATGGAAGCCCAAAGGCCTAGGTGACCCAGGAATGGACAAACATATTACAGGATAGAGTAAAAATCTGTATATTGTAGCAAAGCATGTAAACACACTTCCTTGGGCCTCTTCCTATTCCGCAAGCAGGAGACATTTCACAGAAGAAACACACCTGATAAATACTCACTTCACCAATCCACATCACCAAACTCTGAGGCCTGGGATCTGAATGAAGAAGGGGGTGAGTCAGGAGAGATGGCCACGACACGCAAGGGAAAGAGGATGCCAACACAACACACGCACGGGCCCGCCTGCTTGTCACCTCCCAAGGAGATTAACCCCTAAGGTAGTGAATGCCTTACAAATATAAAACTCTGAAAGTCTGATTTGTCAAACTGACCCTTGTACCTCTTCTTAGAGTTACTGGTTTTTCTAAGTCTCCGTTTCTTCTACTCTTAAAGAACTTCTCAAACCCTTAAGGACAAAATGATGAGGTTCTTGAACTTTAAAAGCACACATCACACTCAGATAAGCAACCATACCGTCAGACCAAGAAAGAGAATAAGAGAAATCAGTTTTCTCTCCTGACTTCTTACTTGGTGCAATCAACATGCACCTACAAGCCTCACACACAGGGTCTCCAAGGGGACACAGAGCACTGAGCACAGTCCTACCCTCGGCTAGGAGAGCAGACGTGCTCCAAGCTAACTGCAGTCTGTACATCATCTCTGTTCTGCTTTCCAAACATGAGGCTCAGCTTGGGTGCACTCAGACGTGCAGAAACAAAGGTTTGTTCTCACGTATCCCAAAAGATTCACCTAGGAACTTCCTTCTGAAAGAGTTTCTCTTCCACTGTCCCATCAAAACCATAAAGACTGGAGAAGGTGCTAGAGTGACCCAGAAATGGCTCAATACAGAAGCTAGACAAGGGAGAGGCATAGGGTATCCTGAGTCAACACACACCCTGTCCCCTGGTTCCCCCGCTAGGGGGGAAACACTGAGGAGGTCTCACTCAGTTCCTGTGAACATTATGCTAATGATCGTAAAGAAAAATAGGTACCTTCGGGTGGTTCTGAACACAGTCACTGAGAAAATGATTAAGTCTGGCCCATAGAGCCAGTGGCTGAACGTAGATCCCCTGGAGGCACTGAAAGGGGAGAGAGGATTAGCCTCTTCTGCAATTTGAGGGGATATTTTCTCATAGATGAATTACAGGTGGGAAGGGACAGGATGTGGGCTGACGTGTAAGGTTGCTGCCTTTACTTACCCGCTTAAATGTCCCATTAAAATACGATTCCAACAGGATAAATGGGAACTAAATTCACCGCAGAAACGCATAAAGAATTTGTACAGCTCTTGCTGTCAACGCCCCCCTCAATTCTACAACCATTTCTTGCCTGAGGCAGTTTTGGTCCCCAAAACCGTTATAATCTCAAAACATGATTCTAAGATTAAGTCATGCAGATTTAAAAACCAGGGCGCCTGGGTGGCTCAGTTGGTTGGGCAGCGGCCTTCAGCTCAGGTCATGATCCTGGGGTCCCAGGATCGAGTCCCGGGATCGAGTGCCGCATCGGGCTCCCTGCTCGGCAAGGAGTCTGCTTCTCCCTCTGACCCTCCCCCCCTCATGCTCTCTCCATCTCATTCTCTCTCTCAATAAATAAAATCTTAAAAAAAAAAAATTTTTTTTTTTAAAAATAAATAAATAAAAACCAAAGGATACTATAACTTATCTTTGATCAGCCAAAGGTTAATGTTTTGTCAGGCTAAGGAAGACAAGCACTTTTCCAGATCCTGTATTTTCTTCAATCCTCGAAGAGGAAAATGCCTATTTTTACCATAAACTAACAATATTTAACATCAGTTAAGGGCAGAACAACTTAAGTTTTTCACTATTATAGGTCAAAAGCCCTTAGGACAAAAACAAGCACAAGAAAGGGGCACCTGGGTGGCTCAGTTGGTTAAGTGTCTGACTCTTGATTTCGGCTCAGGTCATGATCTCAGGGTCACGCGACTGAGCCCCACATCCGCGCTCAGCATGGAGTCTGCTTGGGATTCTCTCTCCCTCTGCCTCTGCCCCTCCTCCCACTCACTCTCTAAATAAATAAACAAATAAATAAAATCTGGAAAAAAAAAAACC
Source organism: Leptonychotes weddellii (assembly GCF_054177405.1). Lineage (NCBI taxonomy): Eukaryota > Metazoa > Chordata > Mammalia > Carnivora > Phocidae > Leptonychotes > Leptonychotes weddellii. Next base: position 96,012 of record NC_138384.1, read on the forward strand.
CACAAAAAAACAAAAACCCGGGAGAAATCCAAACAGGGGAGATTAGAAAGGAGATGCAGCGAGTAAGGGTGATGAGGCCACTGGAACTTCTGCACCATGAACAAAACTGCCTGCAGCAGCAAGTCACTGCGCACAACAGGACCAGAGCCTGATGCAGAAGGAATCATGAAACCATGAAGGCGTGTTACTATAACGGGAAATCTAGACAAAGAAGAACAGAGGTGGTGACCGGCTGGGCGGGTGCTCCTCTGCCACCTCCTCCAGTCCTCGCCATCTGTCCTACGAAGGCAGGTGCTACTAGGCCCACTGCAGAAGTGGAAAGTTTAGAGAGGTGAGTGCCTGAAGCAAGACAAGCCGGAGCTGGAGGTGTATGAGGAGAAACCAAACCTCCCAGGGTTTCTACAGCCCTGGAGGTGCTAAGTACTGCCGTTCAGGCCTTCAAAACTTGATAAAATACCAACTCCTTTATTTCAATTCATGACTTAATGCTTTTCTGATTTGGGTTAGGGGACCACATTAGGTCAGATGCAGCTCTCGGGGACACAGTCTACCATCTGTTCTTGCTGTTCTGTTCAGATGACCTTTTTAAATTGGTCTTTGCATGGGGCGCCTGGGTGGCTCAGTCATTAAGCATCTGCCTTCGGCTCGGGTCATGATCCCAGGGTCCTGGGATCGAGCCCCACATCGGGCTCCCTGCTCAGCGGGAAGCCTGCTTCTCCCTCTCCCACTCCCCCTGCTTGTGTTCCCTCTCTCGCTGTGTCTCTCTCTGTCAAATAAATAAATAAATCTTTAAAAATAAATAAATAAATTGGTCTTTGCATAGGCAAGGCCAAGATGTCAGGCTGGGCACAGCAAGCCTCCCTTCAACAGGCAAAGCGCCACTGTCCTTCTCTTCCAGTTAGATCATCAGTCAGGTTACCCTGGTGTCTCAGACTCACACAAATGCAAACCCAGCAGGCACTGGCTATTCAATCTGCTAGCAAGCTTCTGCTCCATGGCTCACTTCCCTCACCACTCACCTATCCCACCTAAAATAACATGGCATTTACCCCTCTCCATTCCCTTCTCTTCGTTTTCTACTTCCCTGTTCTGCTTCCTTTTCCTTCATACCTCATTTAACCACCTAACATGCCATGACTTGCTTGTTGTCTGGTTCTCCTCTTGCATGGCAGGGACAGTGCAGCAAGATCACCGAATTAGAAAATAACTGCATGGAAAGCTCCGGAACATAAGCTTCCCTTGAGGGTACACCTTTTACCTGTAAAGCAGATTGTGACTACTTCTCCAGTTCTTGCATGCCCTCCCTCTTCAGTCTGCAAATAAAGCAGAGCAGCCCATGAGGCATCCTGTTCACCATGGTATCTCCAGCTTGTTGATCCTCAACAAAGAATGATCCAGTCTGGGGAAAGAAACTCAAAGATCATCCAAGTTCCTTCATAACTAAAACCACCGAGGTCCACGGAAGTTCAGTGGCTCGTGACACACTTGGGCTGTACATCAGTTACTGACTTCCCACTGTGTGTTAATAACCAGAACAGCCCTCTGCAATGCTGAGATGCCACAGGCAAAAGGCTCTGTTTTCGCTGGTATTTCTAGAAACAAACTGACTCGCAACATCTCCAAAATGAATAGGGATGAAAGAGAAAAGCTCATTACTAAGGACAGAAGATGAATCCATGAAATCCTTCTTCCTCTTTCACTACTGTCTGAAAATCACGAAACTTTTCTTGGATCAAAATTCAGAAACTCCACATTTGTGCATTAGAAAAAAATTAAGTCAATGGGCTCACTGCCTCCTGCGATGTATCAATCAATTCAGAAGTAGAACAGGGGCACCTGTGGCTCAGTGGCAGAGCAATCAACTCTCGGTTTCGGCTCAGGTCATAATCTCATGGATCCTGAGATGGGAGCCCTGCCTGCCTCAACCTCCTCACTCAGCGGGGCATCTCCTTGAAGAGTCTCTCCCTCTACCTCTCCCCCTGTTCTTGCTCTCTCTAAAATAAATAATTCTTTTTTTTTTTTAAGATTTTATCTATTTATTTGAGATAGAGAGAGAGAACAGGGACAGGGGAGCAGAGAGAGAACGAGAAGCAGACTCCCCGCGGAGCAGGGAGCCGGATGGGGGGTCTCGATCCCAGAACGCTGGGATTATGACCTGAGCTGAAGGCAGACGCTTAACCAACTGAGCCACCCAGGCGCCCCTAAAATAAATAAATCTTAAAAAAAAAAAAGATATAGAACGTTAAAATATGGAATTCTATTTCATACTATCTAGCCCCAGGGAAGGCATACAGCACATAAGTATTTAGAAGTGAAGGCACTGGAGCAGGACGGACGTTAACTGCAAGGTGAGGGAAGCCCCTGGCCAGTTCTGGTCTTACATCAGCTCTTCTATAAAACAGAGCTTTCCGGGGCGCCTGGGTGGCTCACTCGGTTGGGCCACTGCCTTCGGCTCGGGTCATGATCCTGGAGTCCCGGGATGGAGTCCCGCATCGGGCTCCCTGCTCGGCGGGGAGCCTGCTTCGCCCTCTGACCTTCCCCCCTCTCATGCTCTATCTCATTCTCTCTCTAAAATAAATAAATAAAATCTTTAAAAAAACAAAACAAACAAAAAAAAAAACAGCGCCTTCCTGCAGGACCGGCTTAAGACTTACAAGGCGGCCGCCGGGCGGGCAATGCGGTGGTCGCCACCGCCAAGCCCCGTTCCTCCGTTCCCCCCGCCCCTACCCCGTGACATCCGGCGCAGCCGGAGGGCGTCACCGCGGCGTCGAGCGCAGCCCCCGCCCCCGCCCCGGAACGCCGGCGGGCAGAACCTCCCCGCTCACCTGCCGGGCTGTTCCGGCGGGGGCTCTGACGCCTGTCCTGGCCGTCCTGCCGCCTCTGGGGCCACCGCCGCATCTCCACAGCACGGCGAGCGGCCCGGCCGCCGGCAGCCGCTACCCGCCGGTGAGACAGTCCCGGTCCCCGACCTCGCGCCGCTCGAGCGCGCGCAGGCGCAGAACAGCGCCACACCCCCGAGCCGGTCCCCGCGCGCTCGGAGACCTCGCGCGTGCGCACTAAGGACCCGGAGCCGGCTCGGGGCCTCTCCGTGGGTGTCGGCCCTGTCACCTGACTTTTTAAGGATCGGAACGTGCGCACTGTCTTCTCTTACCCAGGCGGTGGAGCACAGAAACCCCAGCGACCGGCTCGGGGCCCAGATGCTCTGTCGACTGATTTTAAGTCGGGCACCCCCAAGGACACATACTTCCCGGGTCCTCCATAGGAAGCGGCTCGCGGGAGCGCACGCCAGCCCCCCCTCCGTCCCCGTCCGCGGCCGCCGGCGCCCCTCGGGCGCGGCCTTCCCGGCTGGACGGCTGCTTCCGTGTCCGTCGCGAACGAAGGCACTGACTCGGGGTGTACCGGGCAGCATTATTCCCTTTCACGGCCTTGTTTTCTGGGTCACAGAAACCCGCGCCGGCTGTAATGTTCCTGCAGAGGTGCTGTCCGGGCGTCGGACGCTCGGACACCAGGGGCCCACGCTGCCTACCTTCCAGCCGAGCAGGAACGAGCCGGTTTCTGCGACAGCGGGGCCGGCCGGCCTTTGCTGACCTTTTCACGCCTCCGGCCTGCACCTCCTGGCAGCCACATTTTCTCTCCCATGTTTTGCGAGGGAGCATAGAGTAGCCGTGGGCCATCTTGCACGTGAGACTGCTGTGGTTTTACTACATTTTGGAGGCAAAGATGCCTGGGAAGAGGTCCCTGAATGCAGCAGCCTTCCCAAGTGCCAAAAGGGAACGGAAAGCAATTACCCTCGACATAAAATTGGAAGTGTTAAGACGATTTGAAGTGGGTGAAAAGCTCAGCCAGATCGCAAAAGCCTTAGGCCTCGCTGTTTCTACAGTGGCTACAATCCGAGATAATAGAGAAAAAATAAAAGCAAATTCACAAATAGCTACTCCCTTGAGAGCCTCCCGGTTGACTCGCCGTCGGAGTGCAGTCATGGAGACCATGGAGCGCCTGCTGCATGTGTGGCTTGAAGACCAGAGCCAGCGAAACGTGCCCCTGAGTGTCACCATTATTCAGGAGAAGGCTAAGAGTTTGTTTGATGACCTACAGCGTGAAAGAGGCGGAAGCTCTCAAACAGAAAAGTTTAGTGCAAGTAAAGGGTGGTTTGTGAGATTCAAGGAGCGCCATCGTTTGCCCCACTTCAAGATGAACAGCATAGCTCCTGGAAACAAGGATGTATATCCAGAAGTGCTGAGAAGCATCATTGAAGAAGGTGAGTACGCCCCTCAGCAAGTTTTTAATGTAGATGAGACAGGGCTTTACTGGAAGAGAATGCCTGGAGGAATGTTTATTTCTGTGGAAGAGCAAGCTGAGCCAGGCTTTAAATCTTCCAAAGATCGCTTGATGCTGCTTCTTGGTGGTAATGCAGCTGGGGACTTTAAGTTGAAGCCCTTATTGGTGTACCACTTGGAAAATCCCAAGGCTCTGCAAGGGTACTCCAAGCCCAATTTGCCTGTGATTTGGCGCTCAAACAAAAAGGCATGGGCAACCAGGAGCATCTTTCAGGAGTGGTTCACATACTTCTTTTGCCCTGCCGTTGAAAAATACTGTGCCCAAAATCATCTCACCAACAAAGCGTTGCTCATCCTAGACGGTGCACCATGCCACCCAGTAAATCTGAGTGATCTGTCTGATAATGTCAGAGTGGAGTATCTTCATGACGGTACAGCTGACTCAGTCCAGCCCATGGGTCAAGGCATAACCTCTACCTTCAAAGCTCATTACGTGAGAAGAACTTTTGAGCACATCCTAGAAGCAACAGATGGAGAGGATACAGCCATGATCAGGGAGTTTTGGAGAAACTACAGCATCATGGATGCTGTAGACAACATTGCGGTAGCTTGGGAGGAGCTCAGACCAGAAACAATGAACAGTGTGTGGAAGAAGATTTGGCCAGAGTGTGTTCAGTTCCAGAGTGTTTCCCAAACAGATAACATTGCACAGCTTCAACAAAATATTGTGACCCTTGCCAAGAATGTGGCTTTTGAAGAGGTTGTAGAAGCTGATGTGGACCAGTTGCTGAGGTCCCACGAGGAAGATCTCTCAAATGAGGAGCTGATGCAGCTGGAACAGGAGCCTGCAGGAGAGCAGGAGAGTGAAGATGTTCCACCTGCCCTGCGCCAATTAACCACAGGAGAGCTGTCAGCAGCCTTCTCACATTTTGAGGCAGGCTTGCAAGTCCTTACCAGTAACAGCCCTGATGACGAGTGGAAACTGCAAGTTTCAAGAGCAATCAATGATGCAATAAACTGCTACAGGGAACTGTACAAGGAGAAAAAGCGACGCTCTGAGCAACTCTCTTAGATCAATTTTCAGTGGGTGTAACCAAACGTTCATCAAAGTACAGCCAGATGCAACAAGATGACCTCAAGGGATGAGGCCCAGCCAAGCCTCTCTACTTCCAAGATGCTTTACATCTCTGGAAACTCTGCTTCTGGTATTTTCATTTTGACACTTGAGAGTATCAAATTTTGTCATTAAAATTTCATTTAAATAGGTGCTTTAGAATAACTGCATGCAAGAATACCCAGGAAAATATTTCTTTAAAAAGAGAAAACTGCAAAGAGGAGACTATAAAGCTTCTGTGATTAAATCAGTGCAGTAGTTAGACCTGTGGAATAAGATAGAAAGCCCAGAGTTTTGTCTTGTTTTTTTTTTTAATGGTGCAAGACAACTGGTTAATCATTTGGAAAAAGATAAAATTAGATCCATGCCTCACAGCATACATAAGAATGAACAAACAGATCAGGGATCCAAAAAGTAAAAAATGAAACCATACGAATACTACAGAAACACATAGATGAATGCCTCTTTGACCTGGTGGCTGGGAAATTTTCTGACTTAAAATCCGGATGAGGGGCGCCTGGGTGGCTCAGTCGTTAAGCGTCTGCCTTCGGCTCAGGTCATGATCCCAGGGTCCTGGATCGAGCCCCGCATCGGGCTCCCTGCTCGGCGGGAGGCCTGCTTCTCCCTCTCCCACTCCCCCTGCTTGTGTTCCCTCTCTCGCTGTCTCTCTCTCTGTCAAATAAATAAATAAAATCTTAAAAAAAAAAAAAAATCCGGATGAAATAAGAAAAGTTAATCAATTTGACTATATAAAAATGTAACAGGGGCGCCTGGGTGGCTCAGTCGTTAAGTGTCTGCCTTCGGCTCAGGTCATGATCCCAGGGTCCTGGATCGAGCCCCGCATCGGGCTCCCTGCTCCGCAGGAAGCCTGCTTCTCCCTCTCCCACTCCCTCTGCTTGTGTTCCCTTTCTCTCTGTGTCTCTCTCTGTCAAATAAATAAAATCTTAAAAAAAAAAAAAAAAGTAACAAAAGAACTTTTCCAATGGGGGAACATCACTACAAACAAGGGCAAAAGCAGTTGACAAACTGAAAGAAAATACTTGCAACATAATATCCCTGATATGTGAAGAACTCTTAGGATTAAGAAGAAAAAAATACCAAAAATCCCAACAGGAAGGTGGACAAAGGATATAATTCACAAATAAATAAATTAGATCTTGAAGCATAGGAAAAGAAGTTCAGCCTCATTCATAATTAGAGAAATTCAAATTAAAGCTACACAGAAAACACATCTCACTAGATAGGCAAATAATCAGAAAGTATGACTACATATTCTGTTGGTGAGGCTCTGGGGTAATAGGCACCTCATGCATTGCTGATGGTACAAAGCAAATTGGTACAACCCTTATGGAGGGACACTAGATATTCACAAAAAACAGATTTCTTTTGATTTAACAATCCCACTATTAGGATTGTACCCTGAAGATATACCTCCAACAAAAGAAAATGCATGTGCATAGATTATTTGTTGCATCCTTGTTTGTAACTGCAAAAGTGAGGAGACAGCCTGAATATTCATCTATAGAAGAGTGTTCAAATATGAAATGGCTATTATACGCAATGGACTATAATCTAGATGTAAGTGATGAAACACTAATGAAAGAGGAAGAACGGATGGGGAGTGGTTTCCAGGGTATACTCTTAATTGAAAAAAGCAACATGCAAGAGACTAGTATGCTGCCGTCTTTGTGGAAGAAAGAAGGGGGAAGGAAATAAAATATATATGTATCTTACTCATTTTTGCAAAAAGAAACACAGGAAGGAGAAACCAGACTAAAGGGATTGGTTACCTGGTAGGGGGAAGGAGTGGAAAGGAGCAAAGGAATGAGAGGGGAGGGGGATATCTGACAGGCCTTTTATAAAGCTTTCTTTTAAGGGGCACCTGGGTGGGTCAGTCAGTTAAGTGTCTGCCTTCAGCTCGGGTCATGGTCCCGGGATCAGGCACCACATCGGGCTTCCTGCTCAGCGGGGAGTCTGCGTCTCCCTCTGCCTGCCGCGCCCTGTTCGTGCCCTCTCTCTCTCAAATAAAACCTTAGGCAAAAAATAACAATTAGCTTGTGTTTTTTAAAGGTATCCATGTCATGTACCCTTCCAAAATAAAAACGGCTAAATACACGTAGCAGCTGAATGGCAAAATCTGAATAAATTTTGTTGTAGATTCTATGATACCATGTTGGTGTTAATTTCTGGGGATAATTGAACTGTGGCCATGTGATGTCCTTGTTTGGGAGGAACAGACACAGGTATTTAGAGGCAAAGGGGCATCACCTCTGCAACTTACTGCCAAATGGCTCAGAAAAAGAAATGTGCATATGGGAAGAAAGAATATAGCAAATGGGGCAAATGTTAATATTTAGGGAGTCCAGGAGGTGAGTATATGGGAATGTTTTTGCAGTGTTTCTGTAAACCTAAATTTGTCAAAATATAAATGGTAAAAATACTATTGCATCACCTGAAAGAGAGGGAAAACATACTTCATCTTTCATCGACTATCCGAAGGGTAGCTTTACAGTTATTTGTAGCTGGAGGTGTGTGCTCACACATGCCGGCATCAGGCCCACAGACAGCCCTTCCACACCGTCCCTCCAGCTCTCCGGTTTCTTTAGGCATAGAGTTGCAGTCTATCAGCCTATCTGAATTGCAACTGGGTGTGGATGATGTATAAAGACACCTTCTAAAGCAGAAGATTGCATATGTCCTCTGGGTCATGGCCCCTTTGAGATCCTGGTCACAACTGCAGATCATATCTCTGAAAAGAATGTGCATATACAGAGGCTTGGATGTAATTTGGGAGGGGGGCAGTTATGGTTCTCCCAAAGCCCACGGGAATGGTCTGGAGTTGCAGTGAGGGCCCTTTTTGGGTCTAGCTTGTGAAAGAGGCTGCCAGGAGCCGGACATGTGACTTGCATGACCAGCCAGTTTCTCGATGACTGCGTTGGGTGAACGAGATAATCCTTCCACAGTGAGGACTCTAGAAGACACAGTTTCTATTTACTGAGCATTCTCTGCATGCCAGGCTCAGTGCTCAATGCTTCCTAGAACGTAAACACCCCACAAGGTATGTGTTTTCATCATTCACAGAAACTGAGCTGAGGGGAATCCACACACTTAGCCTTCTGTCTGACACCCATCAAGAACTCCTCCCCAGAACAGATCACATTGGACCCCACTAGATGGGGAAGACTGTGGGCTTTCCCTAAGCCTGCACTTGGTCTGCATGTCAAAAAACCCTGCCTTGTCCCCAATTCACCACACGCACCAGAGTCTAGAGAACACAGATTTAATGAGACAGCAGCTGCGGCATTATTACAGCTAGATATCCCTACTGCTCTTCTGTGAAGGGCTGGCCATGCAAACTGGTTCTTCGGTGGGTTCTTGTACCATACTGTGGACTCCCAAGACCCACACATGATTTTGTTTAAAGACTCTGCCATTCAGAAAGGGTAGGTGGAGATACTGGGGAGGAGGAAATGGAGGCAGTTAAAAAGAAAAGGGAGCCAACTCTTCGTCCAGCAGATGCCAGCATATTAACGCTTCCTATGGACACAGTGATTATAACTGGAATAATGTGATGTTCATTACACAGTATATTCAGGAATGGCCAATATCCTTATGACAGAAACGTAATGCAGTGGTGAGAAATGTGCAGATCTGGGGGTGCAGGAAAAGGGCGTTTGGCCCTTAAGTCCTTCTCCAGCCCTAGAGAGGAAGGGGAAGCAGGACGGGGACCTGCCGTTGACCCAACCTCACCAGTGTTTGCTTCGCACTGTTTCCCCGAGGCAGATCAGAACACACCGCAAGAGGACCGCCTAAAGCCACCATGTGAGGCTTTCCTGATGGTGCAGAGAAGCGAGGAGGAGGGGACACTGTCTTTATCCACCCCTCTTATCGGCCAGCAAGCTAGGCTGACCTTTCCGCTGCAGGTCGCAGCGGACGGATATCCAAGTGGCTCTGTTCCACCACCACCACCCACGCGTGTCAACTGTGCACATCAGCAGCCAAGCACAATCCGGGCAAGAGGGCACAAAAGACTGGAGAGCCACATCCAGAAACGTCCTGCTCCCACAGGCCACCCCCTCTATAGCAGGGTCTCTAAAGCACGAAGCATCCCTGCAAACACCGAGGCCGACGCTCCCCCGGTGAAGTGCTGTGGGTTCTTATGCTCTGTCCAGGGGTTCCATTTGTCAGCTGGTATACAGGACCTTCCACATCCCATGCCCCAGTCTTCCTGCACATGCTCTGGGATTCCTGCCCAAAGCTCCCTTGAGCAAATATTCCCAGTGCCTGGCCTCAGGCCCCCAGACAAAAGGCCACAGGCTGGTGGTGGTCTGTGAGCTGTCCGGAGCCCTCCACTGGCACATGGAGCTCCTCAGGCAAACAGGCCGATGGCAGCCAACCCTGCTGCCTAACCTAGAACCTCCCCCAGGGTCACAGTCCCTGCTCCAAACTGGGAAGCAGGACAGCCTCTTCCAACGGCACCCCCAACCACCCAGCCTAGAGCACCACCGTAAGCTGGGAGAGCAAAGGCCAGAGCAGGGGCTGGTCCACCGGGAAGAGCTTCACAGCCCCCTTCCCTCCATGTTGTACAGAAGTGGGAACCTCCAGGACTGGCCCTGTTGGAGGAGAACCCAGAGAGAACTTTGAGAGGCAGGAGCAGGGCCCTCAGGAGACAGTCGTGAACAACTACAAGTCCCCACACAAGGGGCCAAGGGGATGGGGTCCTCCAGGTAGATCCAAACCATCCATTGCAGAGAAAACTCAGGCCCAGCCTGGGTGTCTGCAGCCAGCATTCCCAAGGCTCGTCGGCCACTCCCCCAAAGCCCTCTGGGGGTTCTCAGGGTGGCCAAAGCCCAGCGGCCTTGGCCCCAAGTGCCTCCCCAAGGCTCTTTGCCACAGGGGGTGGGGAGAAGCCTTTCCCCACTTCCCTGCTTATGGAGCCCTGCAGCCTCCACAGCAACACACCCAGGAAAGAGCCAGGCGAGACTGCCCCAAGTCCCAGCAAGTGCCTGGGAGAGGGACGACGGTCCTCATGGTGCTGCTTACAACCCTCTGGCCCAGCACAGGTGAGAGGTCCAGGGACTGCACCCTAGGGGTCTCCAGAACACAAGAAACACCTTGACTTTGGCAATGACCAGCAGTTTGGATGCCAGAGAGGCCTGGGAGGGGTTCCTGTTGCTCTAGGCATCCACGTCTGGACCAGGCTCCTGGAAGAGTGACTGCTTCCGCAAGGTGAGCCGAGCACATTTGGGACACGTGGTGGAGTTGTCATAGTAGCAGTCCCTGGGGACAGGGAGGGTGGGGTCAGCCCCAGCAAGGGTCTGGGCTCTCTGCATGTGAAATTCTACCGCTGAGCCTTCCCAGACTTCCTAAGTCAGGCCCTTCTACCCCCTCTACGGATGGGGAAAGAGACGCAGTTTCTCCCAGAGGGCAGAAACCAGGTCTGCACCAGGTGCACCCAGGCCTGGGGTCCAGTGCTCAGTGCAGGCCCCTCCTACAGGGTCCACACCTGCTAGCTGGTTACCATCCGACTTCTGCTTGGAGCTCTCAGTGTCTCAGCTTCCATACCTGTTCTTACCAACACTGCACAGAGCCTCCACTGGGGCACTGGGGGTGCACAGGGTCCTGGGGACTGCTGGTCCACAGAATCCACGGCTGGAGCATCGCTTCCGCTACAGTCCTTTCTGTGACAGCCGTCCCAGGCTGCAGCGTCAGTGCTTGCTAGGACGGACAGCAAGTGCCCAACAAAAATCCACGTGGGCAGAAATGGGAGGTGCCCATCTGAATCCAGTGTGAGGCATCATGCAGGGCCCAGCAGGTGCACATCTACAATTAGTAACTGTACTATTTTTCCAAACATCCACTAGGTCTTTCTGTCATAAATGCTTACACTGTTTGAACCTAAGTACTTAATAAAAAATGTTAGGTATTTCTTTTGGCCTAGGGATATTTGAAAAAAATCACTGAGACACTGTGGGTGCCAGGAGCTAGAAAGCTGAGGGACCTCTGGCCTCCACTACACCTCAGGTCTGGTGGGGAAGGGGCGCCAGTCAGACACCATGTGCAACCTGGGGTCTGGGCCGCACCCCTCCCCAGCCCCACAGGGGCTTGTCCCCGGTGGAACCTCGACTTTAGTCACACAGATCAGGGTCTCACCCCGTATCTAGGATCAAGGCAAAGGGCTTTGAAAATCAGGCAGCAAAGACAGACGACCAAAAGCCTGTCTCCCCCTCCCTGCGCCTGGGGAGCCAGCACGCCTGGCTGAGGGTGGGTCCGGCCACACTGACCTGTGGAAGACAGCACAGCAGTCGGTGCACACGGACGTGTGGCTGTCGAAGGGGAAGAGTACGTCACCCTCTCTGCAGAGCTCACACACGAAGCCCTTGGCCTGACACCGCTGGGGGCGACAGGGCGGAGGGCGGGTCAGTGCCTGCTCCAAAGGGCACCTGAGCCAAGGACACACTGGGCCAAGCGGCCTGCCCGCCCGCCCTGCCCTGGGGACTGGGAGCAGAGAGAGAGACGCCCCCTGGTCTGCGGCAGGGAGCCCACCTCACAGTCCAGCTTGATGTGCTTGGCGAAGAGCGTGTGAGTCTCCGTGAGTGAGCAGCCGAGGCGGCCTGTGTGCGCGTCCAGCAGGTCCTGCACGGAGTACATCTCATCGTTCTCCACAAAATGCTGCCGGTCCTGGAGCTGTGGGTCCCAGCAACCATGACCCCAAACACCGGGTGAGGGCCCCTTCCGCTGCCCACCCACTGACACTCCCATCCTCCAGGCCCTTGGGGGCTCACAGAAGCAAGAGAAGGTGTCGGTCTCTGGGCCGAGCACCGCGCTCCCCCAGCCACACTGGCCACCTTCTTGCTCCAGGCACCCTCCCCCGACCCTCTGCCCAGCATGCCATACCTCCTCCCGGGCCTCACCCTGTTAACAACCTCCTTTCCCTGCTTTATCTTGTCCACAGACCTCACCTCCCCCTGACTGTTTGTTTTTCTCCCCACCTGAAGTGAGGACATGGATTCCTGCCGGTTTTGTTCCCTGTTCCCTACGCTCTAGAACAGTGAATACCCATGAATGTTTGTGGAACAAACAGGTGAGCCGTGAAGTGTGTTTGTGGGCACCCCTGCCTGCGCAGAACTGTGCCTGGTCCACTACATGGAGACCCAGGTGAGGGCTGCAGGGCGATAGCCGCTTCCCTTGGTGATGGAACCAGAGAACACTTTTGTGGATGGAATGCCTGTGTGCTCACTGAAGACCTAGTGCTCCTTGGAACACAGCAGGGGAGACCCTCTGCTAAAGTGCAGCACACGCAAGCTATGACGTCATCGGAAAAAGACTTGGGCACAGCGTGTCCTCGCTGCCCTGGCTCTCCGCTTCCCCTTTGCCCACCCCCCGGATTCCCAGGGGCCTGACCTGCAGGAGGAGACGAGCTTCCATGGCCTCCTTGCAAGTAATGAAGTACGGCTTCATGAGCAGGATGTCCTGGCGCAGCTTCTGTGGACAACAGGGGCAGGTCGGTATTCTCAGCCAGGGCAGGGCTGCGCCGTGGCACATCTGGGGGCCGAGGGGGCTGGCACTCCAGGTCAGGAGGGGACAGACGGTGCTTTCACGTCCCCCAGGATGGTCCCAGATCTGAGAGCTCCAGCCAAACTCAAGTTCGGCCCCCAGAGGAGCACTCATCCTCAAACACGTTGTACAAAAAAAGAGAAAGAATAATGTTGTATGTTGATTATCCTGAAATAATCTTTTGGATATACTGGGTCATATAAAATATACTATTGAAATGAACTTTACCTGCTTTTTACTCTTTTAATGTGGCTACTAGAAAATTTCAAATTGCCTCTGGGCCTAGTTATCATATTGTGACCAGACACTGCTCTAGGGTCTTTAACCCTAAGGACAGCTGAGGGGCCCCCTGAACCTTAGCAGGTGGCAGCTCTCCTCTGCTCCCAGGGCACACAGGGAGAGCAAGGTCCACCCTCACCCCTGCCCCCTCCAGCCTTACCCGGATCTCCACCAGCCCCTCCACATAGTTGAACAGCAGAGGGTTGATCTCCCGCAGCCTGAGAACCGGCCGAGACACCATCAGCGCCAGGTAACGCATGCTGCAGCGGGACACCTGGGGGGCATGGTGGAGGGGCACCTCCGGCATTACTCACGCCACCCCCAGAACCATGCTCCCCCCAACCTAAGCCAGGGCCGAGCACCGGCTCTCCCTCCTTGGGGCTCCATCTCCTCCCCTCCCAGCCCCTTCCCTGCCCCCCAGCCCCTATACCAGCCCTTGGGCCCTGCTCCCCTGCCCTTGCCTTGCGCGGCTCGAAGTCCCAGTTGTGCACGACTCGCGCGGGGATGACGGCCAGGTCATTCCAGTGGCAATGGCTGCAGTAATACTGGCCCGTGTAGTCACACTGCCGGGCCTCGCTGGGCACGCCCCCTGCAGGCGGGACGGGTCATTACAAGTCGGGGCTGCCTCCAGGGTCCCTGACAGCTTAGGAACCACAGAAAGCACGGAAAGCATATGGGGGAAAGAGGCAGCTGACCTGGGAGGTGCCACCCTGCAGACGGGACACAACCTCTTCTCAGCCACAGGACCTGAGGCAGATCAGGGCACCCTGCTACCCTCAGTTTGGTCATCAGTAAAATGACACCACGGGACTGCTGAGAGGACCCCATGAATTAACATTAGTAAATCTACGACACGAGGCACATGAATGGTATTGTGCGATTTTTCCCATGTGGGTGGGCTTTCTGTGTCAATGGGGCCACATGGGAGGCTGAGTGCAGGCCAGCCCTGTGGGAACCCCTAGGTGACCTGGGCTGGAACCTCAGTGTGCTCGAATGGCAAGTGAAAGGGTGCAGGTCGCAGCCCCTTGTCACGTCCCAAGGAAGGAGAGCAGGACACCACCCACAGGAGCCCAGCTGTCCCTAGCTGTCTGATGTATCCAACTTCCTTACACCTGCCCAAAGCAGCCTCCCTCGCCCTGCGCCCCGATCCTTCCTGGGGCACTCACGCAGAGAGATGGGCGCCCGGCACTCGGCGCAACGGTAATCTTGGCTGTCCAGCCCTGTCTCAGGGCAGATGTTCAGCTCATATTCGGCTTGGTGGCTGACTTTGGAGCGCACACAGGGCTTGGAGATGAGGTTCAAGCACTTGCTGTGACATCGGTAATAGCAGCCTGGGGTGAGGAGACCAACATTGTGCCTTTCAGAAGTGGGGGGCATGCTGCAGCCCAGACTGGCCTTCAGCTCTACCCCAATTCCCACATCAATCTGAGAGCTTCTCAAGGCCCCACTGTAGGTCCCAGAACTTCAAAGACCTTGTCAGTCCCCATCCCAAGCGTTGCCCTGGGGGTGCATGCAGACCTCCCTCCTCAACTCCAAAACCTGCCATTCCCACCTGGATGCCTCAAGGGCATCAAACTCATTCTGTCTAAATGAAATTCTCGCTCTTCCTTAACAAACCCACCTCCCACGCACAGTTTTCCCGCCTCAGATTTCAGTAACTCCATCTTCCCACCAGCTGAGGCTAAAATTTGTAACATCATCTCAACCCCTCTTTTATGCCTGTTTCCAGCCCTTCGGCTAGTGCCGCACCTGGACACTTCTCACCCAAAAGACTCCATCCTGATCAGAGGGCCATCATCCTCCCCCTCCCCCTCTGCACTCCTTCCTTCAGTCCATGCTCAGCTCAGCGGCCAGAGTGGTCCTTTTAAAACCTAGGCATGTCCAGCACCGACCCATGGCCCCCAGTGCACTTAAAGGAAAGCACATGGCCACCTCTGAGCCCACTCGACCAACCTCCTCTCGGGTACAATGCCCCAGCCAGACTTCTCTCTGCTCCACACTGAAGACACTGGACACACACTAGCCACAGGGCCTTTGCACAGAACTCCCTCACAGGAACATTCTTACCCACATATACTCCTGGCTTACTCCCTGACTTCCAAGTTTTGCTTGAATGTCACATGATGCCTTTTCATTCCACCCTAAAGTCACACCCATAACACTCCCTGACCCATGCTGTTCCCTTTCCTTATTTTTTTTGTCAATGCACTCTATTGTCTAACACACCATATGCTCATTCGGAACAGAACCATCCACAGGAATTCTCTGCAAAAATGGAAATGTCCCGGGCGCCTGGGTGGCTCAGTTGGTTAAGCAACTGCCTTTGGCTCAGGTCATGATCCTGGAGTCCTGGGATAGAGTCCCGCATCGGGCTCCCTGCTCGCTTCTCCCTCTGACCCTCCCCCCTCTCATGTACTCTCTCTCATTCTCGCTCTCTCAAATAAATAAATAAAATCTTTAAAAAAAAAAAAAAAAAGGAAATGCCCCATATGGTGCCCACCAGCCTCATATGGCTATCGGGATAGCACAGCTAAGGAATGAAGTAGTTATTTATTTTAACTAATTTAAATTTGAATAGCCACCTCTGGCATACTAGAAAGCCAAATGTGGATGTGAGCCTGGTAAAGGCAGGGGTTTGGGTCTTTTGTCCCTTGTTTCATCCCAGGTAGGCCACAAGGCTCAGTAAATACTGAGTACTGCGCAGAAGGCACCCAAACACAACCCAGAGCTGCCAGGTCTCTGCCCTGCCCGGGGACCAGGACTGCCCCCCGACAAAGCAGGTCTGGGTGTTGGCCTACCTGTGCACGTATACCAGGTCTGAATGAGCCCCCAGATAATGGTGTTACACTTGTCACAAGTTTGCTTGACACTCTTGCTCTTCTCCTTGTAGAAACGGTGCTCCAGGAGGACTCGGATGTTGGGCTCATCCTCACTGGGGTCCTGAAGAGAGGCCCGGGAGGCGTCACATGTGAGCCTGCTGCAACTGCTTTCCCTTCCCATGAACCCCTTTGCTTACTTCTTCCAGTACCATTCACAGCAGATATTGTGAGTTTCCCTCAATGTCACACCCCCTTTCCCTTTAGAAATAGAACTCCCGGGCGCCTGGGTGGCTCAGTTGGTTAAGCGACTGCCTTCGGCTCAGGTCATGATCCTGGAGTCCTGGGATCGAGTCTCGCATCGGGCTCCCTGCTTCTCCCTCTGATCCTCCCCCCTCTCATGCTCTCTCTCTCTTAAATAAATAAAATCATGGGGCACCTGGGTGGCTCAGTTGGTTAAGCGACTGCCTTTGGCTCAGGTCATGATCCTGGAGTCCCTGGATCAAGTCCCGCATCGGGCTCCCTGCTCGGCGAGGAGCCTGCTTCTCTCTCTAACCCTCCCCCCTCTCATGTGCTTGCTCTCTCTCATTCTCTCTCTCTCAAATAAATTTAAAAAAAAAATCTTTAAAAAAAAAGAAATAGAACTCCCCAGTAATCAGTCAGGCCTGGACCGCCCAGACAATAGACTGACTTTCCCTGCACCCAGGTGCTGTTCTGGGACGATGTTAGGGTCAAGGGTGTGTGAGCAGGAGTTATAAGGCTTTCTCTCCCCTCCCACCATTTTTTCCTGCTGAGTACAGACCCAGAGGGGACATGTGGCCATACTGGATTCTCCACACGGACTGACAAAGCAACAAAAACAAAGGGCCTGGGACCTCCAACACCATTAGCTGCCATATGGGCCTAGATCACCTACAGGATCTCCACATGAGTGAAATTTCACATGTCATTCCTTTAAGCCACTGTATTTTGGGGTGTCTTTGTTACCACAGCCTTACTTACACCCTAATGAATACTCTGCTTTCTAAATTCCCAGGGACGCATGAGCCGTGCAGGGACACGGTGGCAGCAAGTTAAAGGGCACACACAGCCAATGTGCACCTGTAGGTTTTGGCCTCTAGGATCCATTACCCTTACTGCTGTCCCCTTCGTGAAACACTCAGGAGGCCACCATCGCCCCCCACCCACTCTAGGTCATAAGGTTCAAGGAGGGACTGACCTCACTTACTTGAGCCAGTGGGTGGGCGTGTGCCCAAGACTGACCAATCCAGATTAGACTAATAGAGAAATAGTCTGCACATGGGGTGAAGGCCCACCTCTGTCCCCACCTTTCTGGGTGGCTTTCTATCTCAGTCCCTCAGCTCCCCAGCCTCTAGAACTTCATTCTCACATTGCTCCAGTAGCCTCCATGGTGGGGTACGTCAGCACCCACCTTCAGCTCCTGGAGCTTCAGCCGGAGGTGGATGAGCCTCACAACGGCGTCCTTCTGCTTCTCCGACTGCTCGGGAAGCTCCAGAATCACCTGCTTGCACTCCTCAATAGCCTGCCGCAGCTGCTGAATGTCAGAAGCCAGGAACAGACCCTGCCCAGGTTGGGGGGAGCGGTACGGCAGGTGACAGCATCAGATGCCTACCCTGCATGCTCTCCACGTGGAGGTCAAGCCCAGAGCAGACCTCCCTGCTCCTCGCTTGCCTCAGTGAAGAAACTGAAGCCCAGAGGGAGGGGCCGAGGATTTGCTCAAGGCCCAGGAAAGTTACCAGCACAGGTAGGAACCACCCCATGCCCCCTGCCTGCCAGCTGGACCTGTCCACTCACAGGCCTCTGAAAACCTAATTCAGGATGTTTTTCAAAACACAACTTCCTTCTTGTAGAAACCTAATCACTTTTCTGGCTATGCTATTTTGCTTACTTGTACAGAGCTTCCTCTTGGATGAAAGCTGGGGAAATGACAATTTGCCTGTCATGAAGGACAGGAAGTGGCCTCCAGCTTAATCACCAAGCCCAGAGATTCCCCGGACACCCACGCACCCCTAGCACCAGCACCGCACAAGGACTCAGAGCCAGGGCCCAACAAAGGCCCTGGGCTTGGGACCCTGCTGTCAATAGGGAAGGAAGCCAGGCTCAAGTCTGAGCAGGGGAGCTGAGGCTGATCTCGCCCCAGGCAAAGGGTAGAACTGCCCTCAGGAGCCACCCTCCACCTCCAGGAGACCAGGCAAAGAGGAGGTGACAACCCTACTCTGGAAGCTCAGTGTGTGGCCCCTAGGAGGGGCTCAAACATTTCTTTAATGAAGACACAAAATACAAATACAAAATGACAAGTAAATGAGAACTGGGGGCTTCTGGGTGAATCTTTTTTGATTTCAGTTACATTAGAATATTTCTATGTTTCTCTCAAATAAAAGTTGAAGATACTTTGCATAAAACTGAAAGATGTTCAAACTTTTTAAAATAGATTATTAGAGCCCTTTAGTTAAAAAAAGAAAAAGCTTCCACAGAACAAAAAAGTTGAACAGAGGAGAGTGGCCCTGTGGTCCTTCCCTCATCCTGCTGCACAGCCACAGGATCCCCCAGGACCCAGATGGAGCCAACCCTCATGTCTGCCTCCCAGGAACCGGGAACATGGGGAGACGGATGGCCCCACACAAGAAGAGCAGCTTCAGGTCCCAAACCCCAGTTCGGCTGATCTTCCCTGGCTCCCAAACAGGTTTTGGAGATGAGAGTCAGCTGTCATGTGGGTCTCAGATTCAAGGCCCAGGAGCCCCAGCCAAGGTGGGCTGGCCCTGCTGCCTGAGGACGTGGTGACAGGAAATGGCTGGTTCCTCCTCCTTGGGGGCTCACCCAGTCCCCCTCCCCACTCCAGGCCCAAACCTTACCACAGGGCGGGAAAAGTGGTCCTCAGATAAGCCGAGATCCATCACTCGCTCAGTGCAGCAGAACTCTGGCTCTCCAGGGGGCAGCTCAGGCAGGGCCTCTGCAGTGGGTACAGGTGTGAAGGGCAGCAGAGAGAGAAAGAAAAATCAACCTGCCGGGCGCCTGGGTGGCTCAGATGGTTGAGCATCTGCCTTCAGCTAAGGTCATGATCCCGGGGTCCTGGGATCGAGCCCCGCATCGGGCTCCCTGCTTGGCGAGGAGCCTGCTTCTCCCTCTCCCTCTACTGTTCCCCCTACTTGTGCTCTCTCGCTCTCTCTGTAAAGTAAAGAAATAAAATCTTTAAAAAAAAAAAAAAAGAAAAGAAAAATCAACCTGCCTTTCCCCCAGAAGTAGGTTGGGGACGGGAGAAGCCCACAGGAGGTGCTGAGGGGAGCCAGGCCCCGCCCTGGTATCTGCCCTGTTTGCACGTGCAAAGGAACCCATATCCTAAATAAATAAGAGAGAGCCATCCAAAAAGATGAGGTGGGGGGGGGAAAATCTAAAAATAAAATTAAAAAAAAAAAAGAAAGAAACCAAGATGAGGTGGATACCCATGGTGCTAAGAGAGGTCCACAAAACAGTATTAGAGAAACATCCTAATTTCTCTCTCTCTCTTTTTTAATATTTTATTTATTTGAGACAGAGCACGAGCAGGGGAAGGGGCAGAGGGAGAGGAAGAGGCATAAGCAGACTCCCCACACGGGGCTCGATCCTAGGACTCTGGGATCACGACCTGAGCCCAAGTCAGACACCCAATGGACTGAGCCACCCAACGCCCCAGAAACATCCCAATTTCTAAGGCATACCTTACATATGCGTATATGGATTCAAGGCTGCTGGACGGTTGCACAACAGAATTTCCGGACCCCTGTGTGGACTCTAGGAGGTTTCTGCATGCGCACACACACCCTGAATACCCTTATTGACTGCATCTGCAGCTCTTAGAGCCCCACTCTCCTGACCCCCAGAAGAGCTGGGCCTCTGTCCAGGCCATTCCATCCTCTCCCTGACCAGATCTCAGCTCTGAGTTCCCTCCCTAAGTATTCCCTGAGTATCTGCCCAGCGACGCAGCAGTGACAAGACAGTCACAAATCCCTGCCCTCAGGAGTGTGTGTCCTAGTGGGGCCACAGAACAGGCAGAACGTGGTTTGTGCTGAGGAGAAAGGGGAAGTAGCCAGCAAGGGACCCAGCTACATGGGAAAGCCAGCATGCTCCATGGGCGGAACTAGGAGGAGAGGATGGAGGTCCCAAGTGAGGGGTCGGATTGCCCACTCAGGCCTCCCCCAAGCACCTACCTTCAGAAGCGACTTCTGGGGCCTCCTCCCTGGCCCTCTGCTCATGCTGCCTTGGCCCAGGCTCCTTGTTGAAGGGGTTGAGGTGGGCCTGCCGGAACCGGGCCAGCTTCTCATCATATTCCATAGCATCCCACCTGCAGGGCAGGGTAGGGCAGAGAAGAGCATCCAGCTCCTCGACTCACTGCATTCCCATCCCCTTCCTGAGTTCCTGGGGTTCCAGAGGGGATGTCTGGCCTCCTTCAGTCTGCCAGGAGGGTCCAGGTGGAACATCCCCACACCACGGCCGCCCATCCTCTGTCCCTCCTCAAACCAGCTCAGCCCCCTCACCTAGGTCCCCCCTGGTAGCATCCCCTCGGTAACAGCAACCCACCCGGGGCACGCAGATGGAACAGAGGTAGGAGACGGACACGACCTACCCAAGAGTACCCAGCCAGGCGGGAACCTAGGCCCCCTACCTCCCAGCACAGGGTCCTCATTCAGCCCCAGTCCAGCTGTGCCCTCACTGCTCCGAAGGAAAGGGTTAGCGGCTCCCATGAGCCAACACCTCCCAGGACTCAGTTTTCTACTTCTGGCCCCGAGCAGGGGTACTCCTTTTCTGTCAGAGCACCCCAAAGCCATAGCCCCTGAGCAGAACCATCAGTGGTGACTGTCAGAGGTCACAGTGCTGGACACTCTGGAGCCAATGCCAGGGTCCAGGCCTCCTCTGCCACCTGCAGCGTGGCCTTGGGCAGGGCCCATCTTCCTGGTGCCCCAAGGAGCTCTCCATCTCTGCCGGCTCGTTAGTCATCATGGAGGCCAGCGTGGCACCTCGCTGGTCTGGATTCCCACTCATGCTCTATGTGGCCTGAGTCAGTGGCCCCACACCTCGGGATCCCAGGAACTAGGAAATGCCTAGTTCACCACCTGGCACTGCTCTCCCCTCCCAAGAGCTCAGCGAGCGGCAGAACACACAGGGCTGATGGCTCCTGAGAGGGAGATAGGGGCTTCGATTGGGGGCAGTGGTTTGCATCCCAGGTCATCCCACTTCCTTAGCCTCTCTGCTTCCAGGGTGACACGAGTTCATAGGAAATCAGATTTTTTTTAAAACACTTTGCAGCACTTTAAGTGCCAGGTATTAGTTATGCTTTCTCTGTACCTGTTTAGTCTAACATAATTTGTGATTATCAAACATAAGCCTATGACTCCTATCTGCACCCCCTCCAAAAGAAAGAGAACTGATCCCAGACAGGACAGCCATGACAAGGGTCACCCCCAGCCCTGCCCAGTGCTGGCTGCCCTGCATCTGGGTCAGAAACACCCACACTAACTGTGGGACCTGTCCTACCTGTTTGGCCTCTGTGGTGGGGATGTGGGTTAGAGGAGTTCCAGTCTGGCAGAACCCAGCACCTGGGTCAACACAGGAGAGGACACAGATGCCATGGGCTATGGGCCTAAGCCTCCTCTCTCTCATTACCTGACAGCTTTGGGCAGCTCACTCAGGGTGGTTGGGCCCTGATGACCAGTGCCTCTCCAAATGATGGGTGTCGCAGTGTCCCGGGAAGCACCCAGAGTGCAGGGCAAACCCAGCTGTGCCAGGACTCACTCACCCCATCTTTCCTAGTGGTGACAAAGATTCTTTGCCTGACTAGCCTGTAGTCAGGCTCCCGAACCTTCTCCTAGGCCATCTGGGCTCCTCCTGTAAAATCCAGTTCTAGCAAGAACCTTGCTACATCAGTTTAGCAAGAGTCCCCCACCCTGATACCCGGTCACCCTCAAATCTGCTATCACCCCCAGGTGACATGTGATCACCCCAGCCTGCCCTCAGCAGAGATCTTGTCAGATCAGTTTAGCCAGACTCCCCACTCAGCCCTGATGTCTCCCCTCAGCAAGTGTCCACCCACTGATTTTACCCTGCTCCTTGGCTGTAAACTCTCACTTGCCTGTGCTATATTCTGAGTTGAACTCAGTTCCATACCGAGGTCTCTTTTCCCCTACTGCAAGAGTCTTCAATAAAGTCTGCACTTACTATTTTAACAACAGTCCAGGTCTGTTTTTTCTTCTTTGACTGGGCGAGGGGAGCTGGAGTTTTGGCTTGTCGCAATTTCCCAACCTCCCTATAGTTAGATGTGGTCATGCAACTATGTTATGACCAATGGATTTTAAACAGAAAGATCTCTTGGGAATTTTTCTTAAAAGGAGGCACTGCCCCTCTTCAGCCCTTCCTACCTCTTGCCGCCTGGGACGCAGATGTAATGCGTGGGGCTGGAGCAGTCACCTTGGGTTTGACCCACAAGTCCTGAGCTCCTTCACCCCAGGCTTCATTCAAGTGAGACAGAAATAAACTTCTGTTTAAACCACTGTTACTGGGAGAAGGATTTCTATCTCCTACATCTGAAACAGATCCTGACTGATCACCCCAAGAGCCTTGTGGTGATAAAATGAATTGGTGCTATTCAAATCCCAGATCTGTCAGCTCCTAGCTGACATGTATGGTCTTGGGCAAATGCCTAGACCTTTCTTTGCTTTTGATTTCTCATGTTTCAAATGGGGGAAATAATAGTACCCACTATGCAGGGTTATGATGAAGATTAAATTAGTTAATGCAAAGTTCCGAGTATCCTGGCCAGCACACAGTATGCACCTGATAAATACCAGCTACAGCTTACTATTATCATTGTTACGAATGTGATCAGATAGCCCTGGGGAGCCTGGGTGGCTCAGTCGGTTAAGCGTCTGCCTTCGGCTCAGGTCATGATCCCAGAGCAGGGAGTCCGCTTCTCCCTCTCCCTCCGCCTGCCACTCCCGCTGCTTGTGCTCTCACTCTGTCAGATAAATAAATAAAATCTTAAAAAAAAAAAAAAAATCAGAGAGCCCTGATTTAAATTCTGGGTCTCCCAGTGATGAGCTATGTGATCCTATTTTCTTGCCCACAAATAAGGAAGAATACCTACCTCCTGGGGTGGGTAGAAGGACTAAGTATATACTTATATATGTCAGGAGAGCCCATAGCCCAGAGCTGTTGCTAAGCAAGCCGTATCTGTCATCACATGATGACCAGCCCAACTCTAAGGAAACCTCCCCGCATTTTAAACTATGGCCAGGGGTGCTTAAAGGCAGGGACACCTCTGCTCCTCCCAACAGCTCTCCTCTGGGCTGGAAGCTCCCCTGGAAAAAGCATCTTTCAATTGCCTCCTTATGGGCAGTGCCAGCTCCAGGCCTGGCGTAGAGGCCATGGATGAATGAATAAATGGTCATCTGACCTCTCTCAGCCTCAGTCTCTCTCCTGCCAAGTTGGAGAATCATACTTCCCTCTGGGCTTCTGAGGGCAGACAAGTGAGGTCCCAACACTTAAGCCCAGGGGCTGCAGTGCAGGGCAGCTAACTTGGCCCCGCCCCCCACTGCCCCACCAGGTTCACCCCTCAGAGAGCCCCGCACTCAGAATCAGGCTGGGTGTCCCGGAGAACAGGCAGGAAGGTGAAGACTCAGAGGAATGAAGGAAACCCACGGTCCCACCTCTGCCCTCCTCTAGAGACTTCCCTTCTCTGGCGGGGGAAGAGAGGGGAGGATGAGACAACTTAGCAATTCAAGGGAACTTCAGAATAAAGCCAGGGGCTCATGAGGCACTGAAAGGTCCTGGGCTGAAGCTCAGGTGCACTCCTGATGGGTCACAGCCACCAAAAAGGTTCTGTTCTCACCCAGCCACAACTGGAGGTCCCTAGAATTCTCCCTGGAGGGGACAGGGGAGAAGGTACATCCTATTTTCTCCTACCTGGAAGGAGGCCTGGCAGGACCCTGCGGGGAGCAGGGGCAGAGTTACTGCCCCTTTGAGGGTTATTTGCCACTGACTGAAGCCTGGCACAGTGGCCACAGCCGGCCTCAGGAGTGAGCCACCCCTAACAGATACCTCCAGCAGCTTCCCTCACAACAACAACAAGCATACCCTCTGGGGACCCTCACCAACCCGCTCTGCGTAGGTGCGGGCCTCTTCCACCACGCCCATCCATGCCCTAGGGGAGGAAACTGAGGCCCCGCATTCCCGGAGGGTGGCCCAGCCCTGGGGGCTGCCGCGGGCCTCACGGATCCTTCAGACAGCGCGTGTGGACGGCCGGAAGCGGTGACAGTGTCACCCGGGGAGCGGGGAGGGAGGAGCTCCCCTCTGGGCTGATAAACCTGCCCGAGCGGGGTGGGAGGCAGCGCAGGTCCCCTGTGCCCCCAGCGCCCCAGGGAGGACGGGCAGGTCGGAACCCTGGGCGGGTTCCTCAGCCCCCGCGCCCTCGGGAGAGGGGACTCCCCGCGCCCCGGGACGCGGCGGCCCAGACGGCCCCCGAGGGTCGAGCGTCCGGGTTCTCTGCACCGCCAGCACCCCCGCCCCTCACCTGGCCCGCCCAGACTCCCCCCTCCGCCGCTCACCTGACCGCCGCCGTCCTCGCTACATTGTAACCCGCCCCGCTGCCCTCGCTACATTGTATCGAGCCCCGCCGCCCGCTGCTGCCACCTGCGGCCCGGAGGCTCATGGCAAGCCGGGGCCCCAGCGTCTGCGCGCCCCGGCCCTCGCGCCCTGGAGGCCTCCGCGTCCCCCTCCGGGAAATGGGTGACGCTTCATCCCAGCTGTTCAGGACGGCCTGGCGGACTACTGCATTTTCTACATTTTCTGTAAGCATAGAAGCCATGGTTTAAATAAAAACCACAACACTTAAGAGGAAAAATGGCTGGGACGCCTGGGCGGCTCAGTCGGTTGAGTGTCTGCCTTCAGCTTCAGTCGTGATCCTGGGATCCTGGGATCGAGGCCCGCGTCAGCTCCCCGCTTAGTGGGGAGCCTGCTTCTCCCTCTGCTTGTGCTCTCTCCGCCTCTCTCTCTCTCTCTCGTAAAATAAATAAAATCTTTAAAGAAAAGAAAAAATTGTGGTATTTAATTTCTTTTTTATTGTGGGTGCCTGGGTGGCTCAGTCGTTAAGCGTCTGCCTTCGGCTCAGGTCATGATCCCAGGGTCGTGGGATCGAGTCCCACGTGGGGCTCCCTGCTCAGCAGGAGACCTGCTTCTCCCTCTCCCACTGCCCCTGCTTGTGTTCCCTCTCTCTGTGTGTCTCTCTCTGTCAAATAAATAAATAAATAAAATCTTTAAAAAAATTTGAAAAGATAAAAAGCCCAGTGGTTGAGGGGAAAAAAGGGGAAGAGGGAATCGCTGTGCAGACAGCAGCTGCTGGTGCTCATCCGCCCGTGGTCTTCACCGCCAGTGAGCAAGGGACGTGCTGTCATTCTATCCCATTTTACAGAGGAGAAAACAGGCACAGTCCGCTTAGGGGGAGGATCAGGAGAGGATGGGTTAGGGGGACGTTGGAGAAGCCTGTGTCTGAAGCAGCTGCTTTTATTACTGCTTTATAGGTGTGCTCTGCCCCTGCTTTGTTTCTCTCCATATTCCTCACCACCGCCTGATGTCCTCTGCCTCATACAATTTTACTTGTTGTCTGTCTCCATCATCACCCCTCCCCCCACCAGAAACCAAGGGCTATAGGTAGGAGTTTTGTTTCCTTTCTTCACCGCTTCTTGCCTAGACCAGTGCCTGCATAAAGTAGGTGCTTAGTTAGAAGGACTGAGGAAGGAGAAGAGGCTCCAGCCTTGAGAGGGAGAAGGGCTCAGCGGGCGGGTGTGTAAGCACCAACTGCTGAACGGAGTCCGCGTCTGCTGCACTTGGGTACTGTGACGGTGGTGAGAAGCCAGACAGCACTTGAGGAGCCGTCCAGATGGACAGTATGCAAAGGTGCAATTTAATGAGAGATATGGTGAGCACTGAGGAAGAAATAAACAGGGTGACAAAGTAATGGACAAGGTCAGGGGAGGAGAACACCATGCTCAGGCTAAGACCCAGAGGGTAAGAAGGTGAGAAGCACAGAGGAGCTGTGGAAAAGCATCCAGAGGGAAACCACAAGTGCAAAGCCCTTGAGGAACTGAAAGAGCCCAGTGTGCCCGCGGAACCGAAAGCAGGCTGGTGCGGCCAGAGTTTGGTAAAAGTGGAAGACCTGTAAAAGGTGAAGTGAGGGGCAAAGCTGTAGTATTTGTAAACACATTGGCTTTGATTTGTGCCAAGACAGGAGCCATTTGGAAGCTTTATTGAAGCCTAACAGACGTACAAAAAACCACACATGTATAAGTGTACAATCTGATAAGTTTTGACATATGCATACACCTGAGAAACTGACTAAGATTGTCAGCCTATCCATCATCCTCAAATGTTGCCCTGTGCCCTTTTGCAATCCGCCCTCCCTGTCCCCATCTCTATCCCCAGGCAACCACAGATCTGTTTTTGGTCACTGTGTTGCACTGCATTCCAGAGTTTTATAGAGATGGGATCTTATTGTACATACTCTTCTTTTGTTTGGCTTCTTTTACTCAGAATAATATTTTGAGACTCTATCTGTGGCAGGTGTCAGGTGGCAGCTTATTCTCATTGCTGAGTAGGATCCCACGGAGCGGATGGACCACAGTTGGTTTATCACCTGTTGATGGACATCTGTGCTGCTGTCCGTGTTTGCTGTACAAAGAAAGCCGCTATAAACGTTTGCGTATAATTCTGTGTGGAAATACACTTTAATTTCTCCTTGGTAAATACTCAGGACTGGAATGGCTGGATTATATGGTAAGTGTGTGTTTAACTTTCTAGGAATCTGTAAAACTTTTTCCCATCGTGGTTGCGCTGTTTAACATTCCCATTAGTGTCACCATTCCGGCCCCTCCATGTCCTCACAAACATTCGATGTCATCGTCAGTCTCTCCACTGGAGGATTTTGAGCAGAGTAGTGGCATTATTTTTTTTAATTTTAAATTTTTTTTTATTGTGGTAAGTACACTTAACATGAGATCTACCCTCTTAACAGATTTTTTTTTTTTTTTGACAGAGACAGAGATAGCGAGAGCAGGAACACAAGCAGGGGGAGTGGGAGAGGGAGAAGCAGGCCTCCCGCCAAGCAGGGAGCCCGATGCGGGGCTCGATCCCAGGACGCTGGGGTCACGACCTGAGCGGAAGGCAGACGCTCAACGACTGAGCCACCCAGGCGCCCCGATTTTATCTTTTTTTTAAT
>NC_138384.1:123814-148845 GCF_054177405.1 Leptonychotes weddellii
TCGGCCGTGGCGTCCTGGTACTGCTGGTACTCGGACACCAGGTCGTTCATGTTGCTCTCGGCCTCGGTGAACTCCATCTCGTCCATGCCCTCGCCCGTGTACCAGTGGAGGAAGGCCTTGCGCCGGAACATGGCGGTGAACTGCTCCGAGATGCGCTTGAACAGCTCCTGGATGGCCGTGCTGTTGCCGATGAAGGTGGAGGACATCTTGAGCCCCCGGGGTGGGATGTCGCACACGGCCACCTTCACGTTGTTGGGGATCCACTCCACGAAGTAGCTGCTGTTCTTGCTCTGGATGGCCAGCATCTGCTCGTCCACCTCCTTCATGGACATGCGCCCACGGAACACGGTGGCCACCGTCAGGTAGCGGCCGTGGCGCGGGTCGCAGGCGGCCATCATGTTCTTGGCGTCGAACATCTGCTGGGTGAGCTCGGGCACGGTGAGCGCACGGTACTGCTGGCTGCCGCGGGCCGTGAGCGGCGCGAAGCCGGGCATGAAGAAGTGCAGGCGCGGGAAGGGCACCATGTTCACGGCCAGCTTGCGCAGGTCGGCGTTGAGCTGGCCCGGGAAGCGGAGGGAAGTGGTGACGCCGCTCATGGTGGCCGACACCAGGTGGTTGAGGTCTCCGTAGGTGGGAGTGGCCAGCTTGAGCGTGCGGAAGCAGATGTCGTACAGGGCCTCGTTGTCGATGCAGTAGGTCTCGTCCGTGTTCTCCACCAGCTGGTGGATGGACAGGGTGGCGTTGTAGGGCTCGACCACCGTGTCCGACACCTTGGGCGAGGGCACCACGCTGAAGGTGTTCATGATGCGGTCCGGGTACTCCTCACGCACCTTGCTAATGAGCAGCGTGCCCATGCCCGAGCCCGTGCCCCCGCCCAGCGAGTGGGTCAGCTGGAAGCCCTGCAGGCAGTCGCAATTCTCACACTCCTTCCGCACCACGTCCAGGACGGAGTCCACCAGCTCAGCACCCTCCGTGTAGTGACCCTTGGCCCAGTTGTTGCCGGCCCCGCTCTGACCTGTGGGGGTGCGGGGGCAGCAGGAGGGGGACACAGACCAGTCAGACCTACAGCGCCTGCCTGAACAGGGGCCATACCAGAGAGCAACTGTGGAAGCTCTGTCTCCTCTCTGTGAAATGAGGGTGCCCACACCTTCTCACTCCCTCCATGACCCTCCACGCCAGCCATGCTGCGGGTGGTGGACCTCACTGCCTGGTGCCGGGTAGTAAGGGCTCTAGACAGGAATTGAGAACCCGGCTTTGCCTCTCTTTGGGGGGTTCTGGGTGAGTCTACCAGCCCTACCCTCCAGCCGCCGGCTGGTCATGCTGGAAGTGCCAACTATAGCCCCCAGAACCCCAGAATCCCTTGCCGCTTGGGGTCTGAATGTGGACTGGTGCCCATCAATTGGGGGTGCTGAGCTCCAGAAGACAGAAATGGGGTGATGCCCTCTTGATGACAGCAGTGCTGCATGCCCGTGAACTTGAATCCTCTGGAGACTGACTCCTGTCCTGCCAGCTCTGTAACAGTCCTCTACGCTCAATTCTCTGTTTCACACATTGTTCTGCCCTGTGCAGAACCCTTCCTCTGGGCCTCTGTTACCAAATGCAGAACGGGAAGGTCAGTTCTGTCCTGCTAAGGGGTGACTTTGCCCTGTCGTTTCTGCTGATCTGGATTTGCCCGTGATGGGGTCTGCATCAGAGTGTGGGACAAGGGAAACTTACCGAAGATGAAGTTGTCAGGCCTGAAAAGGTGCCCAAAGGCCCCAGATCGGACGCTGTCCATGGTTCCGGGCTCAAGGTCCACCAGAATGGCCCGAGGCACATACTTATGAGCTGAGGGGAAAGGGGTGGGTTATGTGGGTCACAGAGGGTCAGGGGCTACTCCTGCCCTCTAAATCCTGCCCTGGCCTGCCAGAGTCATGCTGTCACCATAAGCGCTCAGACTCTGGGGTCAGAGAGGCTGGAACCACGTGTGAAATGGGGATCATGGTCAACACCCTAGACAGCCAGGACCACATAATACATCCACGGGGGCAGGTTAATATTTCTCCAGTTCGCTATGGACATAATCTTACACCAGTGGCTAAGTGACCTCCGCTCTGGACCCTCCCATGGGCTTCCTGAGGAGCCTCCAGGACCCTGCCCAACCCTGTCCATCCCCTAGACTATGCATGTGAGGATTACACATATTTGAATCTCACTATGGTGGCAGTTTCTAGGGTTCCTCATCTTTATCTTGGGTTACACCTGCCAACCAACTGATAGGAGGGCAGAGATGCTGAGACCCAGCAGTCAAGGTGCCCTCTCCTCCCTCCTCCCAGATCAAGCATGGGGGCAGGGTGGGAGCTCACAAGAGGCCTCGTTGTAGTAGACGCTGATGCGCTCCAGCTGCAGGTCTGAGTCCCCCACATAGTTGCCACTGGGGTCTATACCGTGCTCGTCACTGATGACCTCCCAGAACTGCAGGGGGGAAAGGAAGGGTCAGCAGGTGCTTATGACCCCCACCAGGCCCTTCCCTCCCATGAACTCAGCCCTGGGTGTCAAATTAGGGGCCTGGACTCAAAGCTTGCACTAGCCCCTTTGAGTGACTTCAGAGAAAAGCCCCAAGCTCTGTCATCTGTCAGAAAATTATCATAGTAGGGGTGCCTGGGTGGCTCGGTCGTTAAGCATCTGCCTTCGGCTCAGGTCATGATCCCAGGGTCCTGGGATCGAGCCCTGCATCGGGCTCCCTGCTTGGTGAGAAGCCTGCTTCTCCCTCTCCCACTCCCCCTGCTTGTGTTCCCTCTCTCGCTGTGTCTCTCTATGTAAAATAAATAAATAAAATCTTAATAAAAAAAAAAGAAAATCATCATAGTAAATATGCACATCCACTGTCTATACGTTCATGGTGCCTGGCGCCCTCAGAGTGGTTCAGGGCTCAGATGACACAGACCCAGGTCCCCCAGACTCAGCTCTGCACTTGCTAACCAGGAGCCCTGGACAGTCCACTCCTCCATGAGGGGTTAGTAATAAACACCCTCTTGGGGTGGTTTTCTTTATTCTCTCTTTTCAGATGAAAGAACCAAGGCACGGAGAAGGCAAAGAGCTGCCTACAGTAAGTGACAGAGACAGAGCCCAGGATACACGTGCCCCTCAGTGTCCGGGTAAAAGATGTCCAGAGACAGGGTCTGGCAGGGCCCAGCACATCATCAGCCTCAGCCAATGGGAACCACGGGGAGCCTGAGTAGGGAATGACTTGCCTGGTTCACCCAACCTGTCCGCAAAGAGCTGGCACAGCCCAGACTCCCAGGGTTCACTCTCTCCACCACCTGCTGCCACCCACCCTACTCCCCCTAGGGCTGGGACCCACAGCGCTTCTCAAAATCGGCTCCAGAGCACAAAAGCACAGAACAGGGCCTACATTCAGGAGTTGGACCACCTCTTCCCAGCTGTGTGACCCTGGGCAGGTCCTGAAGATTCTCTGTGCCTCAGGGCCCTCATCTGTTCAATAGGCCTGATGGTGAAACAAGTCTTTGTGGGAATAAAGCGAGCTGATCATGGGAAGCATGTGAATGTGTGCATATATGTCAGCACACAAAGACACATCCCCTGGGTGAAGGGAAGGCTGCACAGAGCTTGGCCCTCACCCCAAGGGCATTTCCAAGCTGTGTGGAGCACAGTAGGCCCATGAGGGAGGGTCATTAGTCACACACTGCGTGACTTCCCAGTGCCCCTCCCCTTTGCTCCTCAGGGTTGGAGTGACTTTCAGAAGATGAATGGTATGAAGGCCTCGAGAAACAACAGGACTCTACATGTGAGTCATGTGCTGGCAAAAAGACGGCTCCGTGAAAAAAGCAGTTAGAATCCAGTTTTCACATATTTATCTATATATAGATGTCTCTAACAGGCACAAAGGTGTCCGTTCCAAGGACCTGGGCCTGGGAATGTGGGTCTGGGTTGGGGGAAAGTTCTTCTCACTCTATACCCTTTGGCTCTTTTGGAATTGTCACATGTTAATTTCTAAACAATAACAAAAGATTAGTTAGAAAATATTTTTTAAAACTCTGGTAATTAGGGGCGCCTAGTTGGCTCAGTCAGTTAAGCGTCTGCCTTCGGCTCAGGTTGTGATCCCAGAGTCCCCACATCAGGGCTCCCTGCTCAGCGGGGAATCTGCCTCTCCTTCTGCCTCTGAACTCCCCCCCCC
Organism: Leptonychotes weddellii; assembly: GCF_054177405.1. Classification (NCBI taxonomy): domain Eukaryota; kingdom Metazoa; phylum Chordata; class Mammalia; order Carnivora; family Phocidae; genus Leptonychotes; species Leptonychotes weddellii. The sequence continues at coordinate 127,992 of NC_138384.1, forward strand.
ACCTTGTGCTCTCACTTACTCTCTCTTTCTCAAATTAATAAAAAATATTTTTAAAAAATAAATAAAAAATTAAAACTGATCATTATCAACAGTGTTATCATTATTATAAAATGCATAGAAAAATCTTGGCAGTTCATCCAGAGAGGCTGTTATCAGAGGTCGTCACTCAGTGAGGGTAGGGGATTTACTCCCCGTTTTGTCATTGTTAACTGTTCTTTTTACATTGTGTGTGTTAATTTTGTAATTAGAAAAAATAAACACACAGAAATGTCACTGAGACATTCAGGGCCCGATCAGAGCTTCCTACCACTACTTGGATCTTCATGGCCTCCTCAGCCCGAGGCCTACATGAAAGCGGGAGCTAGGGTCTTGGTCCCCAGAGCTCTGAGACACCCCAGACCTCTGGTTTCAGGGACACCACAGCCCCTGCAGAAGAGTGATGAGCTTGAGACAGCAAGTGTGGGGCCAGGAGGGAGTGAGTCAGTCACCCTGCCATCAACACATCCACAGAGAGTTACTGAAAATGCATCTCTGGAAAGCATGGTCCTCCAGGAGGTGATGGACAAGATACCAGCACCAGTCAGTGTGTGCCAGTGACTCTCTCTCCTGAGACCTCAGTTTTCTCATCTGTAAAGTGGACACAATAATAGTATCCTCCTTAAGGGGTTAGCATAAGGCTTGATGCATTCAGCAAATAGTGGCTTCATTGAGTTAAAAGGTTAGATGCTATTTAAATCTGTAAAGCCATATGCACAGATAACAAAAATAAAAGTTTTTAAAAATCAGTATACTTTGGGATACTGTGGTGCAGTAAAATATCGTCACTGATATGAGCACATCCCCGAGACACATCCTTGAGGGAAAGGCACACTGCATAATGATATGTAGAATAAAAAAGGGAACTTCAAAAAGATGTTACATTTTTTCTACAAAGATATATATATAGATAGATGCACATGCACAGAAAACAGGCTGGAAGAATGGAAAACAAAACTGTCCCCCCAGGACAGCAGGACCTAGGAGCATGAGGTGGCTAAATGGACACTCATCTGCAATGTTTCAACTTTTTAGAAGACTATATTAATTGCTTTTGTGGTTAAAACTAATAAAAAATGTGACTTATAATAAGTGTATTAGTAAAATATATTATGTGATATTTAACCAATAATAAAATACAACTTTGTAAATTAAAGAAGAAATACTCATGACCATCACTGCAGTTGAGAAAACTGCCAGAGGGCGCCTGGATCCAACCCAGGGTGCTGGCCTCGGCTCCTACGTCAGACCCCCGCGCCCTTTGCGCTGTCCGTGGTGCTGATCCTTTGCCGCGTCCTCGCTCGGGGGCCCGGGAGGCGTCGGTACGGCAAGTGGGGGGACGCGGCTCCGCGGAGGGAGGGTTTGCCGACTCACGGGTGTTAAACCCTTTCAGGACCTCGAAGCCCCTCCCAGCCCCGAGCACAGCAAGCGCTACAGTGACCCATTTAGGAGGCGGGTTCAGGGAAGGCAGGAAATCCCTCCCCCCATTGGCGGTCAGGGCCAGGGCCCGCCCCTCCGAGGCTCCGCCCAGCGGCCGAGAGAAGGGGGCGCAGACAAAGGCTCCTGGATGGCCCTGCACCCCAGAGGAGAAGGATGGGGTCCCCGGATTCATCCGCCTGTTGTGTGGCGTCGGTGGGAGGGGGCGTTCCCGCCCACCCTAATGGATCCGAGCAGACCTAGACTCCGACCCCTGCCCTGTCCCTCCTGGGCGGTGCCTCCACTTCGCGGAGCGACCCCTGGGGGAAGGGCGATCCCCTATCTCACCGCACGTGTTGGAGGCGCTGGGCCTGAACAGCAGGCACAGTGGTCAATACGCAGCGATCGTGATCGTTGTCGTGAGTGTAATGCCGGCAAGCTACCGCTCAGGAGAGGTGTGTTCTCTCCTGGCCCCAATCGCCCTGACCCCTCTCCATCCCCCACAGCCAGGCCCCTCGCTAGAGCTGCCGCCCTTGCCCATGGGCCAGTCGCTGCTGGTGATGGGAAGGAAAAGTTCGCCCGCCCCCTTCACCAGGGCGCCCACAGCCACCGTGGGATCAGGAGACAGAAACCGCCAATGAACCGCCTGTCCACAGGGCAGACGGCAGCACCAGCTGGGCCTGGCCCGGGGGCTTTGAGCACTTTGTTCAATTGGGTCTCTGGAGACTTTCGAGGACAAGGAGGCCAGAAGGAAGATGCTCAACTGCTGTCACTGGTCACCAAAAAAGGCGGAAAAGAAAGAAATAGCTCCTCTCCCCACAAAATCCACCTCTCTCTGGTTTGAATTGTTAGAAAGGATCAGATACTAATTTTTAAAACAACATAAAGTAAGAAAATCAACCCAAAAGGAATAAAAAATAATGAGCAAACCCAGGAGGCCACACCTCTAAGAAGCAGGAAAAAAAATCTCAGCCAAGGACACTTGTCCAGCACTCAGGCTACTGGCTCTGCCTTCCTCCCTCCCCCTCCTGCCACCCCCCCCCCCAGCCCTCCCTCCACCGCAGCTACAGCTCGGGGCGTGGACTTGCCTTTGCTTGATATGTGTCTGTCCAGGCCATAGGGAGGAGGGGTGTATAACCAGATCACCACTCCCCCAGGCTCAGGCAGAACTCAGGGCTGCCCTCCCTTCCCCCAGTGACCCCTGACCCTCCGAGGAGCAGATGTTCAGGGCAGGCCTGGCCCCTGTGACCACATTAATGAGCCCTCCACCCCTCCCAACTGGCCGGGGCAGCTGTCAGCGACTGCCCCGGGAGTCCTGATTTGATTTGAGGCCATCATCCCCCAGGCCTCCCCCTCCCCCAGCCCCCTTCCTGGGGCAGGCACAGCTGTTTCTTCAGGTGATTAGGGAGTCTCCCTGGTACCACCCCTCCACCCCGTCCAAGTCACCTCCACCCTAGAGAAGAAGTTGCAATTTATATGTCAGCCACGAGGCTGCCCCAGCGGCGTTGTAATTAGCTTTTTGTTCTTGCCTCGTTTCCATGGCAACAGCCTCCAGAGGAACCCCCTTCCTAGGCCCCTTCACCTCCAAGACCTGTCTCCTCCCACTGCCTCCTTTGGGAAACCCGTCCTGCACCACTCCCACCCTGGGTCCCTGGCCTTGGTCCTGACAAAGCCGCCCCCCCCCCCGTTCCCCTGTTTTGTTCTGTGGGGTGCCCCAGTGCGCAGCAGGCCCCACCCACCTAGCCTGAGCCCTGGGCTGGACATCTGCAGGGACTGAGAGCCGGAGGGTAGTGTGGCTCTGTCTCGCACTTGCTGCGTGACCTTGGGCAAGGGATAGTCTCCCTGGACTTGGGGACGTGACACCTGTCTCTTAGGTTCCAGTGGGGATTAACCACCTCCTCTTCCCCTTAGTTCCAACATCTTCGAGGTGGGCTAACAATGGAGGGGAGGAGCCGGGTGGTGATGCAGCTCTCCATCCCAGGAGTGGGGCTTTGTTCCCGACATCCCACCCCCAGACTCCACAGTCCCTGGGTGGGTGCTGTCCAAACCCGCGGGAGGTTTACCCAGGCTGGGCTGAGCTGGAGGAAAAGTCCAGTCCTGGACCAAGGTCACCCCGAGTCTGGGCCCAACCCCTCCCCCAACAAAGGAATAGGGTGGGGTCAGGAAGCTGAACAACGAGGTTGGGGCATGCGGGTGGCTCTGGCGGCTTGGAGGACATCCTGCTCCTGGGGGCAGCGGGAGCAGGGCAGACAGAATCGTTTCGTCTTTGAAGGGGACGCCCCACCCAAACCTGCCCACCCCACCCATCTCGCTCAAGGCTGAGTTGCGACCCCAAAGAAGAGGGCCACGCCCAAACAGCCCCCACAGCTGCAGCCGCTGTGGATGGAGCTCAGCCGCCGACTTGCGCGGCGCTCCCGCAGGCCTGAGGTGTCGCGGGCAGGGACAGAGAGAAGACGATGTGGACGTGGCAGGGCAGGGACCCCGGTGCCCCGGCCGCCCGGCCGCCCGGCGCGGGGCCCGGCTCGTCCCTTTGTTCCTGGCTTCGCAGCGGCAAGGGCGGCTCGGGGTGCGGCGCCTCCCTGCTTCCCTCCCTCCGGGGCCCGGCTGTGGGTGGGGAGGCGGGTTGCGCGGCGGTGTCAGGGCCCGGAGCCGGGGCGGGGGCGCGGGGCGCGGGGCGGGGGCGGCGCGCGTCCTCACCTTGGCCCCGATCTGGTTGCCGCACTGGCCGGCCTGGATGTGCACGATCTCCCTCATGCTCGGTGCGTGCGACGGGCGGCTGCGGGACACGCGCGTACAGGCCGGGGCTGGCTGCGGAGGGTCGGCCGCCCCCGCCGCCCGCTCTTATAGGCCGGGCCCCGCCCGCAGCGCCCGGCCTGGCGTCACCGCGCGCGGCCAATCGCGGGGCGCCGCCGCAGAATGCAGCACCGGCCCTGCAGCATCAGCACCGCGCATCCCCGCTCGGCCGCGCGCCGCGCCGCCTCCGCCCGCCGCCTCCGCCCGCCGCCACCAGGGTCTGCGGGGCCCGCGGGCGGGGGGCGGGGGCGGGAGTCTGGGGGCCCCCGCATACTGGAGGGAGGGGCTGGCGGGCTCCAGGGAGGACAATAGAAGCCCCTCTTGGCTCTCGGACCCCGCCCAGGCTGCCCTCTCGGGTCCCACCGCCGCGGCAGCCCCACCCCGCGGCTTTGCAAGGACAGTCTTTCTTCCCTACACCCGTTCAGGGACCAGCCCCATGTTCCCACCCCAAAGACCGAGATGGACGCCTCTCAGCTCCCTGTCTTGTGGCATGAAGGGACAAACGAGGTACTCTAGCAGGGGTGGGGCAGGCAGGAAGATGCTGCAGCAGGCACCCAGCCCTCCAGAAGAAAGCATGGGGCAGGGCTCAGAAACGCCGAGTCAGAAGGAGGGTGTCTTACAACGGCAGCTCTGAGCTTCACGGTCCTTCTCTGCAGTGGGGGATGCCAGGTACCTGCCCCTCCTCCCTCGGGGGGCTGCCATGAGATTCCAAATGGACCTGGTACATGGGGATGCTTTGTACCCCTGCCAGGTACAGTGCCTGGTACGTAGCTGCTGCTCAGTGAATACTGGTGTCAGGCATTATCAAAAGGACACAAGCCAGGCGAGGGACTGACAGGGTGGGGAATGGTGGGCTGTGACTTCTGTCTGATTCACGTCCTGGTGTCACCCGGACTCCTGGACTCTTGGTCCACGTGAGGCCAACACAACATGGTGGTAGGGGCCATGTAGTGAGACAGTGTGCGCCTAAGGCAGAGCTGGGGGATTCTTGGGAGGCAAACGGGGAAAGAGGGTCCACTGGTCAGAAGAGAAAGGAGGGTATGAAGTGGACATGCAGTACAGACATTATATTACACATACAGAATGCCACTGGGCTCAGACACTGTAGTGAAACCACCTTGTAATAAGGTCTTCTGAATCTTCCAGGAAGGGTCTCGGTCACAGTGCGTGGAGGTCCCACAAGCCGTCGGCTGAACAGGTCTGTGGTGTGCCTGTGTGTAGCTGCACTCAAGAGTGCACTGACAGGGTGTGTCTGCGCATAGCCCCTCTTCCCCCCCACCCTGAAGCTCTCCAGTTGGCTAGTCTAGAAATGGGTCTTTTGTTCTCAAGAGACACCCCTCCCCCACAGTGTGTCCGTGATGTGGCTTTCGGTGGTTGGCTTCCGGCTGCCTGGGGCCCCTCCCTGTCCCCATTCAGGGGGTCCTTGGTGAGCATTTGGCTCTTCCCCGGAGCTGGCTGCACCTCCCCGACTGAGCAAAGGAAGGAGCTTTGCAGCATCCCGTTGACCAAGACCCGTTACCCGCACGCCCTGCCTCCCCGCGTGATGGCGTCGGGCCAGGCCCGCTCTCCCTCCCTCCCCAGAGGGCTCTGGTGCCAGGTTCAAGGCTGACTCACCGTCCTGTCCCCCTGCAAAGGCTAGCCCTGCCGGGAACCAGCTCCTGGCCTTGAGGCTAGCAGTCTGGGCTGAAGCTGCCAGCATGGGTGGGGACTGGCTGGGGCAGAGTTGGGGGTGGCTGGCCAGTGGCTGCCGAAAACTTTAGGCATTACTAGACCTGCCTTCAAATTGGCTGATACCATCACCCTTGCCGCCGCGGAGCCTGTATCAGGAAGGGGGTCGACTGTATGCTCACTATCTGTGGAGGAAACCAGGTGGGCTCTTCAGTGAGAAACTCAGGTTTGCAACCGAGGGGGGGTCCCAAGGGCTCCCCGGCACCAGCAGCAGGGCTCACCCCAGATGTCCACTCCTTCGGGGCTTGGGCAGTCCCTGGACAGCCCCACTCCATTCTGGGAGGCCTTGCCTCAAATACTTCCCAGGAGGGCAGTCCTGGGGGAGAGCAGGCCCCACCCCCCAGCACACTCTGCACTGTGGGCAGACATGGAGGAGGGGCGGCATGACTGGGCTGTGAGAGGGATGTGTTCAGGCTGAGGTCACATATGGGTCATGGTGGTCCTGCTCCTGCTGCAGCTAAGGGCACCCTGGACTGTGCCGAGTCGGGTCCCCATGGAGGTCACTGGGGCGGGGCAGCTGCTGTTTCTCACTCTAGGTGCTCTGAGCTGGGGTTTACACCACGAGGAGAAAGCGAAGACACGGGCCCAGAGCAGGTGTCATTGGGGCCCCCACAGTCGCCTTGGGCAGCGCCTCGGGCACTCTGGGTCCTTTGGGGCTGTGGGTTCTTCACCCGGGCCTGCCAGCCATGGTTTCTGGCTGGTTTCTGGGATTCGCTTCTCCCTGTCCATCACCCTCAACCCCACCCTTGCCCCTCCCCCTTCCTCCTCCCTCCAGGCTCGAGCAATTTCCAGAAGGAGGCAAGGCGGGCAGCGATGAGTCTGCACCAAGCACAGCATTTATTACCAGAATGCTTCCCAGCCCTGACACCCTGGATGCCGGCCTCTGATTCCGGCCGACAGCCTCTGCGCCGGCCCGGGCAGGCACTGGCTGGCCCTGTCTGCCGGGTACGTGCTGCACACACGGATGGGCCCCCAGCTCTCTGGTCACCACTGAGCCTTAGACCAGCGCCCCCCTCCACCGTAGCCCCAGGAGACGTGGTCCCTCTGCCTGAAACAGAAGCTCACTGCTTCCTGGAGCGGTCCTGGAAGGCCAGGTCTTGCTGGTCACAAAGCTCCTCTTCCTGAGGCCCTCCTAGGGAGCTGTACTTGTCACGCTCCTAACACAGAGACTTCACATCCCAACAGGCAGGGGCACAAATCCCCAGACCCGGCAGCAGAGGTGGGTGTGTGCACAGCTTGCCAGGGCCCTGGGTGGAGGCGTAGCTCTCCAGGAGTGGGCAGAGATGCTGCCCAGAAGCCCGGCACCTGCCCCTCGTGCCTGTGGCCCCAGCATCTCCCCAGCCTCCCGCACCCTCCACGGCAACTCCTGGAGATGGGTGCTTCTTCCCTTCTCCGGCCCCAGAGGGTCCATGCATCCACACCTCCGGAGATCATCTCGTCTGTCCCTTTTGGCAAGCGACTGCCCTGCTCCACAGGCCACATGGCATCACCAGCTCCCTCTGCCCAGCACCGTGGCCTCGAGCCTGCAGCCTCACCAGGAGCACAGCACTACCTCTTGGAGGGTCTTTCGGAGCTCCTGGCTGCGGAAGGCGTAGATGAGGGGGTCAACGATGGAGTTGCAGATGATGAGGGTGAGGAAGAGGTTGAAGTTCTTGAAGACGCAGCCACAGGCGGGGTGTTGAGGGCAGAGGACCATGAGTGACAGGTGCAGGAAGAAGGGGCCCCAGCAGAGAAAGAAAATGCCCAGCAGGATGGTGAGCGTGGCGGCGCCCTTGAGGCCGAAGCCCTGGTGGGCAGGGCGCTGCCTCCTATGGAGCCGGGTAATGCCTCGGGCATGCTGGCAGGCCCGGGCGAGCATGTGGACATACAGCACGGCCATGAGCACCAGCATGGCTACAAAGAAGCCGACGAGACAAAGCAGCACGGCTGTGTGGTTGTAGTAGGCAATGAAGAGCGTGCTGGAGAGGACGCTCGCCACCCAGATCGTGGAGATGGCCCAGCAGGCGCGGGGCAGTGTGACGATGCTGTGGTACCGCAGTGCGTAGAAGATGGAGACGTAGCGGTCCACGGCGATGGCGCCCAGGAAGCAGAGACTGGACACCATCGCACTGCAGACGAGCACGTCTATGACGTCGTCCAGCTGCTGCACCACGGCCGCCCGGGCGTCCAGGGCGCCGGCCTCCAGCAGCAGCATGACCGCCGTCTCCAGCACATTGCTCACGCTCACCAGCAGGTCGGACACAGCCAGGCAGCAGATGAAGTAATACATGGGCGAGTGCAGGTTGCGGTTCTTGGCGATGGCGGCCACCACCAGCACGTTCTCCACCACGCTCACCAGCCCCAGGCTGAGGAAGAGCCCGTCAGGAACGGACACCTCCAGGCACCGGGGCCCCGTCTGGTTGGCAGCCAGCCTCAGGTGAGGGGTGGCTGGGGGGGTGCAGTTGAAGGAGCCCAGCAGCCTCCTCTGGGGACCCGGCATAGACATAGTCCCACCAGGGAGCAGGAAGGGGCCCTCAATCTCAGGCGTCCCGCTCAGCTCACGATGCCACCAGCGGGGCTCGTGTCCCCCGGACCGCCTTCACATTCACCCTGTCAGTCAGCTCAGCCATGACCCAGCTGAAGAGACCCCAGCTTCCCGGCACAGTGGCTGCTTCCCAGCCAGGACCCCAAGCTCCCTTGCACCAACCCTGTAGTCTCTCCGGACCCCAGACCCTCAGCCCACCTCCGCACCTCTTCCGGAGAGATGCCGTTGCTCAGGTCCAGACACGCATTTCTATGCCGCTTGCAGCCTCGTGGCTGGCCAGGCCGCCTGCGTCTCCAGGCCTGGGGTGGGCTGAGGTCCCAGGAAGAATGAAGCTTTAAAGTCCCCGGAGCCCCTCCTCCTGAGGGTGGCCACATGATGGGCGTGCACCCTGGACGCACGATCAGAGAGCACCCCGCACGGCACCCCAGCCGGCCTTCCTCTGGGCAGCACAAACAACAGCCAGGGCTGCCCTGGCCCCAAGGACACCTGACTCAGGCTCAGCAGGGCGTCTCCCCTCTCACCTGTGTTCAGCCAACCAGCGCTCCCAGCCTGGCCCCACTCCCAGGGTCTGCCGTGTGGGGGCCTCCTCTAAATCTGCTCCAGGCCCCCTGCAAACACCACCTCCTCCTTGGAGCCGTCTCTGATCTCTGGCCACCCACCTGATGCCACTCTGCCTTGGAAACAGTCGTTGGCTGTTGACCATGCACCCCCAGCCTGAACCCCTAGCTCCCTACCCCATGTTAGATGCTCGCTAAGGGCAGCCTCTGCCCCCTAGGACGCCCAGCCCCCTCATGGAGCCCTGTGGGAGGGCATCCCGGTCACACCAGGCTCTTGCTCTGCCTCATCCTCCGTGGGGGGAGGGGCAGGGACAGAGCTGACAGCCCCCACTTCCTCTACAGAGAAACCACTTCAAGGGCAGACCTCTGTCTCCAGCCACATGGTGCTCGGCCAAGAATGGCCTCGCTCCAGGGTGCTCCCAGCACTTTCCCGCTGAAGACTCCAGTTCCTCCTCTAGAGAGCAGAGGTGGGAGGAGAACAGAATGGTTTGCGGACAGGGGAGACAACCTGAGGCAACGAGAAAGGTAAGGGCCTTGTTCAGTGGTGGCAGCAGGGCTGGGAGGGAGCTGGGAGGGGGGGGTCTCAGTGTTGAGTGTTACCTGTGACACTCCTGTTCAAGCCCACTTTCTCTCCCCCACCCGAGTGCCAGGCGGCCCACGTGTCATCACACGTTCGTGCCCACTTACAAATATTAACCACCCCTTCCATCTGCCTCACCCACTGGCAAGCTGCTCCCCCTTTCGATTGTGCTTTTTATTGAAGACCAGCATACGTGAGAGTACACAAGCTGTAAACCTGCGGGTTCGTGGATGCACCAACCTAAACACAGCCAGGAAGGCAGCACCCAGACCAATCACAAAAACGTTACTTGCCCCAGAACAGCCAGGGCGTCCGCCTGCCCTGGGAGCCACTCCCTGACATCCTCGTGGCTGTGAGTAGCAGTCTAATGCACAGACCCCACTGGGCATCTCCCGTCTTGTTACAAACAGTACCTGCTGGGTGTTCTGGCCCCATCTTTTGGTGGACATAGGCCACGTGTTTGCACAAGGCGACACGTGGGGGTGGACCTGTTGGCCTGCTGCTGGCAGGGCTCGAGGACCCCAGCCCCCGCCTCCCCACGGAGAACACGAGAAGACAGCCCCACACCCCACAGGCACTGGGCACAGGACGGGCCCACACGCCGAGCTCCCCGCCCTAGGACTTCACACCTCCCATTCTCTCCTCCTCATGGAGAACCCTGAAGGGAGCAGGGCCTCCCAGGACCACAGGGTGGTGCCACGGCCAGTGAGGGTGGTCCCAGCAGCAGCGAGGGGCTGTGCAGGCCCGCGGCCGTGAGGCCCCAGCTCTGTCCCTGCCACACGGGTCCCAGGACTCACACTGCAGCCGTCCCTCACCAAGGACCACCTTCCACCTCTGGGGGCCCCAACTGCGAGTCTGCTGCCTTGCCCCCTGCTTCTGTCAGCACATCGCAGGGAAGTCAGCATCTCCAGCTCCATAAAGAGGCCTTTGAGAAGGACATGCTCCCCCCGCCTGAGACTTCAAAGAGCGTGAGAACTGGACAGCCTCTGGCAGGCAACCAGTCCTCTTCCGGGTGAGGCCTCGAGACTCCCCATCTGGTTCTGATGTGCCCGTTGGGGACTTCATGGGACGGAGACTCTCAACTTTGTGATTAGTTATGGTTATGAGGGAAACGTCTAAATGAAATCACAGATAATCTTAAGGCCAATGGTATCAACTCGATCTCTAGTGCCCCTGGGAGAAACTGAGGAATGGCCAGGAGATAGGTGGTGGACACAACTGTCCCCTCAGAGCACGTACCAACCTGAGACGGCGGGCTGGACCCACATGTGAGGCTGTGAGAACAGGAGCCCAGTTGTGGGGTCCCCAGCACCAAGAACAGTGCCAGGCACACACTTGGCCCGCAACACGTGAGCGTTTGATGCACCAGTGAGCTTCATGGCGGGGGGAGCTGGTGTGGACACAGCCCCTCACTGCAGAGTCCAGTGAGATACAGTGTCCGACCATGGCCACACCAGGAGGTGGGGGGTCACGGCCTGACCAGAAGGCCAAGGCCCCGCTTCCTTCACGGAGCTCCCCCACCCTGGGGGCCAGCCAGGAGACAGCCCCACGAGCGGCCATGTGGGGCGTGCAGCCTGCTCCTCCTGGCTCGTGGCCTGGCCGACAGCTGGGTCATGATGAGGTCTCTGGACTCGGAGAGAGGAACACCCTGTTTGCTCACCCTGTGGTGTCTGTGCTACCCTGAGGTAGAGTGCGACTTGATAGAGTGCATAACCCATTAGCAATCTGACCACGGGCAGCAGGCGGCTGGGAGGAGCCCATTCACCCTTGCCTGGACCCTGGGGGGCAGAGCAAGCCTCTAGAGCAGATGTTTAGATGTGAGAGAGCTGGCTGTCTTCTCATCTCCACGGAAACTCAGAGCTTCAAGTAATGACCTAAACCCGAGCAGTTTGGCTGAACACTGATGATTTAATCATCTCTCGGGACAGCAGGCCCAGAAGGAAGCTTTCACCCTGGTCTGGGCCCAGCCTCGCTCTACCTTGCTATCTCTAGAACACTGGCTCTATTTTGAAGGTCACCAACTCCTAGTTGTAAAACGACTGCTGCAGCTCCGGACAGCGCATCCCCATCCAGATGTACTTAAGGCTGGAAGAGGCAGGGTGCCAAGCTCTCCCTGCCTGTCATCATGAGAGAACGAACCCCTTCCTGGAGGAACCCAGCAGACCCCTGGTCCTGTTGGCTGAAGCGTATCGCAGGACACCCTCATGGGAGAAATGTGGATCCAGGACAGCCTGGGACTATTTCAATCGTCCTCGATCCCACCCACCAAATCCAGTTACGGTGACATGGGATGAAGTACGGGTAGTAACTGACGGACATCAACATGTCTGCAGGGCGCTGTCCTTCCATGGGTGTTCAAAGCAGAGGCTTTTGTTGACCCCCAAATGCTGGGAGCTCCCAGCAGGATAAGCTCACAGATCTCCCCAAAAGGTGACTGCACATCAATGTCTAGAACACTGTGCGGGACTTCCTGAGAGGCCCAGCCAACACTGATCCTGGCCCAGAGCGTGTGAGCAGCACCTCCTCCCACCCCCGTCTGCTACTTACAGGAGTGGAGGTCAGGGCCGGGAGGGGGCCCAACAGACTGGCAGCTCCCAACCTCAGTGTCCTTGACCCTTCCAGAGTGACAGGCAGCCCTGTGTGGTGCTGAGCTGTGGAGCAGGCCAGGACTTGCCCCAGGTGATGAGCTCTCCCCCATGCTCTGTTGACCTCCCCTCCCCCGCAATCAAATGCCCCCTCATCTCTGCCACATACAATCTCCAGAGCTGCCAGGACATCCTTCCCAAGGTGTACCTCTCGGCCTCCTTCCCGCTCAGGGCTGCCCTGAAGCTTCCCCATAAAACCACTATGATTCTGCATCAGCGGTGCCCAGCCCAAGAACTCTGGTGTCAGCACCTCTTGTCCCTGGCCGGCCTGTCCCAGGTTCCCAATGGAGGCACACACCTTGGTGTTCTCAGCACGGATGCTGCACCGAAGACCTGTGGGACCTTCTCCACTCTGTGCCCCACACTGTGGAGGGCAGGGTGGCCATGGAGAGAGCTCACAGGGGGCTGGGGCTTGGCTGTGTGTGATCCTGGGTCATGTTCTCTCCTGGGACACCTCGGGGTCTGTGCAGATCCGGGACCCACCTGCCTCAGATTCCAGCCCCGGGAAAGAAGAGCTCACGCTACACAGAGCGTAACCCATTCACATTTATAGGAGACACAAAGGTGGCAGGCGGACGACACATCAGCATTTCTACTCCAGGGAACTGGCCAATTCCGACCAGAAGAGCAATCAGAAACATAATTGTACAGCGTTGGGGCACGGCATGGACGCGGGCTCAGTCCCACTCCCCGTCCCCCTCGGGGTTGTCCTCGCGAGCTGCCTCCACGTCGTGGAAGTGGAAGTTGGCCATCATGTCTCGCACGGCCAGCATCAGCCTGTTCAAGCCTTGATTGCGGTTCAGACCCCCAGCCCCTCCATCCTCCATCCTCTCCCCCTGCAGCAATGAGACTTGTCTGAGCAGGGCTGTCCTGGGCCCTGAGGCCCAGCGCGCCCAACCCAGCTTGCCCAGGACCCTGCCGGGAAAAGGGAGCTCCTCAACCCAAACACGTTTGACGAACAAGGCCAGGCCCCAGCGGGAGGTCAAGGAGCCACGCTGAGTTGAGGGGCCAAGGTGGCGGCTACGGTCTCAGGTGGGCACGTCCCGGTCTCCTGAGCAGGTTGGCTGCGGGCGCCAGTAAAGCCTCTAGACGCGCACAACCCCACGGCCCGGCCTGAACCCACGTGGCAGAGAGAGGCCAAGACATGCTCACATACCTCCATGGTATAATTGGGCAACAAAGACCGGAAGAAGAGCGCAATTGTGTTTCCATGGCTGACAGGACTCAGCCTGAAAGAGGAAAGAAGGTCAGATGGTGCAGCTGTGTACCCTGCCCTGGGGTCGGGGGGAAGACAGCCCATGCGGTAGCTGGGGCACATGCTCAGGCCTCACAGGGAAGGGTGTCCGGGGGGGGGCAGGCCCTTGGGGACCTGGCTGGTTGAGCTGAGCAGTGTGTGGAGGGTCGCCTGCCACGGCTCGGGTGGCTCGCTTTTAAGAAACGCCGCGCAGGGGATACAAAGTGGTCATGTGAAGAGAAGGTTCTAGGGTGTGCTGGGGAGTGCCCTCCTGGTAAGACATGGTGCTGGAGCCCAGCTCCACTGGACATTTAAGGACTGATGGCCTCAGGTCGGCACAGCCCTTCAATCACTCCTCAGGGCTACAATGTCCAGCAAGACAGCTTTTCTTCTGAACCTACCAACATTACAAATGCCTAAGTATCACCTTAATCAATCTGAGAATTTAAGTGGGCACTATTTCCCTAGAAGCATGCAATCTAACTTTTAGAAAAATTCCTTTATCCTACATAATGCGCTCTACCTCTACTGAGGTCTGGAAAGAACACGCTTTCTGAAATGGGAAAGTCTGTCACTCCAGATCTACAAGGTTGTGCCGACAGCCTCGTGGTAAGGCAGTCACTCAGCTTGAAAGGCTAGAAGGAAAGAAAAAGGCAGCTTTCCCGCAATCCAAGGCTAAACGCAGTCCACAAATCCACTGCAGACTTGGGCTAGCTGCACCCTCACTGAAGCTCTCCCGGGCTTGGCCACACAGGCCTTTCTCAGTTCCGAGTCCTATGTATCAGCACTTCCTTACTGTGGTTTTGATTTTACACTTATTTCTAGATTCCATAATTAACACGTCCCCCACCGCACCGCACACTCCACGAGGGCAGAGGTGGTGCGTTACTCTTGCTTCCCACTGTTACCTCCAACACCTGCTCTAGAACCCGACCGAAAACGTTTCTACATCAGACAAGTAAGTGAAAGGACACGGCCAGCGAAAGCTGACCCGTGACCCCAATCACACCGTCCTCCGAGGGCCCGTGTCTGGAGGAGGCAGGGAGCGCCAGGGAGCCGTAAGCACTGACCTCGGAGCCACCCAAGCAAAGGAGCAAAGCAGGAGACGGAGAGGTACCTCTCTGGTCTGACGTAGGAGTAGATGGTGTCCAAGGGAGGCAGAGGGTCAAAGCCCATCACAGACTGCGTGGTCACGTCCTTCAGAAAGGGAAACAGAACCGCCGTGAGCCCCGGCTGTGCCCCCAGCAGACTTCCAGCTGATTCCAGCCTGGGCTGGCCTCTCCGCGAGGAGTCCGTCAGTCTGACAGAATCGGTCCTTGGCTGCGAGGCTGCATCTACTGGACTAAGAAACTGGGTGAAGGGCGGGGACGCTCACCCTGCCCTGCTCAGACGGCAGGGGTGCACGTGCGGCTCCAGGGCCCCCCGAGCCGCTCAGACAGCCAGGAGCACAGCCTCACCTCTTAAAACCCCAGCTGGGAAGGGAGGGGCCCAGCAGGTGACAAAGCTCCCATTTTCAGCCCCTCTCCCTTACCGGGGGGAGGGCGGCAACAGCTTCCTTGACCTCGGACAGGACCACGTGGCGGTGGATGTTTCTGGGCGCACGCTGGTAGAGCAGCTTTCGCCTAGGCCCAGGGAGAAAAGGGACAGCACATGGAATGGAGCCCGCCCTGGCCCTGCAGCCACATTTGGGACAACCACCCTGAGCAGATGGGCTTCGTTCTCGTGAGGACCCATCAGGCCAAGCGCTGCCCTGTCCCCCCTGGCCTCCAGGCCCACCTGCTCTCACATGCTTCCACCGCGGGGTCCCCAGAGTCCACCGCCTGCAGAACCTCGCGGACGTTCTCCTCTAGCCAGCTCATGGTGGCGGGCTCCTTCCAGAGGAAGTGCGACCTTCCGAGGTAGAGGCTCACCAGCTGGCTCAGGGCAGGGGGCTGGCTGTGGGAGAGGGGGGCTTGTGAGCAGAGCCCGCCAGGGCACAGACTCCACGCACCCACTGGCACCTCTGGGGAGGGTGCAGGGGCCTGTCCAGCAGCCTGGGGGCCAAGGAGGTTGCCCAGAGGGGCTGCCGACTGGAGATGGGCCGTAGTAAGTGCGAGTTCTTTAGAAGAAACGTAAAACAGAGGAAAAGTGTACGTCTGCGCACACAGAGACGCTGGAGAGCCATGCTGGTTCACTAACGGGGCTCCCATGCTGCACGTTCACCTTCATTTTTCACAAGACAGTTGGGAAAGACAGTCCATGCGCGTACAGGTGTGTGATACGAAGCCCACCCAGCAGGTGCAGGTGCTGGCACAGGGGGCCTCACACCCCGCCCACTTCCCATCAGGAAGGCCTGAGCTCTGGGCCGCAAGCTGCTCTCGCACCCGCCAGCTCTGGGTCTGAGCGGTGAGGCAATGCCCACGAGGACCTGGGACCCAGCCCTCCTCGGCGGGACAACAGTCTGGCCGCCAAGGTCTCCTGCAGAGAGCGCCTGGCAGGACCTCCCAGGGCCAGCCAGCCTCATGAGCCTCGGGTCTGAGTGCAAATGGTTCCCGGGCTCTGCTCTGAGGGGCATCCCCGTGACCCAGCCGTGGGCGGGCCCTGTCCTGTCTTTACCTGATCTCGGCATCCGGTCCAAAGAAGCGGTGAGTGGCGACAGCAGGATCGGGCCGCATGCTGCAGTACTCGAGCAGAGGCAGGAGGACTGCAGGAGGAAGAGGGGCCCCCAAGGGCGGGGTGACACCAGGGTGAGGCCAGTCTACCTGCACCAGCCCCCAGTGGGGCTCTGCCACCTTAGACGTGGTCGTCTGCCCTGCCTCCCAGCGGCCCCGTGTGCATCTGAGGGGTCGCACCCACGACCCACCAGGCAAACACACAAGGCGTCCTAACCACTGAGCTCACACACGTTCCACCTGCAGGCTGCTGGGGGAGCCAGCCTGTGGGGCTCGGGCCTTGGGCGGAGACAGGCTCTGCCTACTTGTTAGAGCGCTCTCCCTCTGAGACCCGAGGCCTCGCCACAGCCACGTCACCTGGAGAACCGTGTCTCTGAGTGACCTTCCAGGGATGGGTGAAAGCAGGGCAGCTCAGCGTGCAGCAAGACCCCCAGGCTGCACAGAAACACCACCAGCAGTCGGCACACGGCTGCCAACACTCCTGACCCCGCACAAACAGCCAGAGCCCACCAGGGGCCTCGCCTCCTAACCTCACACACCTCAACGGGGAACGGTCAGTTCTCCGAAGACTTGGCCAGGCAGCCCTGTGTGTCAGGCTCAGACGTACAAGTCTGGTGGGAATCCTCAGTGACACAGGCCTCAATCCTGCCCTGGCCACCTCCTCAGACCTGCACCATCCTTGTCTACACCCCCTGCTCTGTTTTCTCCCCAGCACCTAGCACCACCTGATACACCATCCTTTTCAGCTCATTCCACTGCCTGTCTCCTTGCCCTGGGAGGTGAGCCCTAGAAGTGGGGGATCCTGGCTGCCTCCTCTGCCTGGCCTGGGACGCAGCAGGCTCACGGAGGTGAAGGGGTCACTGAGAGGGGGCTGTGGGGACAGTGTGCATGAGCCTCATGGCCTGTCCCTGGCACACAGCCCTCTGTGAAACCGCACGTGGCAGGAGGGCCCAACTCCACCAGGACCCTGATGGGGCAGCAGGCTCCCTCTGATCTCCTGTCACCACCAAGATCAGCCCACAGGACTCTGTCTCTGCGTGGACACCAGCCCACCACTCCAGGGAACACAGGGATGGTGGAAGGACCTCTGTGCAATCCCAGGACAACCCTGTCTCTAAATTCTCCAACTCAATGAGAAATGGGATTTGTGGACTGGGTCCCTCCTGCACAGTTCTGCTAACGTCCAGCAGCTCATATCCCTCTCTCTAGAAAACACCCGTCTTCAGAGACTAAATTTTTCTCAGTCAGTATCAAAACACTTATCCTAAAACCCCAAGACAGCTGGATACCAAAGTCAGTTGTGACTCATTTTCAGCTTCTGAATTGTGCATACGTGCATGCGGGGGTTTGCGAGGGTGCACCCACCTCCAGGGAACATGGTGAGCGCCTGTCGGATCAGGATAGAGGCCTGCTCCCTTGCAGAGCTGAGCTCCTGCTCGGGGAGGTCTGCTTGCTGACTCAGCAGGAAATAAGCCAACGGCACAGAGAAGGCGAAATTTGGGAGCTGAGACAGGTTCCGATGAGCCTGCAAGAGCCAGAGAAACAAAGTCTGGAAGTTCGACACGGCAAAGACAGAAGATGCACAATTCATAGACGCTCCGAAGTCTGAGCCCCAGTGATGAGCACAAGCGTGTTGGTCTCTCTCTACTTGGCATAAAGATAACTTCATGGCACGTCCAGGGGCTTTCTCTTGGCAGGAGACAAGTAACAAGGCCCCAGCTGTGGGGGGAGGTGGAGAATCGACAGAGACGGAAAAGGGGGAGGACCTGGGGGAGGTGGAGTCAGGTGGGGTCATAGAGACACCCTCAGGCTGCGGCCAGCTTTGGAAGCAAGCAGTCCGTGCTCTGTCACAGTGGGAAACTCAGAAAGCCCGGGTGGCAACGAGGAACGTCCCTCCCCTGCTGGGACCTGATCACATTGGCGAACACGGCTAAGCACTTTCCTGGCCTTTCTCTACGTGTACGTGACAGATAACACACGACGGGCCGGGTTTTCTCCACTGAAGTGGGGCTGTGGTCTCCACAGTTCGGTAAACGTTCCTCTGCAGCCCTGTTGTGGGGGGAGGGGTGCTCCCTGCAGCTCCATTTTGGGGGCTCCAGGAACTGTATAAACTAGGTCCCCAGTGGTGGGACTCCTTGGCCAACAAGCCAAGGAACAGAATTCAAAATGACTTATGTATGTAGTCATTTTTTCAATTACACACACCAGCCCCACCCCACTGCAGGTGGTCAGGTTCACACATCCCCAAGAGGGCACCATCCAACAGGAACACATGTTTTCCAGCAGCCGAATTAAAAATACAGATGAAACGAATGTTACTACTATTATATTTAACCCAAATACCTAAAACAGCATCACTTCTACACAGGATCACTCTGAAAGTCACCAGTGAGAGCATGCACTTTTTTTGTGTCCAGGCTCTGCCTCAACGTCAGACTGAAGGCAGACCCCGCCTGCATCTGTCCATGCGAGCCCACTTGAGGGACACGGGTGCGTGTGAGAGGACGCGGGCGCGTGCGAGCCCGCTTGAGGGACACGGGTGCGTGCGAGCCCGCTTGAGGGACACGGGTGCGTGTGAGAGGACGCGGGCGCGTGTGAGCCCACTCGAGGGACACGGGTGCGTGAGAGGACACGGGTGTGTGTGAGAGGACACGGGCGGGTGAGCCCGCTTGAGGGACACGGGTGCGTGTGAGAGGACATGGGCACGTGTGAGCCCGCTTGAGGGACACGGGTGCGTGCGAGAGGGCGCGGGCGCGTGCAAGCCCACCTCGAGGGACGCGGGTGCCATCCCATTCGGCCCACCCCCCACCCCTGCAGCTGTGTGCACATGATCGCAGGGAGCAGGGGAGACAAAAAGGGAGCAGGGCACAGACTCTGGGCTGAGCAAGGCGAGGAGAAGTGCACATGCACACCCACCTCCCATTCCTGAAAGAGGCGGATCAGGTACTCGTAGTTACGCGCCCGCAAGGCCAGGTGGTCGATGAGCAGCAGCATGCACAGCGGGTCCTCGTCGGGCTCCAGGCTTCCGGAGGCGGCAGAGGGAGAGAGGGCAGTGTGGGCCGGTGTGGATGTCTGCAGGCTCGTGGCCGCGGAGACCACAGGAGTGGCAGCAGTGGGCACTTACCTCAGAATGAGCTTGCAGAACTCCAGCGCTGTGCGCGGGCAACCACGCTTCTCCAGGAAGCTCATCTGCTTGTAGAGGGCCAGGTAGAAGCTCCTAGATCCAAGACAGTTCCTGGTGAATCAGAGTGGCAGCGACCCCAGAGCCACACTGCCTGGAGGCCTCGTCCAGCACCGAGTCCACCCTCTGTGCGCTGGCACTTCTCGTGTGGCCTGAGCACCGTGACTGATGGCGAGTGTTCCTGTCTGCAGAGAAGGTGATGCTCTGCTTGTCGTCTGCAGTTACGTGGCTACCGGGTAGAGAAACAAGCTTCGCCGTTAGCTGAAACCGACTTGTTTTTGGTTTACTGTTTATCGTCTCAGGGGACAGAGTCAACCTCTCCACCGTCTCTACGTCTGAACGCACCCTGCAGTCTCAGGAGCTGCAGGCAGCACTGCTGCTGGATACGTCAGGTTGGCAGACTCCAACCATCCTGGTGGACTAGTGTTTTTATCGATGACCACCACCCTGCTGGTGCGTGCAGAGGTTAGTGTTTTATAACCTGTGTCTCCAAGAACGAAGAATTCAGTTGGAGAGACAAACTGAACACACGTGAAACCAGACAATCTGTGCGGTGGCGGGGGGGAAACCTGTGTGCCCTGGGATCCGGGCTGACTGCCAAGGCGCGGAAACACCCAAGGCTGGAGATGACCAAGGACGCTGGAGGCCATGAGAGGGTGAAGAGGGCACCAGGACAGAGGACACCCCCTCCCCGCCCTGCCCCAGGGTCCTGAAGGCCAGGCCGAGGGCAGGAATCCAGTGGGTGAGGCTGTTCAGGCCTCCGTCAGTGGGGGCTGGTGCCAGGGTGGGGCTCTGGGGCAGGAGATGCATCTGTGAGAAGAGAGTGTCACGCAGTCATGACCGCTCAATGCAGGGAACAGGATCAGGCTGAGTTCGAGCAGCTCAATGATTTAGGAAACGACATATAGGGCTGCCCACAAAGCATTCCAGAGCATTCTAAACTCACGAGGTGCAGATCCCTTTGTCCAAATATACGAGGAAACACAACTACAGCCCCGTTCCAGCGGCACCTACACGGGTACTCACATCCCGTCACAGCTCTGATGCACCTTGACACACCTGTCATCCAGGAAACCCACCTGTTCTCAGGTCTGCGGTAATCCAGCCGGCAGGTCCCGCTAGTGAGGCTGAATAAGGGGTGGAAGGCACACTCCATGCTGTACAGCGCTCTCTCTGAGGGCCACACAAACACAGGGGAGGGTGTCACGGCCAGCACAGTGTGGCAACTGCAACCCCATCGCCCATGGTTCACAAAGAAACCTCTCAAAGGAAGAAGGCAGCAGAGCAAGGACTCTGGAAAGTGCCATGACACAGATGTGACCTTGGGGATCACTGATGCCTCTCTCTGCATCTACTTTACCCATAAACACGACTTTCTAGACAGACAGATACAAGCACATGTCCTCACAAAACCCACATGCACATATCTGCAGCAGCTTAGTCACATGATCCAAGGAGTGGAAACAACCAAGTGTCTGCCAAGTGCTGGCAGATACACAAAACATGGTC
>NC_138384.1:148945-196940 GCF_054177405.1 Leptonychotes weddellii
GGGGTCTGCTTCTCCCTCTCTCTCTGCCCTACTCATGCTCTCTTTCTAATAAATAAGATCCTTAAAAAAAAAGCAACCAAGTAGACATATATCAGAGCATTTCACTCATAGGAAATGTCTGGAACAAGCAAATGCACAGAAACAGGAAGGAGCCTTGGGTGGGCCAGGGGCTGGGGTGGGGTGGGGAAGTGTCAGGTGATGGGCAGGAATTCTTTGGTAAGTTACATAAACGATCTAGATTTGGTGGTGACGAGGGTGTACAACTCTGGCATGAACTAAACCTCTACCTCTCTCTCGCTCTTCCTCTCTTAAAAAAAAAAAAAAAAAAAAAAGCCCTGGCAAACCCCCGTGTCCTGGCTGTCACCTTTTAAAACAGCACCTACGCTCCCCCCGAAGAGGTACTCCGAGGCACAGCAGGGCAGCGTACCCAGGGAGGCTCTTACCCACAAGGTCTCGGGCCATCTCCTGATCCTCCTGAAAGCGACAAGCATCGCTGAGCTGCAGAAGCGAGTCAACGTGGTATGGGCTGGTCTGGAGCAGAACCTATGAGCACAGAGGGAACGATGATAGGGCTAGAGGTCGTGCCTCCTGGACAGCAGGGAGCAAGGCACCAGCCCCAGACAGGGCTTTCAGGCACTGAAACGTTGGGAAAACGTCACAAAGTGTGACATCCACAAAACCCTCACCTCAAACCAAGCTCATCACTGCTGCTGAGTCACTGACCAGGCCTCTGGTGGGAGTAGGGACTCTGCCCCAGGACCTCCACCTTCACCCTCTGCCACTCCCCACAAGCAAGGGGCCCTGGGAAGATGAGGCGAGCCCCTAGAAGCACCTTGCCAGGGCCCTCAGCCCCCGTGATCCAGGCCCAGGGCAGCCTGGGTTACTGAGGAGAGGATGCAGGCTGGGCGAGGACCCTCCAGGGGGACACACGCACCACGATGTTGTTGGGCTCCATGGACTCCACGGCAGCCAGGAATTTGTGCTGTGTCTGCTGGTACTCCTCACTATGCTCGAACGCAAAGGAGGAGAGGCCCTTCTTGGACTCCAGCAGCCGCATGGACAGACCTGCGGAGAGTACAGCGTCAGGACCCTCGCGCTGTTCCTGGCGAGGAGTCTCTGTGCATACTCCATGGAGTCCCCATCAGAGGGTCTACTTTCCCAGGATGTCTGGGGCCGACTGCCCGTGGCGTGGTCCACACCAGCATCCTGTCTACGCTTTTCCCATGAAGAGGTTTCTTCTCCCATGGGTGTGGCCGGATCACCAATGTCCCAGGACAACAGGGACACGGGACAGGGGCAGGGCAGGGCCGTCACACGCTCCTTTCATGGTGACAGTGGGCGCCCCAGTCGGACCCCATGACCCAAGGGTTCTCAGACACGGGGCATTTGCTCCACACCCCAAGCCTTTCTGCACTGTTGCTGTTTTCCTTTAAGTTACATGGACTTACTAGTTGGCAACAAAATATAAACTATCCCACTTAGAAAATGAACTAGATTGCTTCCTATGATACAGGATCCACAGGAAAAAAGAAAAAGGTAGAAAAAAGCTTCATGAAAACCCATTTGAGAAAACATGCAGCTGGTGTGTGCAGGGAGAGGGGGTCCTTGGTCCCCCAGCACCAGGCCAGGGTGCCCTCACACACCCCACAGCCCCTCACCTGGTTTAGTGTACCGTGGCCAGGTGCTCTTCGGGGTCGTCAGCCATGTACACTTGGGGTACACACGCTGCCTCTGCCTCGGCCTGGGGAGAACAGACATGGTTACACCTTCTCCTTCACTGCCTAACCCCCACAGGCACCATGGAAGCAAAACCGTGGGGAAGGGAAGGGCGGGGGCGAGGGTGCACAGGCATGACCAGGACACGACGCAATCTGTGTCAGCAACGGAACAGGACCACCGCCAGATGAAACTGGAAACTGTCATCTAAACGACCAAACAACCAGAGAAAGAAAGAAAAACGGGAAATTTACAGTCCAGCAAAATGGGAGAAAAGAAAGGTAAAAAGGAAACAAAAATTGAAAACCAAAAATAAAGACCCGGAGGAGAGCAAGCCTGTAGGTGCCCCATGGAAGGAAGCGAGCCGCGTCCCCGTGCATCGGGCTGGACAACGCAATGCCGGCTGGGCACAGAGGGCAGAGGATGGCCTCTGTGCCTCTGTCCTGAGGTGGGTCCTCTCCTCCCCGCTCAAGATGCCACCAATGCAGCAACAGGTTTTGAAAAGGGAAAAACGATAACCATGAACAGAACTGGTGTAGCAGGACACTGACGTCAACACACTTCTGGTGGGAATGAGCAAGAAAGAGAGCACCAGGGGGCAGCAGGGGAGGGAGGTCCAGCTCCCGACACGCTGCACGTGGACTGCCCTCTCTCCTCAGCCACGTGCTCCACCTCCGTTATCCGGGGGTCTCTGCTGCAGGTGCCAGACCACCCCCTTGAAGCCGTGGCCGCAGAGAGGGGTTACTGCGCTATCACTAATGCTTTCTTTCTTAAGCTGAGTAATGGGCATGTGGGCATGTGGACATTCTGCTCTATACTTTCTTGATAATCTGAACCACTTCATTAAGAAAAAAAACTTGAATAAGAATCTGGCCTGTATTAGGAACAGTATAAAAGAGCATGTTTCTTCCCAACAAGAGGGCAAAACTGCAGGAGGAAACAACAAGGTACCTGAAAAGCATGGTCAAAATCTGAAGAAAATTTCTCATTAACTCTAAAATTTTGAGCTTCTAGCCCTGAAATCTTGGCCAGGTTAATTTTTGTTTCTCAATCAGCAGCAAAACCAACATGAGGTTTAGATTCTGGGATAACTCTGATCTCTGTTAATGTAACAGTTCTTAGTGGTTGATGAGCTGTGGTAGACGCAGTGAGAAATGCTCTGAGCAGGAGGGTCTGTTTGCAGGACTTTGTGTAGGAGGTGTGGGTGTTCAGCTTTCCGGATGCCCAGCACCTAGTCCACTTCTGACCGGGACCCTGGATGCTCAGAACTGCCTGGTCCCTGGAACCGCAGGGATAGCCCAGCCCCGCAGTGAGCTGTCCATACCGAACGTACACAATTTGGGCAGGTGGGCGGACACTAGCAGAGCAGTGGCAGGCTGGCCATGCCCGACGTGTCTGTCACTGGAGGCTGTCAGAGAAAGAGCCGTGCACATGCCCTCTGCAGATTCTGAAGTGGCCACCAGAGAAGACAACCAGAAACACATCGAGTCTGTCTTTGGGCAGAATAAGGAATGAGGGAGACAAGAGAACCAGAGCTTCTCAAGGAAGCCTTTGGTGGGACTTAGGATATTAAATCGGTATTCTAGAAGCACACTGCTACTACAAAGACAATAAATGTAAATCACCGCGAACTATGATTTGCCGAAACAAGACTAGGCAGAAGTGTGAAGAAACGGCAAAGATGAACCAAGCAGAGGCAAACCAGTGGGGCTACGGTGGGGAGATACAACGTTCAGCCTAGGACAGTCCATGTGACAAAGAGGAACACCTTGAAGTGAAAATGTTTTTCTTCAATATTCCAAAAGAAGACAAAATCAGAAACCCTTGTGTCCTGAATAACTTAACACCCAAGATAAAACCAAAAACCATTAGCAAATAACAAGAAAAAGTGCTCCATGTACACATGAGACAGAATCTAAAACTCCTAACTCTACCATAGGTCAGAGAAGGAAGAAACACTCAGAGAGCAGGTGACCTAAGGTACGTGGAGCTAATGCAACATGGGAATAGCCACCGCTGGGTAATTTCACTAGAAATGGCCACACAGATGCAGGGAGACTGCAGCCAACACAGAAGCCGACACTTGTCCCCTGGGGCAAGTGCATTCCCCTCGTACACCAGGGTGAGGAAAATGGTGCCTAGAACCCAGACATGCAGAACCAGGTGGTGTGGCACTCCCGCAGAGTTCTGTGGTCCTGGGGGACAAGATGTGTGTGCATAGGGGGCCCAGATGGGTGCAGGAAGCTCTCCTGAATTGTTACCTTGGAGGGGGGTGCCAAAGGAGACAATTCTAATTCCAAACTGCTTCATTTTTTTTTTTTTGGAAAGATTTTATTTGAGAAAAGCAGAGAGAGAGAATACGAGAGCATGTGCCTGCAGGGGGGAGGGGCAGAGGGAGAGGGAGGGACAAGCAGACTCCCCGCTGAGTGCAAAGCCCAAGATCATGACCCGAGCTGAAAATAAGAATCAGATGTCCAAGCGACTGAGCCACCCAGGTGCCCCTTGCCTCAATTTTTTTATAACAAGCATTTAATTCTACATTTAGAAAAAAATATATACGTGAAAAGACAAAGCTTCTGCTGGTGTGGGCGCTCCCAGTCAGAAGTGGACTCGGTGCTGGGCATCCGGAAAGCTGAACACCCACACCTCCTACACAAAGTCCTGCAAACAGACCCTCATGCACAGAACATTTCCCACTGCATCTACCATAGCTCGTCAACCACTAAGAACTGTTACATCAACAAAGATCACACTTACCTCAGAATCCAAACCCTATGTTGGTTTTGCTGCTGATTGAGAAACAAAAATTAACCTGGCCAAGATTCCAGGGCTAGAAGCTCAAAATTTTAGGACCTCCAGAATCTTTGTAAAATTGTGACTCACGTGCTAGCTAAGGCAGTGGGAGGGATGGAGCCCAACTGTTACCGAAAAGGTCAAACATCAACTTCTCTCTGACCCTTCAGGTTCCTCAGAACCCGAAATCCTCAGGCTTTCCATTTGCAAGGTGCTTTACCTACCCCTTCCCCAAGGGTTTAGAGGCCTTGAGAATATTCCCTCCCTTTTCTGAGAACACAGCCAGTGTTGAGCTTACCTTTGTTCCCCCAGGACAGCTCGAGCACCAAAATACCTTTTCAGTTCTGTGTCTGGATTCAAGTGTCTAGAGAATTGAAAATTTTACGAAGAAAAACGAAATTGAGTTCTTCTACAACGATTCTGGGTTTTTTTTTTTTTTTTTTTTTTAAAGATTTTATTTGACAGAGCGTAAGCAGAGGTAGAGGGAGAAGCAGGCTCCCCACTGAGTAGGGAGCCCGATGTGGGACTCGATCCCAGGACCCTGAAATCACGACCTGAGCCGAAGGCAGACACTTAACCAACCGAGCCACCCAGGTGTCCCCGATTCTGGGAATTCTGAAAGGTCACGTAAAACCCAGCAGGGAGAACAGCTATTCTAACATGAAAGACAACTGGCAGGCCTGCATTCTTCAAAACCATGCTGACCGGAAACAGAGGCGGCCAGTACTGGGGCCGAGCCCGAGCAGCCTCAGATCTACAGACTAGATCAAAGTGGGCTCACTGACTCAGTAGTAAAGATGGCTTTTTGAACACAGGCAACAATCTCTTTAGTAGGGTCAGGGTTTCATTAGGCATCTACTAGAACAAGAGAGGAATAATTTATCACAGAACGACATCTTACTTCAACACCGTTCAAGAAAAAACATTCCCAGATTTATAAAGTTAAGGATGGATCCTTGGAAACAGAAGTTTTCCCCTTTCCTTCTTTCTCATTGCTCCTACTGCCTAAATGTTTGGCAATAAACCTACATCGCTTTTAAATACAGGAAGTTTTCTTCTTTTTTAAATGTTATTTTTCCTTTTCAGGGAGTCTCTGTCTCAGCAGGAGGGAGAGGAGTTGTACCTGTGTTCCACATACAGGACGTGCTTCTTGGAGCTCAGGGGAGGCGGCCCGGGGCGGTTGAAACCACTGCTGTCCTCAATCCTCTCCAAGATGCGATCGATATCTTCCAGCCCATGTTCCTAAAAACAACAGAACACTGACTTTATTTTAAACATCGTAACAATCAATAACAAAATGATTTTTATTTTATTTTATTATTATTTTTTTAAAGATTTATTTATTTATTTGAGAGAGCGAGGAAGTACATGAGAGGGGGGAGGGTTAGAGGGAGAAGCAGGCTCCTCGCCGAGCAGGGAGCCCGATGCGGGACTCGATCCAGGGACTCCAGGATCATGACCTGAGCCGAAGGCAGTCGCTCAACCAACTGAGCCACCCAGGCACCCACAAAATGATTTTTATAAGGAACCAGCATTATATTGTGTTTACTTTCTGGAAAACAGTATAATCCAAATACTATCTACAGCACATATATTTAGAAAAAAGGAGAGATGCTTCATTAGAGGAAGCTCAGAATTGGCAGGATCACAGAACCAGAAGGACCCTTGAAATAACTCAGTCACAAACCTGATTGCTCGTCCTACAGGTGTTCCCACCTCTTCAGGTAGGACTTGAGACAAAAAAAAGCTACGACCTCTTCAGGAGACACAGAATCAGACGGTGAAGAATGAATGAAACAGATGTTCTCACAATAGACCGCTCCTGGAGGATTACACCTCACCATCCTATCAGTCCATCAGCACTAGAAAAAGGTCAGGGCACGGGGGCAACAGACTAGAAGGAACTCTGCCAGCCAGAGAACGTCACTTGAGATGGTGGCCAGGAAATGAAAAGCACAGAATGAGGTCTAACCCTCAAGGAACAAAGTGAACTAACATAAGCAAAATTTGGTTAGTGACTTTCACTGACCTCTGAATTATATTCCTAACAGGAAGGAATCAAAACATCAAATAAAAATGAATTGCTTCTAACACCACCTTGAGAAACAGCGAGATGCACATA
This sequence comes from Leptonychotes weddellii, assembly GCF_054177405.1. NCBI lineage: Eukaryota > Metazoa > Chordata > Mammalia > Carnivora > Phocidae > Leptonychotes > Leptonychotes weddellii. Next base: position 155,577 of record NC_138384.1, read on the forward strand.
CCAAAATTTCTCCTGTAGAGTTTTTCTTATTTTTCTGTTTCTTTTTCTTCTTTCGGAGTTTGCCACTTATGTTAGACTAACAAAAGAAGCACATTTTAGTCAATGGAAACAAACAATAAAATCTTAATATCTGAGAATTAAAGCAGCAAGCTGCAGAGGGATATGGAAACACAGGCTTGGCATCCCCTCCCTCCCACCCCGAATGTCCTGTGAACTACTTCTCCAACACATACCTCCCACTGACCTGCAACTCTGGGCCTACGTCCAACTTTCTCCCCTATTCCTTCTTGAGAGGACTCAGGGTTTCCCAGGACCTCAAGAGGTTCACAGGGTCTGAACCATACATCCACCTGCCCTCTTCTTTCGTCTTTCACTTTGCCAACCACCCTCCCTGCCACACTTAGCTACCCTGGACACCTGGGCCCCTGCACTGCACGCCCCCTCCCCCCGCACACACACACGCCCTTGGTGCCTCTGCCGGAATACCTCTGGTGCCTTCAACTGGCCACCTCCTTCCCTGCAGTGTAGAGCCCCCCGCCACCCAAGCTCGGGCAGGTGTCCCACTCTACGCCATGAGTCAGGTCTCTCCAGCTGCACTTGTCCATCCGTTTCTGTCCCCCTTTCAACTAGAGGTCCCCGGAAGGCAGAGTCGTCCCCAGAACCCAGCAAGCTCGCAGTAAGCACTTGCTGCGTAAACAAGCAAAAGATCTCCTTAGAGACCCTCCCCTGTGCCATGTACAACAGCCACACCCCAACGCTAACGTGATCTACGCATTTCCTCAAGGCATGGCCACCCAGGGCCCTGTCCACCTGACCAGAGCTCCAGACACACAGTCACAGAGAACACACATGTTGCAAGTAGAAACAGACTCTCCCAAAGTGTGAAGGCGAGTCTGGTGCCAGGGAAACTCGTCTAGGGGACCCTGTATGTGCCCCCCTTGATGCCCACAACTAGTCTTGAGGATTTCATGCAAATCTTATCAGGGGCCCCAAGGAAATGGTGGGGCAGCTGCAACTGCAGAAAATGACAGCACAGAGTGTGTGTGGCTGGTCCCCATACCTGCTCTGGGGGCGCTGCCTTGTCAGCCACTTCTCCAGCTTTCTTGCTTTCTGCACCTCCACTCTGGGACCTCCTTTTGTTCCCTGACACCACAGCGTCTGTGAGCAGACAATCGGGTCTCTCCCCATTCAGCACAGGTCCCTCCTCAAGGTCTTCAATGTTTATCTGGAAAAACAGATGGGAGAGAACAAGGGTGTTCCAGGCAACCCGGTCACGGAGTAAATGGTGATACTGAGCTGTGTCAGAGTGGAGAGCAGGGCAGAGCTGGGGCGAGGAGACATATTCAGGGTCACTCGGAGGTCGCAGTGGGAAGAAACACCTACATCCATGTGCCTGGCAGAGCCGTAGTGCTCACCTTCTCAACAAGCTCTGGTTCAGGGTCATTTTCGTCAACAAACCCCCGAGAATGCTGGGGCCCGGGGTGGCTCCATGTGTCTCTGTCTTCAGAGCTGACATAATGAAGAATCCCCAAACATTACAACCTATCTCCCTTACTGAACACCACCCTAGGGCACAGATTTGTAAATACATTTGTTCAGCCAATGCATTAATGTTCTTTCTTCCTACTGGGAGTTCTAGCTCAACTCATCTACAGTAGCTGACAGGACAAGGAGCTAGGGGAAGAAAAGGTACCTAAGGACTGACTTAGCTAGAAACTCTTCCCTGATAATAAAAGTAGCTCACCCAACAGAACCTTACATAGCAGTGAAAAGGAACGAACTGTGCACGTGCACGCGCAAGCGAGCACACTCACACTCTGGAGGCCAAACGGGGGCAGGGTGGGTACAAGTCATTGGAGAAGTTCTGGCCCTTCAGCAAGTCAACGAATAAACAAAAGAGGTCAACACTAATAACTACTGGACTAAATAATGACCACGTTTCATCAACCAGATGGGATGGACCCCATCTAGTGCACTGAGGTCCAAAAATAACTAAAACAGTCTTCAATTTAGGACATCTGACAATTTAGGACATTAAACAAAATAAAAAGAAGATCTACTTTAACCCCCACAACCCTGAGATAACTTTTATTTTTTTAAAACTGAGATCAAGGGGTGCCTAGGTGGTTCAGTCGGTTAAGCGTCTGCCTTTGGCTCAGGTCACAATCCCAGGGTCCTGGGATTAAGTCCCACGTTGGGATCCCTGCTCAGTGGGGAAGTCTTCTCCCTCTCCACTCTCCCGGCTCCTGATCTCTCTCTCTCTCTCTGACAAATAAATAAATAAATAAATCTTAAAAACACACACACACACAAAACTGATACCATACTGTACCTGGTCAGTTTTCATTGATTCTTTCTGGATCTACTGTCTCAGTTGGGAAAGTATCAAAGAAGAGAAAGCAGGAACAAGTTTTTGTATCCTTTGGTTTTGCCTGCTTTCTTTACCAATGGAGATTTCCATGTGGCAAGGATAGAATTTAGGAGTATATCATGCTTATCTGTCTATAAATCCATACCTGACTTGAAAATGCTAGAACTCTACCAAAATAGCGTCTGTCCCAACATCACCCAATACTATGGCAATTCCTATTGTGGACACCGTCTTTTGAGTGGCAGCTTTGTAAAGCCAGGGGCCTGGGTGTGGTCTGGTGGGTTTAGATTTGGGAGTAAAGAAAGAAAACTGGAATGAGGCCTCCTGGGACATTTCCTATAAACAATGGGGATCCAGGGGGGAATTGGCACCCATACTTCAGCATTCAAACAAATGGGACCTCCAATGCTCCTAGTGAAGCTGGGTGCCAATTTACTCTTTTGTTTTTCCTTAAGATTTATTTATTTGAAGGGCGCCTGGGTGGCTCAGTTGGTTAAGCATCTGCCTTCAGCTCAGGTTGTGGTTATTTCTTAATAACATTATCTTTTCTCCAGCTTACTATAAGAATACAGTATTTAATACGTATAATGTAGCTTCTAAGTCACCAATAAGGCTTCCAGCAAATAGTAAGCTTTTAGCAGTTAAGTTTTGGGGGAATCAAAGTTATAGGCAGATTTTCAACTGCATGGGGTTTAGGGCCCCTAGCCCCAGTGTTGTTCAAAGGCTAAATGTAATTCTTCGTGAAATATTGATCTTCCTCACTTAAAGGGAACATTTCTCAATGCTATCAAGTCTGATCGTCTTTAAAAGTCTATTTGTGTGATTTTTAGCAGACTGTCGAAGTCGTCCTTGACCCCCAAAACACTGAGTCCTATCTACATCATCCCCAACCACTGCACGGTATGTTATGCTGCAAACCTTGAACTACACATTTGAAACGGGCGAATTTATCAAATATATATTACGCTTCAATAAAGTTGGTTTTTAAAACCTACTCTGAAGTAGAAAAACGATTTCTAATCTAAAGCCAAAAAAAAAAAACCTCACCCAAGAGCCAGTCATGAGGACAAATTTATACACTAACAAAGGACAGTGTCTCTCTGCTCTGCTTTCCTCTGCTCAGAGAACACTGCTGGCCCCTAGAAATGCCTCTAAGTAAACCACTTAGGGTCACGTTTCTACTTAAGTTCTACTGCACCCTTCACTTGGTTTCCAGTGTCATTTAATATCTGCATTGGCAGCGTGTTCACTATATGCCTAGCTTGGGCTAAAGGCTGCACATGTTAATTCATATATCACGCATGACAACCCCATTAAGTAAAATAAGATCATCCCTAAGAAACAGAGAAACTGAAGTTTGTGTTAGATATCTTGCCTACATTCTCACAGCTTTGAAGAGGTGGAGCCAGGATTCAAACCTAGGTCCTTCTGACTCCGAAGCCTGTACGCATACATTCTGGCTGGAGACAATACCTGCTGGTCCTCTTAGAGGAAATGCTGACTCATGCAGTAACTTTTCTGCATACCTGGGTGCTAGACACAGGGTGGTGAGGACACGTTGGGAACGGCACAGTCTGTTCCCACAAAGCTTATACTTCAGCAGGGAAACAAAGAAACAACAAATTTAAAAAAAACAACAGGTAATTTGTATGGTATGCTCTGTGTTAATAGCCAGGGCAAAATGAGAAAGAAGAGACATAGGAGTGTGGACGTAACTGTACCTTTTTTTTTTTTTTTTTTTTTAAGATTCTGAGAGAGAGAGAGAGTGTGCGCGCAGAGGGAGAAGGAGAAACAGGCTTCCCGCAAAGCAGGGAACCCAATGCAGAATTCTATCCCAGCACCCTGGGATCATGACCTGAGCCGAAGGCAGACCCTTAACGACTAAGCCACCCAGGCACCCCTAAGATTTATTTATTTTAGAGAGAGTGAGTGCAGGGGAGGGGCAGAGAGAGAGAGAAAATCCTCAAGCTGACTCCCTGCAGAGCGCAGAGTCCAAGGATGCGGGGCTTGATCTCACAACCCTGAGATCAGGACCTGAGCTGAAATCACAAGTTGGATGCTTAACCAACCCAGCCACCCAGGCGCCCTGGGGTAAGTGTACTTTTAAAAGCAGGTAGGAAGGGTAGGCAAGACTGAGAAAGTGACATCTGAGCAAAACCTGAGGAAGGAGTGAGTCATTATGACACCTGAATAAAAGGCGTTAAAGGCAGAAGAGACGGCAAAGGGGACAGATTGTGGCTAGAGCACAGCAAACAAGATTATAAAGAAATGAGGTAGGAGAGCTCATGGGGCGACCTGGGCCAGCCTGGAGCCATTGGGGGGTTGCGAAGAAAGGAGGGCTGAGGTCAGACACGAGCCTAACAGGATCACTGTGGCTTCTGTGATCAGAAAGACTGCAAAGGAACAAGAGTAGAAGCAGGACTGGGTAGAAGGATGGTGATGATCCAGGCCATAGGCAATGGTCACCCCCCCAGGTGCTGCACCTGGAGCTGCCATAGGACTTCCCAATGGTCTGAGTGTATGGTGAGAGAGAGATCAGAACGCCTTCACGTTGCTGGTGTGGACAAGAGGAAAAATGGAGATGCCCTCCACAGAGACAGGGAAGGCTGGAGGAGGCAGAAAGGGCAGTTAAACACTGGGTTTGAGATGTCTGTGAAAGGTGTAAAAGGAGACAGATGTTCAGCTGGATCCATGAATCCCAAGACTGGGAAGGACATTGGAGCTGGTGACAGCAACATCGGAAAGCAAAAGGGGGTGGGGGGCCTGGGTGGCTCAGTCGTTAAGTGCCTGCCTTCGGCTCAGGTCATGATCCCAGGGTCCTGGATCAAGGCCCGCGTTGGGCTCCCTGCTCGGCGGGAAGCCTGCTTCTCCCTCTCCCACTCCCCCTGCTTATGTTCCCTCTCTCGCTGTGTCTCTTTCAAATAAATAAATAAAATCTTAAAAAAAAAAAAATGAAAGAAAGCGGAAGGGGGAAACACAGACAGAGTCCTGAGCAGGTACAGCCCGAGTCCCTCTGACGTGATCTCACAGGGAGGTCCACATCAGTATTCTTCCTCTCCCTTCACACGTAAGCACCTGCCACTTTTTCCATTTCTCCCAAACATTCTGCCCCCCCCCATCCATTTACCCTCCTTTCTTCTTCAGCAGAAACATTAACTTGCTTCAGAGACAATTACCATGACGTGGTTGAGAATACAAGTTTTAAGTCAGAAAGCCTAGATTTACTCTGCAGGTGTCACTTACTACCTCATTTGCACAAGGGGGACAATATGACCTCCTTTCCAGACTACGAGAATCCCATGACACAGCAGCAGTGCCTGGAATGTGTAAATGTCCTCCAAAGAAAAGCTACTGGTGTTAAAGACTAAATCTGGGGAATATGGGAAAGAGAAAGCACAAGCTGCTCAAACGTCCATGGAGATGGCCGACTACAGCACAAAGTGGTTTCAGCCTATGAACAAGTGAGATGGGAAAGAAGACTTCAGTGTTTTGAAAGAAGTCAGAAAAATGGCAAATTTAAGGACACGTGATGTGACAGAAAAGTGGGAGACAAACTGCTGTGAGTCCAACTGTGGGAGCTGGAAGATGAGCACAGGGAAGTTAATACTACTCTTGTTTTTGTACATGTTTGAAACTCTTTATAATAAATTTGAAAGAAATGACAAGAAACAGGGCAGAGGGGAGGGAGTTACTTCTGGTCTCAGAATCAGAACAGGTGGAAGGAGACTATGGAGAATCTCAAGAAAGGACTTGGTCCCACCTCCACCACAGACTACAGCTGAGGCTCTCTCGCCTTCAGAGGGAAGGTCAACTACCCAACTCCCAGAAGGGAAGCCCACATTCCCCACCATCTAATGATGGGCTCCTAACTTGCCAAGTTTACGTAAAGATGGGAGCCATTGCAAGACCAAGAAAGCGCTTACAAAAGGTCACTGGTTTCCCCATCATCTTCAGACCTACTGCTGTGTGTTCAACCACTCGGGCACACCGTGGAGGGGATCCAAGGTGAGCACAGCGGACAGTCACCTGCCCGCCCAGGGAGGTCAGAGAAGCGAGAATAAGACGCACAAGCGGGCGCCTGGGTGGCTCAGTTGGTTAAGCGACTGCCTTCGGCTCAGGTCATGATCCTGGAGTCCCGGGATCGAGTCCCGCATCAGGCTCCCTGCTCGGCAGGGAGTCTGCTTCTCCCTCTGACCCTCCTCCCTCTCATGCTCTCTGTATCTCATTCTGTCTCAAATAAATAAATAAAATCTTAAAAAAAAAAAAGACGCACAAGCAAAAATACTGACTGAGGCCAGCTAAAGAAACCCCGGTGGGCGTTTACTCCCTCAGTTCGCATCCATCGTGTTATTTCTGCGCCAGACACGTGCTGCGGGGGGACCCAGCGATGAGCAAAACACCAAGTCCTGCGCTCTGAGGAATTGACAAGACTGTCTGCAATGGCCCTGCGAGGGCCTGGCGTAGGCAATGCTCAACCCTGAAACAATGCCAAGAGCCCCCAGATCCTGAGACGTGAAGCCCCGCCCACTGGGCAGCGGACCCGCCCCTCGACGTCACGCCCACGCCCGCTCCGCCGCAGCTCAGACCGCAATTGCCCTGCCTCCTCGCCGCAGCCCAAACCCGACGTAGCCACGCCCACCACACAGCCCGCCTCACCCACCTCCTTAGCACCGCCCCCGCGGCAGCCCAGACCACGTGTCGCCCCGCCCCGTGACGTCACGGACCCGCCCCCCCACTGCCCCCTCCCACCGCCCCCACCCCAGGCAGCCCCGTTCCTCACCAGCTCGAACCGGTTGTTGACGCAGACGCCCTCCTTCCCTGCGCCTCGGGGGCGCCGGCCACCTGGACCCCGCTTTGAACCTTCTTCTTCCGCATCATCGTCATCGTGGAGGACAAACTGCAGGGCGCCGGGCCCGAGGGGCTCCTGGCCGCGCTGTTCCCCCCTCAGCCTCCGGAGGGCCCGGCGCGACATAGGACCCAACGGCCGCTGACGTCTGGAGACCGGGAGAAGGAAGAGCAGAAAAGAGAACGGCCGGCACGCCTGCGCACTTAGGGCGCGCTGGCGCGATGCTGGCGTGTCGCGTCTGCGCGCTGAGGTTCTCCGGAACTTCCTCTCCGTCAACAGGGGCATTAAAGAAGGTGCGGGCGCGTCCAGACCAGTTCTCGCGCGAGTTGGGCGCCTCCGTGCGGCGGTCTCTCTCGCGGTCCCGGCGCTGGGTGTCTCCGGGTCTTCCGGAGACGTGTCCGCGATCGCTGTCGGGCTGGGGCGGGGGCTACACGGGCTCCGAGTCGTCTACACCGTAACCTAGACCCTGCTCTCTGAGTGCGGGCTCGCCGGGCGGGAGGAACCTGCAGGTGGGGCTAGGTGAGGAGGGCGAGCGCGCAGGTGGGCGCACTGCCTCGTGGCGTTCCACCTGTGGTGGGGCACAGGTGATAGACAGCTGGGCGACCTGGCGGGCAGGTGAGTGCTCTCGGCCCGCCTCCGCGGCTGCAGGCGGGACATTTCCCTCCTTATTGAAAGTAAACACATCCAAACCGAGGAGCTTTCCAAAGCTGCAGATTTCTGGACCTCTTCCTCCCCGGGATAGACTGAAACCGAATCTTAGAGGCTGTCCTGGGCGTTTGCCTTTTGTTGTCGTTAATGCGTCCCAGGCGATTCTCCTAGGTACGGGAATCCCTTACTGTGTTTTAACCTCCTGGGGAGATTTTTGCAATGAAGATCAAGGACCCATCCCTAGCAATTCCGAGGTGGGGTCAGGCATTGATATTAAGAGCTCCTCAGGGGATTAAAATGTGCAGGCAAGATTGAGAACCCCTGCACTGCAGAGGGCCAAATACAGGAACAAGAGGAAATGGTGTGAGTGTGTTGGAAGAGAGGAGACGGCAGCCTTGAGTGTGGCCATGGCACTGTACCAAATTCTTAGATCCTGGGAATAGTTATCCCCCCCGTTTACAAGTAGAGAAACTGGGATTCAGAGAGTAACTGGCCCAGGTAGAACCTGGATTTGCATGCAGGTCTGTGGTTCCAAGGTTCAAATGAGGAAGGCCACTGGCAAAGACGAAGAAAGGGAGACAGGGACAGGATGGGTCATGGCCTCTGGGATCCCTCTCCCTTGACCCTTGAGTTCCACCCCACCCTGCCTTCCTCTTAAGTCTGAATGTTCCTCTCTCAGACTGGGAATTGGGTCTCCAGAGACACACAGAGGGAGAGGGTGTGTGCACCCACGTGTGCGTGGCTGGTCAGCCCGTACTGGTCTTCAGGATCTTGCAGTACTTCACACTGGCTGTCTCCAGTCCATTAGCTGCTGTCTCTGGTCCTGGACATGCACCACCTGCTCCAGCCACTCCCCTGGAGTCCCCTAGAATTTACCCTCCCTACTTGCCGTAATCCTGTTATTAAAGGGCTATGCTCAGCCCCCGGGGGAACCTCCAGGACACCACTCTCTTGTCCATGCTATTGTCCAAGGTCAGGCTAGTTAAATAGATTTTGTGTCACCCCTGAAGCAGTGTGACCAATTTATGCAGGTTTCTTCCCTCCCCTGTGGATGAAAACTTGGGGAGTCTCAGCCTGGAGCTGCTCCCTCCTTTGTGCTTCCAAAAGAGAGCAGCCATGTGCTGCTGAGAGATGTAACATCAGGCCCAACCCAATCATGAAATCTCTCCCTGTACCACCGAAGGCATGGCCCTCAGTAAGGAGTTTGGTTGTAAACAGCTCTAGAGAAAGCTCTGTTGATCACAATCTAACTTCGGTGAGGTAGAGATAGGGCTTGATTCAATGGGGTGACTGCATGGCTTTCAGTACCTGGGGTCAGCAGGAGGCGAGCTCCGCCAGAACGTGGACACACCCTTCCGACTTCACCTTCAAGATTTATGTGGGCCCCTTGCAGCTCAGCCTAGCTGTCCCAACATGGGTTTTTATTTTTATTTCCAAGTATTCCTGTGTGGAGTAGAACCCTGGTTTCCCACTATTGGGAACATGGGCCTGAAACTATTCCCTGGCCCACTTCCTCACCTGTGTAATTAAAACAATGACAACAACGCTCACCTCCCAGGAGCAGCTGCCCATGGAGGTTGCTGCACAAATATTAGCTTTCCCATTGCTGGCTGTGTGACTAGGAGCAAATCTTTATCCTTTCTGTATCTGCTTCTCATTTTTCTTTTCTTTTTTTTTTTTTTTAAGAGAGGGAGAGGGGGGCAGAAGGTTCCATGTCCAAGGGGGGAGACCAACGAGAGGCTCGATCTCATGACCCTGTGATTATGACCTGAGCCGACATCAAGAGTTGGGACACTTAAGCGACTGAGCCACCCAGGAACCCCTTTGCTTTCTCATTTTTAAATGGGAATAATAATACTCCCTGCCCATAAAGTGCCCAGAAGTGTTGGAAGCTGGTGTTTTTATTGGCTGTTGTAATTTAGTGTAATTGAATGTCATGGACGCCAACTGATGAAGTACCCTCTCCTGCAGGCCCCTGTGTTACAAGTCCTGACCCTTGGGGCCTCCTCTGGGCCCCCGTCCATGTGACAGGCAATTAGAGCCTGGCATCTGATAGGCCTGGGTTGAGGTCCCAGGTGAGATGTGTTTCTTTGGCTTAATTGCTTCCCCTCTTGAGCCTCGGTTTTCTTACCTGTAAGGTGGGTTGACACCCACCTCCCAGATGCATGTGGCAGGCGGAGCACGTAGGTGCTTCTCCAACCATTCTCCTGAAGAGCAGGTGGAGCTGCCCCCACCCTGCAAACCCTAAGGGAATCATCTGCTCAGAGAACAGGAGTAGGGATCTGGGGATGAGGCCGGCAGTTTATAGGCATCAGGCTGAGCCACATGCAGCCCTGCCGGCCATGGGACCAAGATGGCCAGATCATGAAGTTGGGCATCATGGACGGGAGTGGGCCTGAGCACCTTCATCTCATGATGGGCATCCTGAATGTGCACCAGAGGGCACGTAGCCCCTAAAAGCCCAGCTTCTGCCCTCGGAGAATGTGCCCACCACTGTGGCTCAATAGTCCTCAGCCCACACCCCAGACAAAAGACTGTGAGACCACCTTTATTAGGCCAAGAGCAGCTGTGTGTACAAATTTACAGAGTTCCTCCCTGCACCAGGATCACCAGCATCACCAGGGCCCTGGAACCAGCACCATCTCTGGACCTCTGAGTCTGTGAGGATGGCTGGGGCATGGAAGCTGGGCAGGGGGCAAGGAGGGAGCTTGGCCTTGAACCTTCCAATTGGAAGGGCATGATGCCGCTAGGAAAGTATCTGCCCACTCCCGGTCTTCCCGGCTGCCTCTGCAGGCCAGGTTCCGCTCAGATGCTCCTGTCTATCTGGGGACCAAAGCATCCTGTCCCAGGCTGGACATCTACCCAGGGAGGGGAAGCTGCTGTGTTCTCATCCTCAGGATGCAGAAGAGAACCAACACGGGGGTGGGGGTCTTCCCAAAGCCCTATCATCTGGAATCCACTGTTGTATCTCCGACCTGCCCTTCTTCCTGAGTGAGAAAATCTACTCGAGTGCCATCCCCTACCCCCAGCCAAGGACTCCCAAAAGCAAACAGCCTCCCCCGGGGAGGGTCCTGCAGTGAGCCTGACCCCAAATAAACTCTGGGGCCAGGAAACATGTATATAAATATATAGGCTGTGTGTATATATCATATAAATGTATCTATATATGTATATATGTACATGCACACTCAGGAGGGCAGGCCAGCAGCTGTGCCCCAGGATGGGGAGTTTCTTAGCCAGGGGGCAGGACTAGCCTGGCTCCTCTCCAGAGGCCTGGCCACCTTGAAGAGCCTCTGGCTAGGTGGCCCAGGAAGGCTGAGAGCCCTCACTTGAAGTTGAGAGTCCCGCTGTTAGGGATGTAGAGGGACTGGGTCTGGCGGGCACGGCGAGGCGTGGTGTGGAGGGCATCCACACTCCTGCGGCTGGAGCGCACCACGTCCGCCACGAAGCTGGTGCAGTCGCTGCACACATCCCTGAGGACGCAGCCGTGGGTGTAGATGTGCGGGAAGGCCTCCTCCACACTCTGCCACTGGGGCCCCTGCAGGGATCTGGAGCAGGACAGAGCCGTCAGGGAAGGCTCCCCGGCTCCTCCATAGCCACAGCCCACCCGCCGTAAACCTCCCCTCCCCTCCCCCCAGCAAAAGCTTTTCCTCAAGAGGTAGCTGGAGTCCTGGGATCTGCCCACCAGTTCCGCTTCCAGCCCCCAGACCCTCTGAGAAGTCTCTTACTAGACAGCTGCCTTGGATTTCCTTGTCCTGGGAGTGTCCTAGCAAACCAGCCCCCCAGCTCCTTTATTACCATCACTGCCTGACCACCACAGTGATACCAGCAAAGGGCAAAGGAACACACTGGAAGGCGTCTCTTCTCTGGGCCGGTGTAGTTCTGGTAGTTGACACCCTCCGAGGACTCTCAAAGCCCAGCGCGTAGACGGGAATGTGCGCAAACTTCTTAGAAGGCATCTTCATCTACAACACACAGACGGAGAGGTGGACCAGGCACCCCCCGGAGACAGGTGCGTGCACACACACCCCCGCCCCCACGGACAGCCACCAGCTCTGGGCCTGTGTGACGCTCTGGGAGTGTCTAGAGGTCACCGTTTGCCCTGTGTGTGCTCTCTGGACCCCCACTCCATGCCTGCCATCTGAAGGCCTGGGCCCCTTGCTTGGTACCCACACCCAGCCACAACCTGCACTCCCCTAGACAGACAACTTGAACTGTACACCATCTGGCACACACCCTGCATGCAGTAGAATCTTAATGTTGACTAGGTGGCGGTCTCTCAGCGGTGAAACGGCAGAATACGGAGGGTTTGAAAATCGAGGTGGTAGAACCCCTTTCCCAGAGGCCCTTGTTTCTAGGCTGGGGTGTACCAGGATGACCTAGTTCTAAATGTGACCACCCTCTGTGTCTGTACATCTGCAGATGCAAAGACCCCCCAAGACTGCTATGAAGAACCTGTCCAAAAACATTCAAGGCAGATGTACGGTCAGAAGGGAGGACCTTCAGAGGGGAAGTGAAGGGTGTTTCTTGGCACCAGCCTGCTAACATGGAAAGTCAAAGAACATTTTTGGGGGGCCCCTGGGTGGCTCAGTGGTTAAACGTCCTGCCTTCGGCTCAGGTCATGATCCCAGGGTCCTGGGATCGCGCCCCGCGTCGGGCTCCCTGCTCGGTGGGAGGCCTGCTTCTCCCTCTCCCGCTCCCCCTGCTTGTGTTCCCTCTCTCGGGGTCTCTCTCTGTCAAATAAATAAAATCTTTAAAAAAAAAATTTTTTTTTTTAAAAGACCACCTGCATGTCTCTAAAAACTACATAGTCTTGGGGCGCCTGGGTGGCTCAGTCGGTTAAGGGTCCGACTCTTGATTTTGGGTCAGGTCACAGTCTCAGGGTCGTGAGATCAAGCCCCACGCCTTTCTCCGTGCTCAGTGGGGAGTCGCTTAAGATCCTCTCTCCCTCTAAAACCAATGATGTAATGTATGGTGATTAACAGAACAATAAAAAAATTAATTAAAAAAAAAGATCCTCTCTCCCTCTGCCCCTCCCCCCACTCAAAAAAATAATAATAAAAATAAAAACTACACAGTCTTGGAAAGTATAGGGATGGGTTTTGTGAGGAGGAAGGAGATGGACAAGCTGGTCCATGTGTGACCAGCTCACAGGGGACAGTAGAGCCTCTGTGCACCCCCCCCACTGTGGCTCAAGCCACCTCAGCCACAGGACACCTCACACACCTGGGGCCCTGCGCAGACCCCAGACACTCCTCACCTTTATGCTGCAGGAAGTGCAGACAGCCCTGGAAGGGAAAGAGGAGGGTCAGCTGTGAAGAGGCCACAGAGAAACCGTTCCCGCCAGTCAGCTGCCCTGCCCCCTGCCTGACCCCCAGTTATTCAGTATTTCGCTTATTTTATCCCCAAATCTTGCTCTTCTTTTTAATTAGCTGTACATCCAAAATATTTCTGCCACTCACAGCTCTTTTCTCTGGACGGTTTGGTCTGGGGATTCTTCATGTGCCCAACACTCCCACAGCTCACTGGCACCATTTTCGTTTTTTAAAGTTATTTTTTCTCTCAGTGTTTTCATTTTAGTTTCTACTATTGTTTTCTCTTTTGAGTTCATTAATTTTTTCTTCTGCACATTCTTCTGCATGTTGAATCTACTGTTACTTTTATCTGGTGTAATTGGGAACATTCATCCAAACATTCTGGTTTTTATGTCTAGAACTTTGTGTCGTCTTCGAATTTTTCATGCCTGTAACTTTTTGAACATATGAAATATAGTTCAAAACTTTTAATGTACTTACCTACTAATTCTAACATCTGTGTCAGTTCTGAGGGACTTTGATTTTTCTATCATGGGTCATGTTTTCCTGCTTCCTTTTTTTTTTTTTTTTTTAAAGATTTCATCCATTTTTTGACACAGAGACACAGCGAGAGAGGGAACACAAGCAGGGGGAGTGGGAGAGGGAGAGGCAGGCTCCCCGCCGAGCAGGGAGCCTGATGCGGGGCTCGATCCCAGGACCCTGGGACCTTGACCTGAGCCGAAGGCAGATGCTTAATGACTGAGCCACCCAGGCGCCCCTGCTTTCCTGCTTCTTGACATGCCTGATACCTTTGATTAGATGCTAGACATTTTTATCTTGCTGGGTGCTAGATATTTTTCTCTTCCTATTCTTGAGCTTTGTTCTGGGAAGCATTTAAGATACTTGGGAATGGTTTAGTCCTTTTAGGTCTTGCTTTTTTTTTTAATTTTTAGGTCTGGAACAACGCTCAGTCTAGGGGTACTTTTTTGCCACTAGTGGGACAAGACGTTCCTCTGTATCCCACTCAGTGGCTCATGAGTTACAACATTTCCACCATGGTTGGTGGGAACAGACACTATTCCTTTCAAGCTTTAGCACAGGGTCAGTATACTTCTTCTGTAAAGGGGCAGATAGTAAACATTTTAGATGTGGCTAAATGAATAAACAAAGGATGTGGCTTTGTTCCAATAAAATTTTATTTATAAAACAGGTAGTAGGCCAGATTTAGAGTTTGCCAGTCCTTGCTACAGGATGCTTCTTCCCCAGCCTTCAGTAATTTCCTGGCTTATATGTGCTGATAAGTACCCTGCTGAATACTCCAGGGGGATCTCACCCTGTGGACAGCTCTCTCCCTGCTGGAAATCTGCACTAAGACCTCTAGCTGCCTTGGTCTCTCTGGGTTCAGCTTTACCTCCTCCACTTGAGGAGCCAAGTGGCCTCTGGGCCATGACCTAGAAACTCCAGTTGAGGCAGTTGTAGGGCTCAGCCTGTTTCCTGTGGTTACCTGATATCTAGTATCTTGAAATCCACTGTTTCCTGTTCTTTGGGTTTTCTGGTTTTTTTTGGGTTTTTTTGGTTGTTTCAGGTGGAAGGTGCCCGTTCTAATCCCTATTATCCCACCTTGCCTGAAGGTGGGAGCCCCTTAGCTATTAAAATTAAACATTGTGTTCCATGGTTGCACTAGCCCACGATGCATGATAGAACATCCCCACAATCACAGGAAGTTCTACTGGACAGTGCTGGCTTAGAGACGCTTACCTCCTCCTCCCATGTTAATTCACAGCCAGGGTGCTTACAGAGGCTCACCTCTTGCAAAAGAGACAGGTGGGTGGCCAGGAGAACAGCGAGAACTTGGTTCGGCAGCAGCAACAAATCTGTAAGAAAAGGCCCAGATTAGTTAGTCCTGCCTGGTGAGGAAGCAGCTCAGGGTTCAGGCTGCCTGGCCTGCCCTCCACCCAGGGCTCCTGCCTGACGAGGGAGCAGCTGGGTGCAAGCCACCTCACCTTCCCCTTCCTTAGACTGCTGACGAGCTCCTTGTTCTGCAGGAACTTCTCCATCTCGGCCTTCACCAGCACACGGCGCACGTCCATCACCTCCTCCACAGTCAGAGCGAGGCTCTCCACAGGGTGGCTGAACTCCTGGGGACAAAAGGGGCAAGGGGTCAGTGCTCCTCAGGTCTTCGGGAATGAGGCCTTTCAGGATCCTGTCCACAAGGTCCTCTCTTCTCTAAGGGCTCTGGAACCTTTGTGGCCTCAGCCTACCCAAGCCTAGCAACTTCCTAAAACACCCCATTCTTAGCTCATCTACCCCTGGGAGCCACACATGCTACTCAGGACTTCTCTGATGGGGTCGTGCAACCGCAAGCAAGGTTTCCTGTGACCTGGCCCCGCCCCCAGCCCACTCTTGACCACATCGCCTTTAGCAGTCCCCACCTGTGTTCACAGTGCTCTCCAGACCTGAAATGTCTGCCTCCCACCTTGTTCCCCACCTGCAAACACACACCACAGCCAATCAAAACCAGCCAGGGTCCCCAGGCCCACCCCTTCTCCTCCGGGAACTCTTCACCACAGGGCGATCTCCTCGCCGGCAGCAGAAGGCCCCGGGCACCTCCTGCATGCTGCCCAGCTCAGTGCTCGCCAACCAGCGGGGCTCTGAGTCGGCCCGTCTGTGGGTGGCGTGTGTCCTACCTGCCACATCGCCTACCGCTTTGGGCCACCATGGTGAGTGTGCCTTGTTCAGTCCTCCCTCCAGGGAGGTCACTGTAGAGCTCGACCTCTCAAAGCCTCGGGGCCTCTCTGTCAAGTGGGGCTGCATTCCAGTTCCACTGAGAGAGCACATACAGCCCTTAGCGCAATGCCTGGCACCCCAAATTTAACATTTAGCTACTGAGATGAGTCATCATGAGGGGCACCAGCCCGCGACGGTGCCGCAAAGGTGGGAGTCGGGATACTGCTTTTTGTTTCAGATTGCCAGGGGATTATCTTAGTTAGGGTAGTTGTCGGGAGAGTCTGAGAGACCGTGTTCTCATTCCAGCCTGAAGCATCAGGTCCTTTGGCTTCTGACCTTTGTTTCCAACAGCCTGAACCCTAACCTGTGACCCTTACACGTTACACTAACTGTCCACATGGCCAAGAAGTCTCACGTCAGGGCAGACAGTCGCTGAGGTTATGTGATGTTTGATAGGCAAACCTCTCAGAAAGCACTCTCGAGAGCTGTGCTAAGAAGAATACACTTCGGGGATTTGTCATTTTAAGATATGTCCCCCCCAAAAAATTAATTGATTAAAAGAATATATCGAGGCGCCTGGGTGGCTCCGTCGGTTAAGTGTCTGACTCTTGATCTCAGCTCAGGTCTCAATCTCAGGGTTGTGAGTTCAAGCCCCACGCTGGGCGTGGAGCCTACTTAAAATAAAAAAGAATATATACATGTCCTCCAATTAATTGACATCCCTTCAAGAAGTGAGCCTTCCTCTCTGCTGGCCGCCCGAGTTGCGTGGGGGCTCGCATGCACTCAAGACTCCGTTCCACCCATATCCCACCGCCGTGGCCGAGGAAGGCCCTGCTGCTGGTGGTGTACGGACATTAATACGGCTTCACAGGAGGGGCTGGGCCCGCCTCATCCACGATGGCCTAGCACGTGGGATTCACAAAGCTGCAACGCCTTAGACAAGTGCCAAACCCGTCTCTGTGCGTTTGCACCAACTGTGATGAGCCTGTGCGTGTCAAGCTGGTGGAGTGCTTTGTGCTGAGCACCAAGTCAACCTAATTAAGGTTGATGACAAGGAGAAACGAGGGGAAGGGATGGGCTCTGTAAAACCGACAGAGAAGAAAACCCCGTCAAGGGCTTGGTTGCAGTTGTGTGGTGGTTAAGGACTACGGGAAAGATCCTGCCAAGGATGCCATCGAGGAATACTTCAAATGCAAGAAATGAATAAGTAAAAAACTTGGTTCTGGTTCTTCACCCCCCCCAAAAAAAGGGCGGGGGCCTTAGTTCTCCTCCCCTGAGAACGTACTTAGTGACCCACTTGTAATGACGAGATTAGGGTGGAAATAACAAGGAGTGACTTCTGACGCTGGCTTCTGCCTTGGTGTCTCTCTCAGACCATGAGCGCTGGGGGAAGCCCGCCACCCTGTCCTGAGGACACCCAGCCCTGGGGAGAGGGCCGCATGTGGAGGCCCCAAGGCCTCCCACCCACAGCCACATGAGGAGCCACATTCCAGTGCAACCTCCGGGGAGGCCTGAGCCAGGCTGCCCAGCTGAGCCACTTCTGGATTCCTGACCTCAGACACTGTGAGATAATAAAAGTTTGTTGTTTACACTTTTAAGTTTTGGGGTAATTTTTAATGCAGTGGTAACACAGGACTTAGTTGGGGAGTATCAGTAGTAATACTACCTTACGTTTATATGGCACTTTTCAAAGTTAACATCTGTTCTCACGTGAGCCTCTTGACAAAACTTCAAGGAAAGGGTGATGTACAACACCCTTGACATGCGGGCTCTTCACCACTGTAATCCCTTTGATAAAATCCTACACTAAGGCTGAGGAAGCCCAGGTGCAGGGGTAAGGGGTGTGGTGGCAAAGTAAAAGTCTTGACCCTATAAAATGCCGTCACATCTCACTGCCTTCAGGCACAGGGCTCCAGTTTCTCACCTGTCTTAACCCTCACCAAGATGGAAGTAAGAACTTCAGATGTCCCCTGTCCCCTTAGGAAGGTCTTGTTCTGGCCAGGGGGCTGCTGTGCCCAGAAGGTGGCAGCAGAAACCAGATGTGGCGGCTCCAGAGCAGACCTAGCGACACCCTCGAGGAGGGGGGAGGGGGCCCTCCTGCTGGGCCTTGTCCTGCGGAGACGTGAGGCTAAGGGCCCAAGAGATGCCGCACCCACTTACTGTGGACAACTAGGCCTCTGTCACTCACCAGCCACAGGTGATGGGTGTCTGGGGCTGCAGAAGCCTCTGGCTGGTCCTCTGCTGAGCCCAGGTCACTGTGTGGTAGGGATCTGGGGTCAGGCTGGGCCTGGACGCTCACCGGGAAGGGACCTGGAGTAAGAGCACAGAAGCCCTGTCCGGACAACCTGGCAGAAACTGGTGTGGGAGGGCTGTGCCTGGGGGTGAGGGAGACAGCTGGCCTGGCAGTAGGGGTCTCGGGGGGCGTCATCAAGCACAAGGACACATAGAGAGCATGTGAACCACACCGGGGGCATGTCAGTGCAGCAGGCCCAAGGGACCCCTATAGGGGCCCCATATCCGATCCCTGTTAACGAGCCAACGTTAGGAGTCCCATGGCAGCCAACAGGGAAAGCAGGTAGCACGAGTCCTGCGGGAAGCCTGCCTCCCCCATTAGTGCTGCTCACTGCTCTAAACGCAGACAGGGATGGAGGAGAAAGGCAGATTCACCTCCACCATGGGGTCCCTGAGACTTGAGGGGAGACGGTGAGGTATGGAATTGGCCTGGCCTGGCCTGGACCTCTTCACTCCAGGAAGTGAATCAGCTACCAAATGGCACCACCCTGAGAGTGGCAAGAGAGCAAGAGGGTGGTTCAAGGTAACCTTGAGAGCAGAGAAGGCGGCCTGGCCATGTCTGTTAGAAGCAGTGAGTGAGGCAGAGGGGACAACCCCATGTCCTGTCAGCACTTTGGGGAGCACAGCCCTTACAACAGTGGGACTGACTATCCCTGTGTGGCCAGTAGGATTGTTTTGACCTCTCTGCTGAACAACAGGGAAAGGAGGTGACGATAAGTCAGGTTCTAGAGTGGTGTGTGCTGCATGGCCCATCTGGTTCATTGCAGACACCTTTTCATTGACAGAAAAAAAAAAAGACTAGAAAGATCTATCAGTCATCTATCCATCCATCCATTTGTCTATCCACCTGCCTATCCATCCATCATCCATCCATCCATCTGCCCATCATCTATCTATCCACTCACCCATTATCCATCCATCATCCTCCCATTATCCATCCATCACCCATCCATCATCCATGTTTCCATCTATCCTATCATCCATCCATCAATCATCCACCCATTTGCCCATAATCCATCCATCTATCCTTCTATCATCCCTCTATCCATCTTCGATCCGTCATCCATCCATCATCATCCATTATCCATGTCATCCATCCACCCACCTATCTACCCATAATCCATCTATCCATCCATCATCATCCATCCAAATCATGCATCATCCATCTATCCTTCCATTATCTGTCATTTATCCACCCATCATCCATCCATATACATCCATCATCTGTCTATTCATCCTCCATCCATCCAGTTTTCTTTTCATGCACCAATATATTAATAGTAACTATCTCTAGATATTAGAATCATGGGAATGTTTTAAAGTTTTTAAAAAGTGTTTTACAAAAAATGTGGATTACTAATTTTATAAGACAGTTTTCAAGTTAAAAAAGTGGAGAATGCCTGCCTGAGGCAATGAGGTAAGTCTGGGCTTGAACTTTAAACACCTTCTTACAGATAGGAGCTCCCTGTGGCCTCTGAGCGCTGCCTGCTCAGGACGACAGCAGGACCCAAGGCAGGACGTGATGCCCACAGGACAGTGTCACGGGAGAAGGGGGTGAGAGTCCCCACTTGCCTTGCTCCTGGGCGCTTGGCCTCCAAGTGTGCATGCTGCCTGCACGGGGCCGGGATGATTCCAACCCTCCTTGGGGCTGAGTGGCTGGCTGCAGGCTAGAGGCCACTTCACTCCGGAGCTGGATCAGGTCATGCTCTGAGAAAGAGCGGTCCCGCTTCAGTGTCACCTCCCCACATGGAGACTCTTCCTCCTGTGGACACAGCAGACTCAGCCCTGACCACTCTGCCCGCCAACACCAGCACCTCCTGCCTGTCCCTGAACTGGCAGGGGACCGCTGCTGGGCCCACTAAGGCCACCAAGGGTCACCTTTGCTTACTGCCCAGCCTCACTATCCTCTATACAGTGGAAAGAAGTGTCTCAAAAAAACAAACCCTTCCCTGAGGCCTGTGGGAAGTCCTGGAGATGATCGGTCTGGTGTCTGGGGCAGCCCACTGAGATCGCTACCACCCCTGGTTTCCTTGGGCTCAGAGGGCAGTGAGGACATGATGTCCCCATCGAGTGTCCCACTCAGTGTCACAGTGAGACCCACTGGCTTTTCACATCAGCCAGGAGGCTGCTTAGCTTCCCAGCCCCAAGATGATGGAGTACGTACATTCCAGCCCTTTTGTGCTATGGGAAGAGGTGGCCCAAGGCCTCCTCCCTGGTGGGCTCTGACCTCAGATGTGTTCATCTCCTCCATCTCAGCCAAGGTGGGTGCCTTGAGCAGGACCCGGGGCCGTGGGCGCTGCGTGTTGTTCCCGGCATCCGTGATGGACAGGTTGATGCAAGAAGTGGATTTGGTGTCCCCTGAACAGGCATTGAGAATGCAGGGCAGAGAGCCAAACCCTGGTGGAGGCGGGGAGGTGGGGCAGGACAGGAGAGTGAGGGGGTGGGGACAGAGGGGGAGGGAGCAGGGAAGGAGGGAAGGTGGGAAGGGGGGTGTCCCATGCTCACCCCGGCCACCCCAGTGCTCGCCCCCCACCGGGCGCAGCCTCCGCTCCTGCTTGATCTCCTCCAGGATCTTCTCGTGCAGGGTTCTCTGCTTTTGCGGTAAGGGGCGAAGCCTTCTCTCCGAGACCTGGGGGGAGTATGGCAGCTCCAGGAAGGAAAGGCAGTGGGGCTGTGACACAGACATACTGGAGTGGGGAGGAACCCTGGTGACACAGCCAGGCCTATCAGGAGCCGGCACAGCAGGGGGCAGACGGGAGGTGCCCTGTGTGCTCCCGGGGCAGGTCCATCTCAGAATCAACCTCTCAGCCCCCTCCCTCAGTGGAGGTGCCATTCTGCCCTTGAGGAGGGAAGGCCAAGGGGGGGGCCCACATAGCTGGTACCTGTTTCAGTGGAGGCCGGGAGCGGATGAAGTCTAGGATGAGTTCATGGGCATCCTTCTTCACCCGGGGAGGGATGTCTCCATCGACCTGTGGGGTTGGTACGCACACAGTAGCTGGGCTGTGGGAGGACTCGCTCAGCCCTGAGCAGGACCTGGTCCTCATGCCACCCTCATGGGCTGCATGGCGGGCACAAGGGCTGCCGCTGGGACCACCACTAACTTCCCTACATCTCAGATTCTTCGTGTGGGAATGAAGGTCAGGGGCACCCCTGTCACCCAGCTGTCCTAAGAATGAAATGAACTGGGATGCCTGGGTGGCTCAGTCAGTTAAGCGTCTGCCTTCGGCTCAGGTCATGATCCCAGGGTCCTGGGATCGAGTCCCGCAGCGGGCTCCCTGCTCCGCGGGGAGACTGCTTCTCCCTCTGCCTCTGTCTCTCTCTCTGTGTCTCATGAATAAATAAATAAAATCTTTAAAAAAAAAAAAAAAGAATGAAATGAACTCCACATTTAAAATTTGCAGAGTGAAGCCAGAACACAGCAAGAGTTATGTGAGCATAAAATGGGACAATCCCATCATCTCAGCTGCTGCTGCTGGTCCTCCAGAATCCTCCACTCGTCCCTTCTCCCTGTCCTTGTCACACCGTATCCCCAACATCCCACTGTGTCCCACCGTGTCCCTAATGTCACACTGTGTCCCTGTCCTTGTCACACCATGTCCCCATCATGCTGTGTCCCCGATGTCATGCCATGTCCCCAACATCACGCCGTGTCCCCGACGTCACATTGTGTCCCACCGTGTCCCTGGCATCAGTGTCCCTGTCCTGTCACACCATGTCCCCAGCATCACATCGTGCCACATCGTGTCCCCAGTGTCACACTGTGTCCCCATCACCCCATGCCCCACACTGTCCCTGATGTCACACTGTGTTCCTGTCCTTGTCACACCATGCCTGACATCATGCTGTGTCCCTGTCCTTGTCACACCGTGTCCCTGACATCACACCGTTATACCATGTCCCTGATGTCACACTGTCAGTGTCCCCAACGTCACAGTGTCCCTGTCCTTGTCAGTGTCCCCGACGTCACACCGTGTCCCTGATGTCACACCGTGTCCCTGACGTCATGCTGTGTCCCTGTCCTTGTCACACTGTGTCCCTGTCCTTGTTGCACCGTGTCCCCATCAGACCATATCCCCGTCACGCTGTCCCTGATGTCACGCTGTGTCCCTGTCCTTGTCACACCATGTCCCAGATGTCACACTGTGTCACACCGGGTCCCTGATATCACACTGTGTCCCCGACATCACACCCTGTCACACCGTGTCCCCGACGTCACACCGTGTCAGGTGTGAGCCAGGTGAGTCAGGGCCACATCTGCCCATGCACATCTGAATACCCAGCTCAGAAGCCAGCACACAGAGCAGGGGCTCCAGAGCCACCGGTGGGCAGAAGGCTCGGGGGTAGGCTCCTCTCCCCCACCAGCTCACCATGACCTTGCGTAGTTTGTAGTTCCTGGCGCGGATGTCCTGCATCAGCATCTCGAAGGGGGTGAGCTGGAACTCAGTGGGCAAGGGGTTGAATTCCTGCTCCTGCACCTTCTTGAGCTTCACTCCATGGCGGAGCTCCCTCATGAGTTGCACCCAGAGTCGGGCCTGGGCCCCCGAGAAGACGAAAATGGCCCTTAGACCCAGCAGGGCTCCCAGAGGCCTGGCACAGACCCCAGGTGGGGGTGCCGAGCCCTGTGTCCCAGGGCTGGAGGAGAGCCATAGCTTACCCAGTCCGTGTGTCCCAGGTTGTCAAGCTCTGCCAGGGGCTTCTCTGCCTGCAGCTCATCCTCCCGAAGCTTCTGCAGCATCTGTTAGTCCAGGAGAAGGTGAAAGAGTGGTCGCCATGGGGATATGGGCCCTACCGGTCTGTCCATCTGGTGACAGTCCCTTAACACGTGGGCTAGTATTCCACCAGCTAAAAAAGGGATGAGTGGGCATTTTTGGCCAAGGCTTTGGGTTCAGAAAGATCGAGAGAAACAAAGCCGTTAGCTGTGGAACCACGTGGGACACTTGGTGTCCCATCAGCTATCTCTGGAAGCTCCTCCTGGGCAAGGGCAGAAGTGAGAACATAACACCCACCTAGCACCCACATAGAACTTCTGGTTTTCTCTCTTCTCTTGGCTGATCCACACGGCCCAGAGAGCAATGTGTCCTTCAGAGGGAGCAGATGCAGGGGAAACCCTGCTTTCTGTCATCTGTGAAGAGCTCCCAGTCTTCCTTCAGATCTAGCTCTCAGGGCGCTTCCTCAGGAACACCTTAGCCTCTTTGCCCAGGCAACATGCACACCCTGCTCTTGGAAAACCCATGGCTGCTTCTTGACACATGATCCCCACTGGAGTTTTATGGTTATCTGCTTCTTTGAGTGTTGTCTGGACCACTGGCTCCAGAGGCCAGAACCACATTTATGTTTCTGTTTTCTGACCTTAGTATTCCTGGTTCGTAGCACAACATTACAGATGCTAGGTTGTAAACAGTGGTTGGATAAATGAATAAATGGACGGATGCATGGGTGGGTGGGTGAGTGGATGGAGGAATGGTGGATGGATGGGTGGATGAAGGAATGGTGGATGGATGGGTGGATGGAGGAATGGTAGATGGGTGGATGGGTGGGTGGGTGGATGGATGGGTGGATGGAGGAATGGTGGATGGATGGGTGGATGGAGGAATGGTAGATGGGTGGATGGATGGGTGGATGGAGGAATGGTGGATGGATGGGTGGATGGATGGATGGAGGAATGGTGGATGGATGGATGGGTGGGTGGATGGTTGGGTGGATGGATGGATGGGTGGATGCAGGAATGGTGGATGGATGGGTGGATGGAGGAATGGTGGATGGATGGGTGGATAGGAGAATGGATGAGTAGACAGATGGGTAATAGGAGGAGTCACTCAGCAAGTCCTGGGAAAGAGACACAGGTTCGTATTTTATCAAGTAGAGAAAATGCCACCATCACGGTGAGGGCCAAAGAAGAACATGAAGGATTGTTAGGTACTGTTCTTTGCTGAGAATCTGGGAAGAAGCTGCTAGATTAACTGCCTTCATTGTCCTGGATCTTGGCAGCAGCTGGAGACTCTGTTCCCACCAACTCTCCTACCCTGGAGAAGCATCGAACCTTTAGCACACAGCTCCCACCTCACTGCCCCCGCCCCACCCACTAAGACAGAACCGGTTACCCTGGCTTTCATCCCAAGCTACCTGCTAAACTGCTTTGGGACGCTCTAGAAAATGCTGTCAAGTCTCAGAGTAGCACATGGTGTGTGATCTGGCTGATTCTAAAAATAGACCTGTGTGTGATCTGGCAGTTCCTGTGGGCAAAGGGCATGAAGGGTGGGTCTCCCATCCCTCCTGGACTTTCTATACCTGTCCCTGAACAGGGTGTTTCTTCCTAAAATGCCAGCCCAGATGTGTCCCACCAACAGACACTCTTCTTTCTCCCCATCACTACCAATTCCCTGAACGTCTCTTGGGTCAATTACTTGGAAGTCTAGAGTTGTTTGCTCCTGCTAAAGAAAGTGCTTCCATTGTCCGCATAAGGAACTGATCTTAGCAACAGAACAGATGACTTCAGAGCAAGAAAAACAGAAGCATTAAGACCATCCACCAATTAGAACATCAGAAGAACATCTCTAAGATGTCAAGGAGGGGTGGGGTTTGAGGGGGCAGGGGGGCAGGGAGTGGGCAGAGGAACCACCCACCCTTGGGCTATCAGCTGGGCTGCAGGTAAGGGCCCAGTGGCTCAGGCAGTGTCGCCAACTTGCCCTGAGCTGGGACCCCGGCCCCGTCAATCAGAGCAATCCTGAGAATCTCCTCAGGCCCACGAGTTCAGGGAAGCTGGTCCAGGGATGAGCATCAGTCCATTCCAAACAACACCTTCTGCCATTTAAGCAAGAGTGGGTGGAGCAAATTCCCCTGCCCTCTACGAAGTCTGCATTCTCTCATCTGTGACTGCTGATGGGAGGCAGGAGTCCCTGTGCCCAGACCCCTGCTTCAAGGAAGTGTGCCAGTTCCCTCCAAGGGAGGAGATGGGAGAGTTGAAGGAAGATAGTCAGCTAGTAATTCTGGGACCACCCAGGGAGACACCAGCTCTGCCTGGACTAGCTTTGACTTGGGGCAAGCGACAGCTTTCAGAGCCTCTATTTGCTTAGCTGTAAAAAGAGTGGTGGAGGGCCACCGGCACTGAATTTCCTACCTCCCCAAAAGTCCAAGCACAGTGAGTACACGCGTGCACGGAACTACTGCAAGTGGATTCCAGAAGGAACCAGCACGGGGAGAGGACAGCCAGGCCTCACTGGACACATAAACATGAGGATCTGGGAGGCTACAGGAAGGAGGTCCTGGGGCCAAGAGGCTGAGAGACGGTTACTTAATGTCTCTGAACCATAGCTCGTTCCTGTGCAAAATCCAGCTTAGGGTCAAGGGAAAACTGGCAAAGCATCTGAGATGGAGCTGCCCTGAGTGCAGACAGCAAGGCAGGCCATTCAGAGTCCTGAGCTGAGGATTTCCACTTCCTATTGGAGAGACAGAGGGACCAACGCATGGGGAGGTGGGAGGTACGGGGCAGGAAAGACGGCCAGGAAGGTATCTTGGGGGCCTCTTCCCCTTCCCCTGTGATCCCTCCCACTTGCTTACCACCTGGGCTTACCACCCCCTCATGCCCTGCTCCGCCCCGGCCCACCTCTCCCTTCCTTGGCTTCCAGGAAGCCCGTTCCACGTCCTCGGCCCCTCCTTGACACATCCTCGCCTGCTCACCTCCTTGGCCTCACGGACCCTGACGAGGAAGGCCCGCAGCTCCAGTGTCTCCACGAAGAGCGCCCGGCACACGGCCTGGTAGTGGGCCTGCGCGCCCCGGGGGTCGGTCAGGCGGGCCGCGCAGAGCCGCATGGCCTGGGCAAAGGTGCGCACAGCGCGAGGGCCGCCCTCGGCCTCCTCTTCCTCCTCCGGGCCCCCATAGCCCTCATCGGCAGCCCCACAGCTGCTGTCCTCACAGTCATTGTTGGCCATGAGGTCGATGAGCCGCTCCAGCTGCGGGCTGAGCTCTCTCTCCTCGCTGTCGTCCAGACCCCAGTCCAGCGCACGGTAAATGGCAAAGCCCAGTGACTGCACCATCTGCAGGACAGGGGCCCAGAGTGTCATGGGGAAGGGGAGAAAGGGGGCAACCTGCAAAGGACCCAGCCAGGAGAGGAACAGCCGCCCCATGAATTACAAGACAACCTCCCCGAGATGAGAGCAAGCTGCCCATCCAGAGGGCGTATATTGTGAGCCAACCAAACATGTCACGGAACGGTCAAGATGCTTTCCAAACAGCACAGCCACCATGGAAAACAGTTCCTATTGGAACTGTTTTGGAAACTATTGGAACCGTGGAAAACTTCCTGGCAAGTTCCTATGGTCAAACATGCTTTCACCACGTGAAGAGAGGGCAACTCCTCTCCCGAGTATCTAACCAACAAAAAAGAAAGACATACAACCGCACAGGACTTGACCTGGAATGCCCATAGTGCCCAAACCTGGAATGTCCAAATGTCTTCAACTGGTAGATGATAAACAAAGGGGACCCATCCTTACCGTGGGATACCAGGCAGCAAGGCAAAGGGTCAAACTCATGCACTCCTCTTACACACACAGTGAACACAGAGCAACGAAGCCAAAGTGCATGTTTCTGTTTATCTAAAACTCTCGGCAAGACAAAGCTAATCTACAGCCATAAAAAGAAGGTCAGTGGGTAAAAGCTAGGGGTTGAGGCAGAGATTGGAAGGAGCACAGGAGCTCACTGAATATAAAGCGTATCCCAATAAATGTGATTTAAAAAGACAGACAACCGAATTAAACGTTAGCTTTTAATGTCATGTAAGAGCGTATTTTAAATCAGAGGAGAAAGACTAGCATGTTGCAATCGTTAACTACATAGGATAGAGTGCAGACGCCTGAACTCCTAAGAAATGACATCCTCTCCCTTAAAAATATTTTAAACTCCATGTAAATTTCAACATATGTAAATTTAACCTGAAAAAGAAAAAGGAGTGGCACCTGAGTGGGGGCGGGGAGTGGGTGGGGTCCCCAGGGTCACAGTGGCTGATGGAGCCCAGCCAGGCACGGGGCCTACAATGCTGTCATTTACTTTACCTATGCTTGAAATTCTCCATGAGCACTTCTTTTAAAAGCGTATTAGCTTATTAAAAATCCGAGTTTTGCAATACAGAGACCTCTTAACTCAGCATTTCTCAACTTTAGTTGGCAGAGAACCCTATTTTCATGGACTGCCATTAACAACTGGGGAGCCCGCGTTCTCCAGAGGACGTCTGCGAAATACCGCCGCTCCGCTCGTGTATCTGCTTAAGTGCCATCGGCGTCTGACGTGCCCTGCTCGCAGGAATGCAGTCCTGAGAAGGTCAGGAAAGAGCCTCGTGCAGCGAGCAGAGGGGTAAGGACAACCACGTGGACTCTGCTTCTAGCTTGCTTGGCTTTCACATTTCGACATTTCCCCTTTATGCCAACGATACAAAATGACAGTAGCTTTTCTCACGTCATCAACTGCTCTGAGCCCTTTGCCAGTAACTGCAGGACTGCCCAACCCCAGGGCTAACCTCTGGATTCCAGGCAGAGGAGGAGGCAAAGCCGAAGGTCACCAGACTACAGCTGCCAGCCGGCAGGGCCGACTCAGGACCTGGGTCCGCCCACAGCCTACGCTCTAAGCCGTGTGCCGAGGTGGGAGGCCACTTCGTGGAGGATGGAGCCACACCCTCACTTTCCACCCCCAAGTCCGCCTGGCCTGGGGGATGGGGCAAGCCCCTGGTCTCTCTCCTCATTTCCTACAGCGGCAGCCCAGGGGGACTAGCCTGAGCAGAGCTGAAGGAGGATACGGAGAAAGTCAGTGCTGGGCAGGGGACAGGCGCAAGACAGCCTTCTCTATCCTGCAGAAACGCCTTACAACACACCCTGAGCCTGGAGGGGGCCAGCGCGGGGAGAGGGGTGGGCCTGGTAAAAAGGGCAAGGCTCTAACAGAGCGAAGTTCCAGCCTGGAGTCAACAAAACCCCAGTCCACCCTTGGAGGCGGTCTTATCTCTGCTTTAGGCAGGCAAGGGTCACAACCCCAAATCATGAGTCAGAGGGCACAGGGCCAAGGCCAGGTGGAGTCCCCTGTGGCAGTGGGATCCCCATCAGGACTACTGGGCTGGCAAGAACCACGGTCCACACAAATTCCCACTGATTCTTCCGTGGCCCAGAGGCAGATGCTAGGAAGGAGATGGTGGGAGAGGCTCGTGCCCACTCTCTAGTCCACAGCCACTGCTGACCCAGGGGCGCTCTGCCCTGGTCTCTCCATGGAGACCACTCTGCCGCATGGGGCAGGGCAGACAAAGGGGCCCAGAAGGCCAGCACATCACAGAGCGGCACCGCAATCCACCCACGCCTCTCCCTCTCACTCCTGGTAGCTGCCTAAGCTAGCTTTCACCGCATTGGTGAAAGGGTTAACTCCAACAGGAGCCTCTTATCTGATGGCTGCTCGGTTAAAAGCTTCTCTGTGCTCCAGCCCAGACATTGGAAACTCCCTGAAAGGCAAAGAGCCCTTGCTTTCCCATCAGGAAAAATCTGGGCAGCCAGCCAGAGTCTCAGAACCTCCAGCCCTACCTGCCCACAGCGTTTCGGGAACCGAACAGGCTCACAGTAGCCCAGTTTGGGGGTCAGCCTGCTAGCTGGAGGGCCTCCGGGAGAAGGGGCTGAGACTGCAGGACGTGGTCAGCGAGGGGCCGGCAGCAAGAATCCGGGTTAGCCCGACAAGTGGCCTCCTACCACAGTTCCTGGGGTGGGGCTCTGGGCACAAGAGTCCAGATTGGACCCCCACAAACAAAGCTCCTTATAAGTACTGTCAGAATTGCTAACAGGCCTCCTTTGGCATGGTAGGTGGTGGACACACGTTCACTTGGGGACTCTTCAGACTCACTGTCTGAAAGGCAGGGGAACGTTCCTGGGCTTTGGGTAAACAAAGTATCCAGAGTACTCTGCCAGCAATGGAAATGAGTCTTGAAAACAAGACTGTTCTTTTTTCCCCCAAAGCAAATTACGGAAACCAATATATGGCAATAGGACCAGCACCCAGCTCTGCACAATCGTAGGCAGGGTGCTGCTGGGAAGGGTACCTTATCACTGACATTAGCGAGAACTGCCGGCATGTGGTACTAAGAAAACGCAGAAAAACTGTGGGATGATTTTATTATTGTTCTTTAATTCCCCACAACAGACACTATGGCCTGTGACCAGCCCACTACCCTTGGCATAACGCTGTGTTTAATAAATAAATACATATTTGCATAAAGCTTTCTTAAAGGCAGTGGAATGATCAACATTAAATTCAGGACAAATTCCCGGGGGGCAGATGGATGGGACAGGGAGACACAGGTCCTACTGGTGAGATTTGAATTGCGGGTGACGTGGGGGCTCGTGGACATCGGTCACCGGCTGGCTCTCCTGTTTGCCCGTCAGCCCCACTCCCTGACTGACGCTTTGCGCCCGGGGGGCCAACCCCACAGACCATGTCACCTTTGCTCCCTCCCTCTGGTCAGTGGGAGGCAACACCAGGAGCTTGGGGGCGGCAGAGGAGAAGGAGGTGGGGAACCATCGCACCCCCCCCGCCCCCGCCTTCAGCTCTCCAAGGCCTGCCAGGTTCTGCACACCCCGGTGGGCTCTCTGTCCTCACCTGCCCACTCTCTTCATCACGTCCTTTCAACTAAGCCCTTTGACTATGTTATCTGTGTCCTAACTCGTGGAAACAATGGTGTAACTTTATATGCTTTTTAATTGACATGAATGACACATACTAGTTTTAATGTGTATCAAGTAAACTTAAAAATTATTTTAAAGGTACCTGGGCTTCTGAGCTGGTTGGTGACAACACCATCGTTGTGGACTCTGCAAGAGGAGATAACAGGCAGTCAAGACATACCTCAGCAGCCCCAGGCCCTGGCAAATAGGGCCACCCATCTACCTCCCCTCTCAGGAACACACAGCGTATCCCCCAAAGGCTCCAGTGGAACACCAGAAAGCTTAGACAGGTCGACCTGCCAGTCACTTGGATGGACATCCAGGTGCATTGCCAGGAGACTGATGCAGCACCTGCCCACACCCCACACAGCAGTCACACCCCACAGTGACCACTCGGGGGGTCCCCTGGGGAAGCATGGTTGGTGCTAGAGTAAAGAGGGAATAAGGAACGAGCAGGTCAGTTAAGTCTTGTCTGCAGGAAAGCCCTCATGGTCTATAATTCACAGCCTGAAGCCACGTGCCCCCAAATCACAGCAGAGTCAAATGAGAAACCCAGGCTCAAAGGCAACCACAGAATCTGCTCTGGAGTTCCCAAGAGCTGAGCTGGGAAAGTCAGCATCTGGCCACCACCTGTAGATTCGGACATCTGCCCCCAGACTGCCAGAGCCTCCATCAGAGAATCAGAGTCTCTGGGTTGAAGCCCAGGTGCTAAATTAGGTACGAGGCATTTTATTATGTTTGTTGGTAAACATGGCACTGAATTAACATGTTTATAAGTGCTCACTCGTTGTAACCCATATACAACCCAGAAGGTAGGTGGTTTTGCTACCCGTTTCACAGACGAAGAAACAGGTATCACAGCTAGTAAGTGGTGGTGCCAGGTGAGGCCAGGCCAAGGGACCCTACAATCTGCTCCAGCTGCTCCCCACACCACCCCCCAGGTCTGCCAAGCTGCCAGGCTGCAGGAGACACAGGAAACCCACTATTGCCAACCCTTCCTTGAATTAAGCATGCAGCTAGGACCTCTGCTAGGGGGTGAACTTGACTTGCCTTAACTTCTTTTTGGAAGGAGGTAGGTATAAAAAAAACAGAAAACATGACATCTCTGCTAAGTGAACCTGCTAACTCTGCAAATATTTCCAAAATGCCATTAAGAGCTAGGGAGATTGCCAAAGATAAAGGGCGTTTGTGTTGGGCTGATCCATTAAAATAATGGAAAACAATCCACTCCCAACATCAGTGAAGCTGAAAGGGGGCAGCAAGTGGTAGCCTGTGGCCCGTGTTCAATCAAAGTTTGCAGCGGATGGATCGAGGCAACGGGAAGAAGAAACCAGACTCAGAACAAAGGTGCTCCCTGGAAGCGGCCAGTGTCCTGAGTTATCCTGAGGACCGAGAAGCCAGCCTGCAGTGCCCTTTATCGACTGAGCACCGTGCAGTGCTCTGGTCAGGGCAAAGCCTGCTGGCTGGAATCACGTTAATGCCTATGTCCCTGGTTTAAATAGTCCATATGTTAACAAAAATAAGTGTTCATTAATCTAACTGTATTTTAAGTTGCAAGGGCTTGGGGAGTCTTTGGGTTTTGAGGAGCAAGCTGCCCCTTGTGGGCAGAAACTGTGCCCAGCTCTTTGCTACAAAACTAACAAATGACTTATTATGGGTTCAACCTACAGTCACCTCATGCAAGTGGTTACTGATGACTCCCTCTTTGTAGACAAGGAAACTGAGGCTCTGGCAGGTGGAGAAAATAACACAAAACCACACAGCCCATCAGTGACGGAGCCGGGGCCCCCAGCAAGCCCGCTGACCCACCCAGAGCCTCCCGGCTTAACTTCCTGCAGCTACAGTAACCTGCTTGCCAGGGGCGGGGTGTCCCAGAGCATTGTGCAAACTACCTTCTGTGTACTTAAAAAACTGTCTTGGAGCGAAAGCAGAGAGACCCAGACAGAAGCGGATGGAGGCAGTTTGGACAGAAGCATTCTCACTAGGCCATCAGGTCACATTGAGGTGGGGCTGCAACCAGGACACCCGGTCTCCGGGATGCTGCCCCTCCACGGGGGGCTTCTCTCTGCCTGCAAGGAAGAACATCCTCGCCAGGATGTACTGGGAAAGAAAAGTCACTGTGATGTCTTGTGCATAAGATAACAAATGAGGAGAAATCAAGATGCTAGGAAGTTTCCTTGGAAATGATCCTGTGTCCTGGTAGTAAAAGATCAAAGATGATCTGGAGGACCTTGCAGGCCGGAGCTCCCGCAGGAAGTGCTTCTCCCTGCCCAGCAGGTGGGGAGGGTGGTAGGCGGAGAGCTCTCGGACAGCCTCACCCCTCTGTGCCTGGGTGGGGAGCACAGAGAAGGAGGAGTGTAGTTCAGATCCCTACCTGCCTGTGGTCATGACCTTGAGGGTCTTGCGTCTCTGGCCTCCTTTTCTCACCCACAGATGGAGATTATGCCCGCCTCAGCTAACCACCTCAAAGGACAAGTGAGGGAGCGGATGCAGACACTTCTTAGGGCACGGTATCCTGTGAGGATGTGGACAGCCGTGATCACCATGATGACGACGGCAATGGGGCCACCAGGACCTCCCGACCGTGCTCAGACCACAGGCACTGTGACTCTTTTTAGGCTTGGGGGTCAGGACAGAGAATGGCCATGGAAGAGCCAAGGAGTCCCCTCTTCAGCCTCCCAGAAGGAGACCACACACATGTGGGGGGCACTGGCTACCCTAGGCTCCCCCAGGTTCTTAATTACCAACAAGGAATGCAGACCACAAAGGGTGGGGTCCTGGCTTGAGCCCCGGGGCTCCTGCCTTTCTACATCTCAGGCTGAGTTCTCAGGAACACCCACGTGGCTCAACAGCGGGGTGGACAGACCGAGGCCCTTGCGGGGCCCCCACTCAGTGCTGGCGGGAAATGGCAACAACCCCAAGGAAGGCAACCTGCAACGTCTCTCAAAATGACACCCCTGCTTGTCTTGATTCAGCAGGTCTGCCTAGGTGTGCCCGCATGGCATGACCGCCGAGACCACGCACGGAGGTGCCCTTCCTAACAGTGACCCACCGGACACGCATATACCCACTGAAGTTACGTGCGGACATCCGCACACGGCGCACTGGGCAGCCCCTCGAGGGAGGTGTCCTCTGTAACGAAACAGTCGGAGCTCCCCAGTAAGGGGAGAGCAGAGGGCAGCCCCCCGGCATGCCGGTATACAGAAAACACATACACTAAGCTCCTCCTCGTGTGAGAAGCCTGGCAGGAGACTCCAACTGTTTCCCTCTACACTTTCTGAATCTGGAACATGTAGTATGGCATCAAGAAATCAGCTTACGGGAGAGTGTGAGAGTGAGCAAGCATGCAGCATCCACTGGCCCTCCTTCAGTCCCGGGCACACAGACTTAGAAGCAACGCGATGACTTTCCCAAGCCTCCTTGGAGTCCTCTGACAGAACGGTATCCCCTACCACCCAGGTGACTGTAGAGATTCAACAGACAGGGGCACCCGGCTGGAGCCAGCTCTAGGGCATGCGACGCGTGATCTCAGGTTTGTGAGTTCAAGCCCCATGTTGTAGGGGGCACAGCTGACTTAAAAATAAATTTTTTAGAAAAACCCCAAAACGAAAACCATGTAGTATCTGGCACCTACTAAACGCTTCAATAAATGCTTGTTTCATTGTCAAGAAGCAATTTCAAAACTTAAGTAATGTCTTCGCTCAAGCATCGGTCTCTAGAAAGGAGCCGGTGGCAAACCCAAGCGAAGAGGGAAATGCCTGCTCACAGCTGGGGAGTTGTGTGTGTGTTCAGCAAACAGAGCTCTGTGGGGTGGGGGCCCCCGGTGTGTGTGGCGCGATCCTCCTCCATCTCACTTCCACCCGTCTCCACAGGCTACGGCTGACATCAAGCTGCTTCTCCATAAACTCAGTTGTCACCCACAGGGTGCGGCTTCCTCCCCTGCAAGAGCCTAGGACAACCATGACTCACATCAGTTCCGGGGGGACCCGAGTCGAGGAAATGTGTGTTGGCCAGAGGGCTCCCCTCACTCCAAGCAATCATGCTGTTAACTGTCCACCTTCTCACCAAGCTCTGGCGAGAGAAAGGCCAGTGCTCCTCTCTTCCTCACCCCGTGCCTGTCAGGGTGACCTGGGGGTTATGACCCCACTGACGGTCACCGCCGACAGGGGCAGCCCTGAAAGGGCTGGTGCATTACCTCTGAGGCACTCCCCACCGCGGGGCTAAGGATGGCTCACGTCAAGTTCCCGAGTACTTCTGCCCATGTCACGCAGTCCCCACTGTTGGCCCACAGAGCAGCCAGAGAGGGTGATGAACTTGCTCAAGGTCACCTGGCTGAGATCCAACCCACAGACAGCCTGGCTCTGAAGCCAACACCCAGACCGTGAGTCGTCTCCGTCACTGACCATGCCAGCCACCTGAAGATGGAGTAAGTCCTGGCCCTGGAGGGGTTTCCACCAGGAAGTGGGGGACCCCTTCTTAGGTGTGGTATGGGGAATCCACACACGGCAGCCTGACGGTTCTGGAGTGGGTCCCGGAACAGAAGCATCAGCATCATTGGGAACTTGGCAGAAATGCAGATTCTCAGGACCACCGCAGACCTGAGCAGAATCAGGTTCATTGCAGGGGACCCAGCAATCCAAGAATCCGTTCAACACGCCCACCAGTGGACTCAAGCGTGAGAACAGCCCCGGTAAAGCATTAGGTGGAGCTCTAGTTCCAGAATCCTCGTTCTGAAGTTGCTGATCGGTGGAATCGGGTGTAGGAACAGGGTCCATTCTACCTGTGTGACTCTTCCGCTCCATGACGGGCAGAACGGTGACCCCCGGCCTGTTCTAATCCAGGACCTGTGGATGCATCATGCTACACTGCATGCAAGGGGACCTGGGGTAGCACATGGAAGTGAAGTTGCTAATAGCCGACCTTAAGGCAAAGAGGTTATCCTGCATCTCTGACCTCTCCAGGTGTAACAGAACACATGTGCGTTGTTTTGAGCAGGCAATTTGTGTAACCTGCTCACGGCAGCCACAGGAAGCTCTTACACCCTGTAAACTGCTGTGCCTTGTGTCCTCGAGTAGACCAGACACTGAACAGGTGGGGATTCCAGGCAGGCTCTCTCCTCGACTGGGTCCTCACTGGAGGCCGAACTCCCTCTGAGGAGTCGACCAGGATCAGAGTGAAACCCTAGCACCTTCCTGCAGCTGATACTCACTGGCATGTTTGTTGAAACAGCCACACCCCAAGACCATACCAACCACGGTCACAATGCTTCCTTTGTGGGAGCCACTCAAGTGCTTCCGACCCCACAGGTCACCCTCTGGTGCCCAATTAAAAAGACAGCAGACAGAGAACCTCTTCTTTGTGAAGACCTCAGTGGTGGGGGCTGGGGTGGGGGTGACCAGGGCCCTGAAGGTGGCAGAGACGGCGGGGCTGCATCCCTCATGAGCCAGTCTCGAGGGTACACAGGGACCCTGAGGACACCTTCTCCACTGTTGCAGCCTCCCCCAAAGGCACAGGGCAGAACCTGCAAACAGCCGGGTGGGCATCGGGCCGCGGGCTGTACAGGCCAAGCTTATCCCGGTCATCGGTGACAGCCAATGCGTCACCGGCACTCAAAGACGTCCGGATAGAGAACACGGCTGTGAGATAATCTCTGTTCAGAGGTGAGAGGAAATCGGGAATGCTATCTACAAACACCTGGCTCACACAGTCACACCCACACGCAGAGGCCGGAACCTCACCATGCCCACTTGCCTCTGCCCCACCCAGGGCCACGGGAGTGTGTGGGTGTTTCCGTGCATGAGGTTTTACATCATCGAGAAATGTGCATGGGGACCCTGGCCAAGCGCACTCTGCAGGGCTCGCTCCCGTTCCTCACGCGGGAGCCTAGAATTCTGTGACTGTGCATTCACGTGAATCTGGAGGTGCTGCTTCCTACGGCGGGTCCGGCTGAGGTGCATACAGGAGGGGACAACTGCTGCACTTCCATGGCCCCAAGAGCTCCCCCATGCCAGGTAGGTCCCAAGGCTTAACACAGCCTAGGGGGTAGGTGCTTTTATCCTCCCATTTCACAGAAAAGAGTCACAAGTCACTTCCCAAGGCCGGGCTGAGGGTGGGGACAGGGCTGGAGCCCAGCTGAGTCCACACTTGCAGCCCTGCCCCCACCTCTGCACCAGGTGCGGGATGCTTGCTTTGGGAACCTCAGTTTTCTCATCTGTGCAATGAGGATCCTAACAGTGTTGCAAGACATAAGCAAGAGTGGGCCCAGCCCTGCCCAGCACATTCCTGCAAGAGCCCAAAAAGGTCAGCTGCTGTCTCCCTAGATTGTAAAGTCCCTGGGTGGCTTGGCTTCATCTCCACACTACGTCTTGACTGGGTGACCCTCACAAGGTGCAACAAAAAGCAAAAAGAGCCCCAGAACGCCAAGGATCCCCATGTGACGGCAAGGATGGGTAGCACCAGCAGCGCTGGGGAGGAGTCAAGAAGCCAGAACAAAAACCACATGGGCGGGACCTGATGGAAAGAAAATGTTTCAACCAGAAATATTCTGTGAGGAGGTCTGCCAGGAGGGAAATATTCTCTGCTCCAGAAGCAGGATTTCATCTTTCCAACCAGCTCTCACTTCTGCCCAGCCTGTCAGGGGACACCATCCCTGCACGTTCACCTGTGTGGAGAGCCATTTAAAAACACAGGCAAGCTAAAAACAGTCCCCAGTCACTCAGAAGGGGACCTCCCCATGAGGCCCACCAAGTCCAGATGAACCCCTGGAGCCCACAGGACTAGCAGGGCCTCCCAGAGCACCAGTGGCCCAGAGCCATTCCTGGTGGCCGTGGACCCCACCTCAGCTCCTGGGAGAAGGCACGCTGGGCCAGGAGACCTGAAAGAACATCTCCAGCGGGGGACAGGCAGCCCATGTGCATGCGTGGGGTACCTCAGAGAGACCACCAGAGGCAGGGGCACCGTGCACGCGCACGTGTGTGTGTGTGTGAGCAGGTGTGTGTTGTGTGCCTGTAGGTCTGTGCGGGCATCCACGTGTGTATTGTGTGAGTCTGTGCACACACACACACTTCCTGGGCCCGGGGCTCTGTCCTGATGCTCCTTCACTAGTCCCCACCTGTCCCCGGGCATGTGCTCCCATCACTGCAGTCTAGGGAGGAGGAACGGGCCACTGGTGAGATGCCAAAGCCCTCTCCTGAGCACTGCTGTTTCTCCAGCTACTGAGCTGAGGTGAGAAAGAATTCTGGGCCCCATGGAGCTCATGACACAGGATGACACCATCCAATACAGGACGGACTATATTAATCATTTCTGTGTCTGAAACTCAGGGCTGAAAATGAGTGGAGTCTGTGCAGCGGTGGGCCGCTTAAAGAGCCTTACCCTGCTTACAGGTGCCAGGGCTTTGGGGGTCATGGGGGCAGCTGGCCTCTGAACTCCATGCAGAAGAAGGAGCAGGAAGGGGCTGGAGGGACAGGGAGGGCCTGGTCGGCAGATCACATGAGGCACCCAAGCTGAAGAGCAGGGCCTGTGAAAAGTTGTAGCATCAAGACTTACAAAGAAAAAAATCAGAAAAGTAGGGCAGTGTGTGAATTAGCATAAGCAGAATGGGCAAGGTGGGAGGTGATGAGCTCACCCCCATCTCAGACACATCTTTGTCAACACTCATGCCTAGACTTTGCCTGTCCGTGGGGGTTTTCTTGAAATGCTTCATCAGCAGTCGTAGGCCAGAAAGGCAGGTGGTCTTTCCATCAAGGGGACAGCCAAACACTGCATTGGGGAGCAGTCATTCTCCTGGGGTGAACTGCCCAGGAGGGCATCAAGGGGACAAATGCCACTGAAAGCATCCCAGGGTCACTCGATCACTGACCCAGCTGCGTTCAGGGAATTAGCTTCGCCTCAGGGAACAGCTGGGCACAGGCATTCACTGTGATGTCCAACTGAGTTTCTCTCCTAATTAAAAAAAAAAAAAAGTAACCCTGTCCCCATCAAGAGGTTTTAATAATGGCCTCTTAAAAATAACTTCACAGGGCGCCTGGGTGGCTCAGTTGGTTGAGCGACTGCCTCCGGCTCAGGTCATGATCCTGGAGTCCCTGGATGGAGTCCCGCATCGGGCTTCCTGCTCGGCAGGGAGTCTGCTTCGTCCTCTGACCCTATCCCTTCTCAGGTGTTCTCTCTCTCTCATTCTCTCTCTCTCAAATAAATAAATAAAATCTTTAAAAAAAAAATAACTTCACATTTTAACACATTTTCTCCACTTAAAAAACAGGTGGGGGGCTTCCAGCAACTACAAAGTCTTCAGACTAAAGGTTAGGACTTTTTCCCCACTTAGCTGGAAAAGGGGAGAGGTACCACACCTTGTATGCTACGATATTAATCATTCCCCCAAAGGTGGCTTAGTTTTGTTGATTTCTTTAAAGTTATTTTATTTTACTTTAAAGATTTTATTTATTTATTTGACAGGAAGAGACAGTGAGAGAGGGAACAGAAGCAGGGGGAGTGGGAGAGGGAGAAGCAGGCCCCCCGCTGAGCAGGGAGCCCCACGTGGGGCTCGATCCCAGGACCCTGGGATCATGACCTGAGCCAAAGGCAAATGCTTAATGACTGAGCCACCCAGGCGCCCCTCTTTAAAGTTATTTTAAACATTTATTTAATGCTAGATTTACCAGAACTTTGTACTGAGGGCCCACGTGAGGCAATGTTAATGATCCAGATTTTCCTGATTGCTATTCACAGCAAGAAATAAACACATACCCTTCATGAATTCACCACTCATTTAAGTCCCAGAGAAATGCTGGGTTAGCCGCAGCTGAGAGACTAAAGTTTCAGCTGACTCATGAAAGCTTGACAGCTTAAGTTCAGCGTAATCTATTTTTCTTAGTCTTTATTTTTTTAAGTAGGCTCCACGCCCTGCATGGAACCCAAATGAGAAGCTTGAACTCAGAACCCTGAGATCAAGACCTGAGCTGAGATCAAGAGTCACCTCACCCACTGAGCCACCCAGGCGCCCTATTTTTCTTAATCTTTAGAGAGGCAGCAAGTCATAAACCTCTTCCACCTTTATGAGACATGTTTATGAACAGAAACCAAAGATCGTATTCAATGAAAAATGGAATTGGGCTCCCTCGTGTCCTGGACGAGTAAGTCCCCTAGAATGGCCACGTGTGAGCTTTAAACCCCAGCCTGGATTCCCAACTGGGCTGTGGGCATGCAGGCAGGAGAAGGAGGAAATAGGAGTCCAATCCCTGGGGACTGGAGAGAACCTGGTGACCACCAACATGAAGGATAGTCGTCAAGGTGCATTTTGGAGAGTACCAATAAGGTGTGACTCCCCCACAGTTAGAGTGACGCAGGGGCCCTTAGTTCTAACCAGCTATCACTCTGTGCCTCAATTTTCCCATCTTTAAAATCAGAGGGTCTGACCAGGCAGGCCCCTACAGTCCTATCCCATTCCGTGGTGCAAGGAGCCAGGTCCTGGGTCACATTGTTATCTCCAGGGATGGGGATGGACACAGGGAGGAGAAAAGCTCTTTGTGAACATGCAGCATCTAGGCCCCCCAGGGGAAATACTCTCAGCCCCACCTGTGAAGACCTTGCACACAGCCATCAAGAGTATGAGGCTGGGGGTGCCTGGGTGACTCAGTCGTTAAGCGTCTACCTTCGGCTCAGGTCATCATCCCCGGGGTCCTGGGATCGAGCCCCGCATCGGGCTCCCTGCTCCATGGGAAGCCTGCTTCTCCCTCTCCCACTCCCCCTGCTTGTGTTCCCTCTCTCGCCGTGTCTCTGTCAAATAAATAAATAAAATCTTAAAAAAAAAAAAAAAAGTATGAGGCTGAATCCAAATCCTCTTTCTGTGTGACTCTGGGCAAGCCTGAGCCTCAGCTTAACCGAGTATAAAATGGGAATGATACCATTTAAGTACCAACTCTTATTATTTTCACCTGTCAAATATGTTGGTGCTCTTTGCGTGAAATACAGAAACGTGCAAATGTCCTGTAGCAGAGTTGTAGACAGAGAAAGGAGCTGGTCACAGGGGTGAGAAGCACTCTGTGGAGAAATACAGTGATGGTCCCTGGCGGGTTCAGCAGACCCTCCCTGTCACCACGTCAGCTATGGCTTCCGCGTGCAACTCCGTCCCGCTCCTTCCCTGTCCTCCATGAAGCCGGCCCGTGAGGACCTCTGCAAACCCACGGCTCTCAGGGCTGGAGAAGGCCCAGCTCTCCGCCCAGCTCTCCACCAGCACACATAGCCGGCCTTTGTGCTTCCCCACAGGGTATCAGTTTTTGGGTTAATATCACCAAATGCTCCAGACTAGCACTCCAGCTCTCCAGGAAAGAAAACACTTTTTTTTTTCTCCTAAGAAAGAGCATAAAAATCACTTAAACTCACTATTTTCAGTAGACTTCAGTATCTTTCAAGGGATTAATTGTTCGTTCTTGATGATTAAGAGCAGAAAAACCAAGCAGGCAATCCCCTAAATTTTACACATTCTCCTTACTATTAAACCCAGGCAACTGGGGAATTTGCAGGGATTCCAAGGGAGACACAGCCCCCTCCTCCCACCCGCATTCCCACAAAAAAAAAGCTTCAAGAGGACACTTTTTCCCTTCCAGCCAAAGGCATCTGCAGTTACCAGTGCACCAAGCATTTCTCACCATGAATCACAGAAGACTGAGGGCTACACACCCCCAAAGCAGAAGGAACTAGCCCCAGGTGGGGAGAACTGGATAGAGGAGACAGAGAATTGGGTCTACTGAAGGTACTCAGCCATCAAAAACCAAAATCCTTCTCCCCAGAGGAAAACATGCCCAACTGCAGGCAGCCGACTGACAGCAGCCGGCCGAGACGACGTTGAGATATGGATGGTCAGGGTTAGAAGGGTTCAGGAAAGGGAGGGGGTATCCCAGGCCGGGTGAGAAAGAGAAGGATGGGGAAAAGCATGGGACTTCCCGGTCCAGCAGAGCCAGGGTGTGGAATGGTTGCCGGTTCCAGGAAGGGAGGAGGGTGCAGAATGGGGGCTCCGGGTCCAGCGGAGGGAGGGTGCCGAAGCAGAGGACCGAGGAGAGGAAGGAGAGGAGAGAGAGGAAGGAGAGGAGGGAGAGGAGGGAGAGGAGGGAGAGGAGGGAAGAGGAAGAAAGAGGGAGGAAGAGGAAGGAGAGGAGGGAGAGGAGGGAAGAAGAGGGAAGAGGAAGAAGAGGGAGAGGAGGAACGGGAAGGACGGGAAGGACGGGAGGGTCGCAACCGCCCCCCACCCCCACCCCCGCCGCGGCCCGCGCGCCCGGCCACACCCCCGCGCGTCCGCAGGCCCTCACCCGCGGCGCCGGGCTCCCGCCGCGCGCTGACAGAGCCGTCCCGGCGCAGGAGGATGTCCGCCGTGTCCCGGATGCGCCGCCCGCCGCCCGGCGCGCCCCGCAGCCCGCGGCAGCCCTGGAAGCACACGGCCCACGCCTGCTCCTCGTTGATGGGCTGCTCGTACGCCTTCAGCACCTCCTCCAGGGACAGCTCCCACG
>NC_138384.1:197040-217374 GCF_054177405.1 Leptonychotes weddellii
CGGGGGGTGAGGGAAGCTGGGAAGGCGAGGGGCGAGCCAAGGGCCAGGACCAGGCGGAGTGGGAGAGGCGCGGCTTAGTGGGGAGAAGAAGGCGGGGGCGGGGGGCTGCGCAGAGCCAGGTGGGTGAGGGGCGCAGGGCGGGAGAGGAAGGTTGGGGGGAGGTTGGGGGAGCGCAGAGCCGGGGCCAAATGGAGGCGCGCTCCCGAGGCTCTCTTACGCATTTGTAAGCCGACATCCAGCCGAAGACACTGCAGTCATTGGGGGACCTCAGGCACTTTTGATGCTGGAATGCGGGGGGGAGTCAAGAGGCCTGTGAACCCACCCCCCACCCCCCACACATCTGACTTTGGTTCGGAGGAGCAGATACCTGCAGTGGCCTCTGTGGGAGACCGGCTGGCAAGGTGACCTCCAGAGGTCACTTACCATAGGGTAACGTGAGCCAGGGAATCCTGCGCTACGAACACTTGATAAAGGACCCTGTCCAGCAGGAGACCCACGTCTGAATTAAATGCTCGAGTGTCTCCAGGAAAAACAAGGAGCGGCGTAATTCACCTATGTTCATGCAACGCCCCTTTGAATGAGCCTTCATTCCAGGCCAGCTCACTCACGGGAGGGGCGGCAATCAGGCACACGGGGAACTTTATTCTGGCAAATCCCAAGACCTTTTGAGCCATAGCTGTATCAGGTGAGGATAGCAGGGCCAGAATGCAACCGGAAAGTAAATGTCAGTGAGGCAGTTGGTCCCAAGCCTGGAGCCCTGGGAAGGGGGGAAGGCTCCACGGAGGGAGATTCTGTGACTGGTTTAAGGACGTTCCCTAGTGATTCTGAACAGCGGAGTATAGAAACCACAACAAGGTGACAACTTCGCCTTGGGGAGGGGGGATGAGGACTGGGTGTAGGCTGTCACCTGAGGCCCTAATGTCAGATCATCCCATCTGGATTGTTAATCTTCAATCAGAAAGGAGTTTGATAAAGATGAACTATGCCAAAAGTCTTTACGTTCAGTAGCTGGGCAACTATCAGTTCTCCAAGTTTATACAGCCAAAAAAAAATACAGCATTTGGTGGTTTGTGGAAGGAAAACGGAGACTGGGGGTGGGGGAGATATGCTATGTTCTGAATAAATTGTGCAAAGAACCTAGGACTCAGGTTAATCTTCTGTCAGGTCTTTACTCCTTACCCCCCCACACCCCCACCCCGTGGTTATCAATTGAGGTAAGTGAGAAATTTCAAATTTCAAGGTCTGCCTTAGGACGATTGCAGCAAGAAACCTTCTGTGCAGAGTCTTATTTATGGAGAAACAATCCCATCGACACAGTGGTTTAGGGAAGTCCCTGACTCAGTCACACAGTGCCAGGTGTATGTGATCTGGGAACTGTCCTCCCCCAGCATAGTGAGGTTGTTCCTGATGGACCCACACAAGGGATGTTTTCTGCTTTCAGATTCCAGGAGAAGGACTTCCATTCACAACACCTCTGGTCATGTAGGTCTTCAGAAACTAGGGTCATTGCTGCCACTGTAGGCTGGTTCACCCCTCCACTCCTGGGTGGCGGGAGCATCCTGAGGACCATCACCATAATTGGAAGCTGGTTA
The DNA here is from genome assembly GCF_054177405.1 of Leptonychotes weddellii. Classification (NCBI taxonomy): domain Eukaryota; kingdom Metazoa; phylum Chordata; class Mammalia; order Carnivora; family Phocidae; genus Leptonychotes; species Leptonychotes weddellii. Next base: position 198,633 of record NC_138384.1, read on the forward strand.
GGTTGTAGCAAGAAGCTTGAATCTTCCCTATTCTTCAAGGATCTCAAATTTCCCTAATTGACCCCATGGTTGCAGGATGAGGGGGCTTATGGGGTGATGCCTCACACCTGGCTGCCCAGTGCCCTTGAGTTCACCTGTGTAAGAGGATCATCGCTTTTCTGATCTGGCCTTGATCATTTCCTCGGGGATCCCTGTGCACCTTCCAAGACATCAGCCAGCAAAATTCAGAACACAGAGGTTTTACTGAAAATTATAAAAGTTAGGTTCTACTTATTTCATTTTTGTTACTTTTTTTTTCTTAAGTAATTTATTTTTAAATTCTAAGATTTACAATGCTTTGATTATGCAAAATAGAATAAGGGAAATTAAACCAAATCAATACACCAAAAGAGTACTTATCTCTTGACATCTGAAGCTTTGTCCCCTTAGCCATGACCAAAATGAGGAAGCAAAAGCAACAGTCAGCTCTCTAGATGTTCATAGAAACTGTATCTTTTATCCTCCTAGGTCATTTACCCACCCATCCTCGCAGAAAGTGTCGGATGAGACATAGCAATGGGCCTACGGTGAGGAAGAAGCCTGACATGGCCTCAGGGTGGTGGTAGCAGTGAGTAGGATTCCAAGCTGGTAGACCAGGAGCCGAAGAGCTGCTTTTTTTTTTTTTTTAAGATTTTATTTATTCATAAGAGACAGAGAGAGAGAGAGAGAGGGAGAGGGAGAGGGAGAAGCAGGCTCCCCGATGAGCGGGGAGCCCAATGCAGGACTCAATCCCAGGACCCTGGGATCATGACCTGAGCCGAAGGCAGATGCTTAATCATCTGAGCCACCCAGGCGCCCTGAAGAGCTGCTTTTAAGCCAGGAATCAGAAATGAGGCATGAATCCCCTAGAAGAGAAACCTGATCAACTTTTCCCAGGGCTCTAGGCAGCAGCAACTAGATGCAACTGGCTTCTGACCTGGTTAGTGGGAAGTCTAGGTCCAGCGACAAGTTCTACCTGTTAGTCACAAGTCAAAGTCAAGACAACCATTTCCTTCCTGTGGAAGAGTACCAAGCTCAACCCATACTTTTGATTAAAAAGTCTAGTGAGGGGGCGCCTGGGTGGCTCAGTGGTTAAGCATCTGCCTTCGGGCTCCCTGCTCCGCGGGAAGCCTGCTTCTCCCTCTCCCACTCCCCCTGCTTGTGTTCCCTCTCTCACTGTGTCTCTCTCTGTCAGATAAATAAATAAAAATTAAAAAAAAAATCCTTTTTAATTGCTCACAGTGTTGTCCGGGCGATGCCTTTGGTGATGCAACCAAACCCTACTGCTGAGCAGATACGTCCCTCCCCACCGGTTTCCCTTGCACCTTTGACGACTGCAGACTTGTCTTTATGGCCTTGGATAAAACTCCCCGTAGCAAAATTGCTGGGTCAAGACCACACATACACTATTATTTGCCTTTTATATTTTGGCCATATATGGTCTTTACCCAGTGAAAATTCAGGTATGCTGTGTCCCAGACCCAGCGGCTTCACTGATGAGCCCCTGACTCAGAGGCTTGCAAGCTCCCTTAGGACATCCTGGGATTCTAGGATACAGAGTATTAAAACTAGGTTTATTTGACAGATTCAAGGGTCAAGGTTTGATAACATCCCTTTTTATTGCTGTACTCAGGAAATTCATTACAAGAACTGGCCTTTCTCTCTTCCCTCTCTTTTTTCGCACTGAGCACATGGTGCTAAGGAACGTGGTGGGTGCTGCTACACTTTGGGGGCACAGTCTGCTCAGTGCTGGGCACCAGCAGCTTTACCCCCGTAGGGTTAAATGGTAGCCCCCAGAAAGATCTGGCCATGTCCTGACCTGGGATCTGTGAATGTGACCAACTTTATTTGGAAATAGGGTCTTTGCAGATGCAATTAGGTAAGGATGTTGAGATGAGCTGGTCCTGGATTATCTAGATGGGCCCGAATCCAGTGACAGGTGTCCCTTCATTCACTGCTCTACTCCTATCAGTTAGAACACTATCTAGCACATAGAAACGGATCCATATAAACACTTGTTCAATTGAATTTTTTAAAAAAAAATCTGTCATTCAATTTTACCCTAATAAGAGAAATGGAAGTTAAGCCACTCTTCACCCATCAAAGATTCAAAAGTTTAATCATATGCTGTGAGCTTAGGAAAATAGACACCCTTCAACATTACCAGTGGGCAAGTAAAGTGGTCCAGCTTCTATGAGGGTTGCTTTAATAATACTTATCAAAATAATGAACTTATAGGTCCTTCAACCCAGTAAGTCTGTTTCCTAGAATTTATACTGAGCACATATAAAAGCCTAAGTGTCAACTCCACAGTGTCCGAGGTACTTGGGACGGCAGCAGTTAAGCCAACGAAATCCCGCATCATGGAGTCTATGCTATGTCTGAGGTTATTCAGTCGAGACTGGAAACAACCTACATGCCCACCAGGTGGGGAGATTATGGTGCCCCCACAAAGGGATATGCATTGTACAGAAGGATGCAAAACCTCCACACACCGATATAATCCCCCCACACACCCTGAGGAGTGACAAAGCAGAACACAGGACAGGTGTCCGACAAGCCTCTCTCTGTGCGAAAAGGAGATGTGTATGTTTGTAATAGGCATCCAGAATTTCTGGAAGTACCAGTACAAGACCAGTCACAGTGACTGTCTCTGGGGTCACTGTGTAGTGGAAGGTTTCTCAATTGATACCTTTTCGTACCTTTGAACATCAAACCAGTCAAATTAGTCAACACCCATTTGCACAGTTGTTTCTATATTTTTACAAAGCTCAGGCCCAATGCAGGCCTTTGAGGCTCATCCCAACATCAAGATTAGTTGTCAGCTGTGATGTAAAACGTCCTTTACTCCAGGCTGTGAGGGAGACGTGGTACAAGAGAGAGGATCATACAGCAGCTAGTGTCTGAGTAATACATTTGCAAAGTCCTGGACTCATGTTAAACCATCCTGCATTACCTGTTCAACCGTAAATCAATTCAGACTTTGTAAATGACCTCAAATGTCTCCAGTGAGAAGCAAATAGTGTCCTCAGGTATGTCCTCTACTCCTGATCTCCTCTCCCTGTCCTGTGCCACACAGAACAGCCCCGTCTGCAGCCCTCTCCACTTTCCATAACCTCCTAGCGTTCCCTCTTGTTATCTTGGCCGAGCTCTGGAACTTTGGTGTCCCATCCCGTACTCTGGATTTCCTCCTCCTGCTCTCTCCCTTTGTTCAGGCTCAGCTATATTTAGCCTCTGTGTCTTGAAGGAATGCCCAGTCCCAGGGCCCTTCCTTGGAACTGTCCTGAGCTCCCTTTCAGAGATCAAGCACAGCCTGGCTCTATCTGGCATCCCTTGGGATTCATGGCCTTCATCATTATCCCAAAATAAACCTAACATACAAAACCATGGCCTCTTGAGTTTCAGCTTTTCCTCCCGGACCCCTGAGCCCTGACTGGCTGCAAGGAGCATAACAAAGAGGGCATTCAGGGGCCTCTGAATCATGGCAACAGGGGGCCTGGTTGCTCACTGCCCTCAGTGTGCATGGGTCCCTTGAGAGAAGGCAACCTGCTTTCTAATCTGAAGTGGAATGAGTAAGGCGGGGGCAGAGAAAACCTCTGCATTCCATCACCACAGGTGAAATGGTTCTGCTTGTGCCTAGGGGAGTAGATGGGCCTCTGATCTCAAATTGTCTTTGTTCTTAAACCCAATTGCCCACGTACCTGACTTGCTCTGAACTTTATCTCAAAACGCTCAGAGCACTCTTATGATATCATCCTGGACCACAGAGCCCTGTATTGCTCTCCTGGAATAATGTAACTATAGTCCACGGTACACTTGTGAATCCAGCCCTGACTCATGGTTTTGACCCCCAGGAGCCTAAAATTAGGACTCTCTAGCTTCTGTGTCTGCAAAGATGCTCAGAGGTATAATTCCTAGAGCTTTTTATTTTTTTATTTTTTAAAGATTTTATTTATTTATTTGACAGAGAGAGAACACAGCGAGAGAGGGAACACAAGCAGGGGGAGTGGGAGAGGGAGAAGCAGGCTTCCCGCTGAGAAGGGAGCTCGATATGGGGCTTGAACCCAGGACCCTAGGATCATGACCTGAGCCGAAGGCAGATGCTTAATGACTGAGCCAACCAGGTGTCCCTTCTAGAGCTTTTTAATCTATGGCCAATTGCAGTTATGAGCCACCCACCCCTCCGATTGCATTTGCCACGGTATGGGCATGATCTATATATGGTCTCCTCAAAGCATCAAACACAGACCATGGGGAAAAACAACATAACCCGTGGGGCTCCTGGCTCACATCATGCACCTGTAGCTCTTACCCACCTCTAGATACCATGTTTCCTTGTGTGCTGTTTCCACTAAGAAGGGTTGGGGAGGGACCTGGGTGGGTTTTGCAAGGGTCCTTCTCAGGCAGAAGGAATCAATGCCCAGGGCTCACCAAATATGTGTGAACAATTGGCCTACACCATAAGATGAATATTTAGGGAGCATCTTTGCTAATGTGATAAATTGATGAAGTAATTCTCCAATTCCAAGCACTGGCGTTAGTCAATGTATACAACATTTCTATCCTGTCCCCAAGCACAGCAGTCTATACTGACCGGCGATGTCCCTTCCCCAGGATTCCAAATCTCCTGGAAATGAAGTATAAAGAATGTGTTTTTAGGAGTAAGCTGCAGGTGATCTCAGAACTATAGAAATGACCTTCATCCAAAGCTTTCCAAGTTGAGTTAATGATTGATCCCAATCATTTCTTCTTTTTTTTTAAGATTTTATTTATTTATTTGACAGAGAGACACAGCGAGAGAGGGAACTCAAGCAGGGGGAGTGGGAGAGGGAGAAGCAGGCTTCCCGCCGAGCAGGGAGCCCGATGCGGGGCTCGATCCCAGGACCCTGGGACCATGACCTGAGCCGAACGCAGACGCTCAACGACTGAGCCACCCAGGCGCCCCAGTTAAAAAGGATTTAAGAGGGGGTAACATCTCTATTACCAGAGATGTCCATGAGTTATCGTGGACAGAAAACACAGGGTATAAAGCAGCAATTTAAAAAAAAGTATTGCTGGAGTGCCTGGGTGACTCGGTTGGTTAAGCGTCTGACTCTTGGTTTCGGCTCGGATCATGATCTCAGGGTCGTGGGATCTGGCCCCAAGTCGGTCTCTGTGCTCGACGGGGAGTCTATTTCTCTCTCTCTCTCCCTCTGCCCCTCCCCACGCATTTCTCTCTCTCTCAAATAAATAAATAAATAAATCTTAAAAAAAAAACCTATTTGCAAAGCAGAAAACTTTTTTGAAAGATATGCAGTAGGGGCCCCTGGGTGGCTCAGTTGGTTAAGCATCTGCCTTCAGCTCAGGTCATGGTCCCAGGGTCCTGGGATCGAATCCCACATCAGGCTCCCTGCTCAGTGGGGAGCATGCTTCTCCCTCTCCCTCTGCTCTCTCTCTCTGACAAATTAATAAATAAAATCTTAAAGAAAAGAAAAGACAGATGTCTAGTAAAACATTAATGGTTGTTGTGCCAGGGTGTGACTGTGGGCAAGTCAGTGTTTCTCTGCACCTTCCATGTCATTTGTCAATTACTTTTGTAATTGTGGGGGAGCCTCCTTTCCGTGTCTGAAACAAAGAAGATCTCACATCTCCTTCCTGTGCTGTGTCTAAGAAGCATGAGCGGAGGTCTGCTCTGGAGGTTGCAATGTTAGGGGTCTGCATTTACGTTGAGAAGTGGGAAGGGTTCAACCTTCTGGGCTGCAGTGAGTGAGGGTGACTCCCAGTCCCTCTTCCTGTTTTCCTGGGTATCACTTCTGATACTGGAGGCCTGCGGGGTCCCCATCCTCCACGCAGGGGCCTGACGCAATATTCAGTATTAGTTGAATGTTTTCTTCTGCTGAATCAGCTCCCTTCCCTGTTTTGGGTTTAGCTAAATTCTGTGTCTTTGCAGTACAAAATGGGCCCTTGGCTACCAGCAACAACAGTCCCACCTTCTGGGCAAAGTGAAAAGTTCAAGTCAGGCTGGGGCCCCTTTTCCCTCTCACAAACAGCGGTTTTGATAGGAAGGGAGGGAGAAGTTCTCTCTCTCCTGGCTCAGCTCCCACATGGTTTAGCTTTATTCAGGACGAGGCAACTACCTTGGCTACTTCTAGCCATTTGTGAACTCTCTGCCTCCTCCCATAGACAGACAGCCTGGAGCATCTGTCTGCTGGATAGTTGGATTCCGTGAACCCAGCATTTTCACAACACGGCATCACTAAGGATCCCGTCCCCCTTCCTCCTGTCCCCCTTCGTCCCGTCTGCGGCTGCCGTGGATGGTAGCCTTGCTGGGAGGAGTTTGGTAGGCTGGGATGGTGCGTGGACTATGTCTGTGTGTACGTGTACATGTGGCATGCGTGTGTGTGCACAATGCCAAGCTTCGCGGTGTGGCTTTCTCTCGTTGAGATGCGTGGCAACCCCCCCAGAGGTTTTTGGCAGACTGTCCTCGCTCCTGCCAGCTCTCTTCCCATCTCCGTTTCATCAGCTGAACTCCAGGACATCGGAGGCTTCTGAATGCGGTTGTAGGGATCCGCCCACCTCATTCCTTAGAGACCGATGCCTCCGGGAAGTGCGTGTGCAAACATGCATGTCACTCTTTGCCGGGTGCTGGGCTGTGGAGACGAGGAAGCACCCCGACCCAGCCTTGCTCTCCTGGAAGGAGCATTTTGGGCAAAAGGGGGTCCCCTCACTTGCACATCCCCTCGGCAGTTCTCAGCCAGTCCTCGGCTCCAGATCGAGTAGTCAAGGCCACTCTGGACCGTGGACACCACACTCTGGACTTTGGCCCACACGCCTGAGTGTGCAGACAACAGCAGAATGTGGAGCATCTATCAGGCCGGTTTTATAAATGGGGAAACGGAGCCGGAAGCTCTTCTTCGGTCTCTTTTCATTCTTGAGGGGTCTGGGTGCTTCCAGGAGTGGTTCTTGTGAATTCTGCTGCCTCCTCAGCTCGAACATCTCCGTGTTCTGGATTCAGACTCCATCACAGCACCAAACACCTCTGGCCAGTTTTTTCTGCAACACGACAGCCCTGAAGATAGAAATGCAGACTCTTGGTGTCATCACAGGAAACTGGAGGTGAGCATGAGCACCCTAGCCTGGCTTACCTGCAGAGCTACAAGTACGCAAAACCCAAGTGGGCAAGACACAAGCCAGGAGATGGCGGCAGGCCTCGCAGCCCGGGCTTCGCACACGCCCAGGGGTTCTGAGCACAGCACGCAGACTGCTAGGTGCTTGCTGCTTCCACAAAAGCTCTTTTATTACTTCAGCTGCTTAGAGAAACTCTTTTAGTGATTTCCAAGATTATGGACCTGTTGTGTCTACACTTTAGTTTGTCAAGCATTAGGAAAACGTGAATAAGTCTGATTTTAATGCTAATTAAGATATCAGGGCTCCATCCCTGTCAGCAGCTTGGGGAAATGAAGAGAGAAAAGCTTTTCTCAGACTGACTCATGGCCAAGTAGAAACGGTGTTCCCCCAACTTCATAAACTCCTCCCTTCAAATAATCCAGAAGGTGCTTAAAACAAGCGGCTCTTGGTGTGGTCTAGAGTCTCTGTCAGAGGCAGTCAGCACGGCCATGGGCAGGTGGATAGGCCAAAGTGGGCTTCACTTTGAGGCGAAGAAGGTGCACTTACCGGAGACAGGATGGCTCTCACAGAGGGCAGACCCCTCTGGTGTCCCTGAGGCTGCTGGGGTGTGGCCTCTCCTCCCATTAGGGCTTCGAGGAGCATCCCCAAGGCACTTGCCTGTATGGATTCTTGTGCTGTAAAAGCCTTTCGGTCATATCCCATCTCGGGCTGGACATGGGATTCAGAGTCTATAAGAGACTCAGTCTTTGTTTTTTATATTTTATTTCTTTATTTGACAGAGAGAGAGAGAGAGCACAAGCAGGGGGAGCGGCAGAGGGAGAAGCAGGCTCTCTGCTGAGCAGGGAGCCCAATGTGGGACTCGATCCCGGGACCCTGGGACCATGACCTGAGCCGAAGGCAAACACTTAACCGACTGAGACACCCAGGCGCCCTGAGAGACTCAGTCTTGTTCTCAGTATTTTCCTGGTACCTCGGACAATGTTAAGGAAACATTCATCTTCACATTCTGTCCTCTATTCTTGGCCATTTCCATCCAGACATTGTCATGAAAAGGGGCAGAGTCCCCATATGTTGGACAGAAGTGCCCGGAAGAGGTGGGAAGTGCAGGCACTGAGGACGCAAGGTGGTTGCAGGAGGGAGGGAGTCAGTCTAGTTTGGGTTCTCTTTCTCCCAGTGCCTTGCCTTTGGGAGGGGGGAGGATGAGCAGGAGAAATTATTTGGAATGCAAACCCAGGAGGCTCTTCCCCTCAGTGTGCCCGTGTCTCCCGTTGAAGAGCTTGGGATCAGACAGACCTGAGTTCTTCTCCTGTCTTTGCCGTGTATCAGCTATACGTCCTTGGGCAAATCCTGTAACCTGTGCCTTGTTTCCTGTCTGTAACTTGGAATGATATTGACGGCCCCTGCTCATACGAGAGATCATGTGTAAAGGGCTTTATCAGTTATCTATTGCTCTGTGACACACCATCGCAAGACCCTAGTGGCTTAAATCAACAACCGTTTGCTTGGCGTGTAGCTCTGCGGGTCCACGGCAGCTCCTCTGGTCTCACCAGCCTCACTCCTACTGCTACACGAGGATGGCCTCGTTCCCAGGTTCCGGTGGTGGACAGGCTGCCCGCCAGGGGCTGGGACTGTTGGCTGGGCGCCCACCTTTCCTCCACGTAGCCTCATGCTCAGGCAGGCTGGCTCAGGTGTGTTCCTTGGGCAACTCAGAGTTGCAAGCTCTAAAGCACAAGCTCCTTTCAAGGTTCTGTTTATATCACGTTACTCACGCCTCATGGGCTGGCCCAAAGCAAAGGGATGGAGAAATAGCCTCCATCTCTTGATGGTGAGGGAGAATTTGTGGCCATTTCTTGCAACCACAGGACGAGCCAGAGGTTGCCCGGTTTGTATCACCCTTCATGGAGTCCTGTGGGCATTTATGGCAAGTTGAGCAATTCCAGATCCGGGCTGGGCCTGGCAGCAGATATGCAGGGTGGTCAGAGTCTGCACCCAAGTCTGAAAGTATGCAGTTCCCAGTGGCTGGGAAGACAATCCAGGTCTTGACAGTGGGGCGCTCTTCGAGGTCCTCCTGCATCACAGAGATCTTCATGCCTGGCAGGATGATATTGTGTGAAAACCTGGATGTTGAGACTCAGTTCTTCTAACCATTTGTGAGACAATACATATTGGTCTTTGCCCCTGGTCCTGGCAAAGAGCTCCTGAAACTCTTATAAATTCCTAAGTGATAAGAACACTAGGAGGACCTTTTGTTCTGATTAGGTGACTCTGGGTGGGCCCCTGGGTGGCTCTGCTGGTCACCAGAAAGACTAAGAAATGATTAGAAACTTGGCATTTTCAGCTCTGTCCCATCCTCCTGAGAGGGAAGAGTGGCTGGAAATGGAGCTAATGATCAATCAGGCCTTTGTCATGAAGCCTCTGTAAAATCCCGAAAATACAATATTCAGTTTCCAGTTTGGGGAACACAACACCTGGGTGATGTGCCCCAATTCCATGAGGACAGATGGCCTGTGCTTGGGACTCCCCTGTATATCTCTTCATCAGGCTACTCATCAGTATCCTTTATCACAGCCGTTAATAATCTGGTAAATGTGTTTCCCTGATTTCTGTGAGCCACTTTGGCAAATTAATCAAATCTGAGGAGGGAGTTGTGGGAATTCCTGATTTGTTGACAGAAGTTGTGAGCGATCTGGCATCTGAAGTGGGGGACAGAGTGGTAAAACTGAGCCCTTCTGACACTGTGTCCCCACAAATAGCGTCCAAACTGAATTGAATTGTGGGACCCCCACCCGGTGTCACAGAGAATTGCTTGGGGGAAAATTCCCTACACATCTGGGGACCAGAAGTGTCAGAAGTAGAGGAGATATTCAGGAGGAAGATTCACATAGGAGGGAAGAACTGGGTTTTCCTACTCAGGATAACTGAGTTGATTTTCTAATTCACCCTTTTTCTGAAGATAGGGCTCGGAATACCTTCAATGCATTTTTCACTTGTTTGTTCTTTCATGGTATGCATAAACATGATATATGGTAAAGTTCGTTGAAACAAATCTAGAACTGCTCTTTCAAGGTGATAAGAAAGCCTTGCGTCATTATTTGATTGGCCGCCTACAATTCATTCTCAACAGGAATGAGTCAGCATTAGTCTACTCTCCCTACCCCTGTGGTTCATTGTGAAAACCCTATGGCCCTCTGTCCACTGCTGGTTCCCCGGCCCCATGCTGTGTGCAAATCAGGCTCAGAGGCCTCAATCCTAACCTTAAGCTGCCATAGCCTTAACTAAATAAAATAAAATAAAATCTGTTTTGTAATCTTTATGAGATGGTCACAAGAGGAGGCACAGAGAGGCTCAGGAAAAACAAAGTTTATTATATCCAGAGTCTCAGGCGCAGGAGGCAGGGCAGGCTGTGAAAGGACCACCAAGGTGGCCAGGACACAGGAGATGGGAGTGAGAGGAAGCTTTGAAGTTTTTAGAATTTTGGCGGACTTTGGACTACAGGGGTGGTCCTTAGTTGCCTGACACCTGGCCGTGGGATGATTAAGAGGAATATTGCCTCCTGGGATTGGGGCCAGGCGGAGAAGGTCTGGCTCTGGGTTGAGCAGTCTGCTTAGGCATGCGCCTGTGGGCCCTTTGCTGTCCCTAAGAACTGGCCAGCGCGGGGAGGGGGGGCAATCTCTCCGCAGCCAGAAAGGCTTTTGAAGATGTGAAAACATCATAACGTGCAGAAAATAGGTTATGTAAATGATCAATTATACGTAGAATACTACACAGCTATGAAAACAAGTTAACTACAGCTAAGGACGACGAAGAGGCATCTTACAGTACCGAGGGAAAGACAGCGCAAAGGAATACAGTAGGATTCCCCACCCCGGAGGACCCGCTGTGTTTGGAGTTCTAACACCTGCGACCACTTCCACTTAAAGTCAAAGCAAACAGCCCAGTCGCACGGGCCTCCACTAGTTGCTGCGAAGGCCTGCCTGGGCAGCCCCCACGGCGGTTCGTCTCGCCCGCCTCCCGGCCCGGCAGCAACGGAACCGCCGATGGAGGGACAAGGCAGGTCTGCGCGTTTTAGCGTCTCCCTGGTTTTGGCTTTGTCAGGTTGTTTCTTCGCGACCAGCTCTCGGTCATTCTCCGCAGGAATGATGCACGGGACGCCGTTGCGAACCCGCTCCGCTAAACCGCCAACCCTAAACTGAGACCGCCCTTGCCCAGGTATCCCGTCCCTCCCTCGCTCTTGCCACTACCAAGATGGCGCCAACGGCGCCACCACGCTGGCCGCGGCGCGAGGCCTCCGGACCAAGGGGGTGTGACCGGGTAGCCGCCAGCCAATGGGGAGGCGGCGCGGGCCGCAGCCAACGGGGAGGCGGCGCGGGCCGCAGCCAATGGGGAGGCCGCGCGGGCCGGGTGCCGGGAGCCGCGGAAGGGATGCAGTGTTCCCGCCATGTCGGAATCGCGGTCGCAGGACGCTGCCTCGGACTTGGGGTCCGGGAGCCGCAGGAGGACGTGGGCCGAGCTGCTGGGTAAGAGCGCGCCGGAGCCGCGGGCGTGGGTGGTGCCGGGCCCTGAGACCCCTTCCCGCCCCAGCCTCCGCCGGCCCGGTCCCCGGCCCCTCCTTGCCCCCCAAGACCTCCCGCCTTCCCCCGCCTCTCCCGAACCCCGGTCTTCGTCCCCCCGGCCCCTGGTCCCGTGGCTCTCCAGTCCCCTCGGCACTGGCGGGGCTGGCCACCGTCCAGCCGGACGTCCAGGAAGATGGTTGAACGAGGCGGGAGTTGAAGATTCACCCGAGGCGTCCAGTAGCGCGGGAGGACAGCTTAGCCCCCGAACCACAGAAGCTCAGGGGACGAGCACCTGCCCCGGGACTCGTAGCGTTTGCGCGAGACTGCTAGCTGGAGCAGACTCGACTTGGGTTTCCCCGGCTTTCCCCAGCGTGCCCTTTTTCTGTCCCCGGATCCCACGTAGACTTGACTTGCTGTGTCTCGGTTTCCACCCATGCCTGACAGTTGCCCCTTCCCTGGACATTTGGAGGAGTCTTGGTCCCACACCTCAGTTGGTGTGTCTGATGTGCATTTTTCTGGAATGCGTGGGATTTCCCGTGCAAGTACTGTGTCCCCAGGGTGCATCCGATCAGCGGGTCTAGAATGACCCCGAGTCGACTGACAGGAGGTTTTAAGGAGTGCTGTAATTTTGTGGAACTGTTTTTTCCCCTTAGCGGGAAGGGTCAAGAGGCAACGGCAGGGTCTTGGAAGGGAACACAAGCTGCAGGAATCAGCTGTGCGCCTCCTGAGACGCCATCTAAATTTGAACGACCTTTTGCTGGAGGTAAGAGGAAATTGGTTTGGCCTTTGAAGGCAGGTTTCAGTTTGGGTGTTTTGCACCCGGCCAAGGCATAATCTTCCTGAAGAGACACCGAAAAGGCCTCCTGAGTATCTGGTAGAAGCATCCATTTAAATGTTGACTAGGCGAGAAAGAGATGGGGAGCATTTATCTTTTTGGAGGTAAAATAAGGTCAGAGTGAATTTAGTTTTTCTCAAAAGGCTTTGGTAAGTTTCACTTTTTAAAAATGTTTACCTCAAAATATTTGAGACTAGTGCAGTAAGCGAGATACAGAGATACAGAGAGAGAGAGGCAGAGGGAGAGGGAGAAGCAGGCTTCCCACTGAGCAAGGAGCCTGATGCAGGGCTTGATCCCAGGACCCCGGGACCATGACCTGAGCCGAAGGGAGACGCTTAACCATCTGAGCCACCCAGGTGCCCCACACAGCTTGAATTTTAACTAGAGTTCCTTGTGTTTGGTTTCTAGGTAGAAGGTTCAGCATGTAAAACTCTGCGTCTCAATCAGTTGATGGATCCTGAGGCCTCTGCTGATCTTTCTAGTTCATTCATAGGTAAGTTAGAGCTCAAGTTTCTTAACATACGCAGTTATGGGAGAGCTTTATGTAAAGTGACCTGGACCTCCTTGGGGCGTGTTATAAGGCTGTTACTTAAGCAGCGTTTGACTCAACGTAGGACTCAGAAGCAGTAGTTGCCAAAGAGTCCCTTGGAAAAACATGGAACAGTAATGTGCACGTTTACATAAGTGGCAAAAATGGGTTGTGCTCGATCCGAGAGAGCAGACAGGAAGCCAGAAGGAATTTCTGGGGTTGAGAATATTTCAGGATATTTCAATTTGAGAATAATAAGATCAGGGAATTCTATGAGAATAACAAAAAAATCAGTTATTTTCTGGACATTCACATTTTTATTATGAAATGATAGTCATTTCAGAAAGATATTAGCTAAGTCATTAATTTGTTTGAAGTATCAATTAAATAACCATAAACAAACAGACTCCCCTTGACCACTGATCACTACAGATCTTTGGTGAATCGTACTGATTTTCACTGCCCTGTGTTTGAATTTCACGTCCTAGCGTCATCATTCTGGGGAACCAGGCTCAGCCACACCCCTCGCAACAGAACATAACAAGGCATAAGGCCTTGTATGAAAAGCTCTTGACCTTGACTACAGAAATATAAATAGACCCTTAATTCATGAATTTATTAGTGGCTTTTCCTGTTGAAGATAGTTGCTATTATACTTACTCATATGATATATGATATATAAAACATATATGTTATATAAAAAAATTAAAGCCTTATAAATAAAAATAGACACTTTTCCATGGAGACCATTTGGAAACAAATGGTTAGAAACTAGCATTTTCTACCTATTGTGAATTCTTTGTTTCTTTTTTCTTTTTAAGATTATTTATTTATTTGACAGAGAGAGAGACACAGCGAGAGAGGGAACACAAGCAGGGGGAGTGGGAGAGGGAGAAGCAGACTTCCCGCCGAGGAAGGAGCCTGACGCGGGGCTGGATCCCAGGACCCCGGGGCCATGTCCCGAGCCGAAGGCAGACGCTTAACGACTGAGCCACCGAGGCGCCCCTACTCTGTCCATTTTTTTTTTTTTTTTTAAAGATTTTATTTATTTGACAGAGACAGAGAGAGCAGGAACACAAGCAGGGGGAGTGGGAGAGGGAGAAACAGGCCTCCTGCTGGGCAGGGAGCCCGACGTGGGACTCGATCCCAGGACCCTGGGATCAGGACCTGAGCCGAAGGCAGACGCTTAACACTGAGCCACCCAGGCGCCTGCATTTTTTTTTTTTTAAAAGATTTTATTTATTTATTTGAGAGAGAGAGACTGAGAGAGAGAGAGCATGAGAGGGGGAGGGTCGGGAGGGTCAGAGGGAGAAGCAGACTCCCCGCTCAGCAGGGAGCCCGATGTGGGACTCGATCCAGGGACTCCAGGATCATGACCCGAGCCGAAGGCAGTCGCTTAACCAACTGAGCCACCCAGGCGCCCTACTCTGTCCATTTTTTAATTGAAATTTTTTTGGTGTTAAATTGTGGAAGTTCTTTATATATTTTGGATATTAACCCCTTATCAGATACATCATTTACAAATAGCTTCTCCCATTCAGTAAATTGCTTTTTGTTTGGTTGAGGGTTTCCTTCACTGTGGAAAAATAATGGCTAGAAATCAACATTTTCTTTCCTACCATGAATTATTTCTTGACCCCAGTAGTTGATAATTTCTAATATTGTCATTTGGAATCCTTATAACTACTATTAATTATTTTAATTTACATATTGGTATGCATTTTCAGAGCCCTGAAGATAATGGGCATGTGTTACAGTTTCCTTTTCTTTTTTTTTTTTTAAAAAAACCCCCCAGTTTTGGAGGTCAAATAAATTAGACAACAATTTGCTTGTAGGCATTATCCTTTTCCAGGCTGTTGAGCATTCTTTATTAAATGCAGACCAGAGGATAGATACTCAGGAGGCTGGTAGCTGCAGCTTTTTTTTTTTTTTTAAAGATTTTATTTATTTATTTGACAGAGGGAGACACAGGGAGAGAGGAAACGCAAGCAGGGGGAGTGGGAGAGGGAGAAGCAGGCTTCCTGCTGAGCAGGGAGCCTGATGCGGGGCTTGATCCCAGGACCCTGAGATCATGACCTGAGCTGAAGGCAGGCGCTTAACGACTGAGCCACCTAGGCTCCCCTGGTAGCTGCAGCTTAAAAGGCTTTTTAAACCCCAGGTCTTCTATTTTACACGTTGTAGTGTGTCTCCGGCTTTTTGTTTTGTCTTTGAGGCTCTGCTTTACGGGATGAAGCCTCGAGACTGGGTGTCCCAGTAGCTGTGCTGTCCAGCCGGGCAGTGGCCTCCAGCTTTGTGCAGATCTGTGCGTCCAGTGGCGAGCCCTCCCACAGGGTGCTGCTGAATGCAGAGCAAAGGGTAAGACGCAGGCCATGAGCTAATGGTGGTTACTCATTACTTTTAAGCTATTTAGGAAAATAGGACATTTCTTTAATATTGTTTCAGGTATTTGCTTTTTTTTTTTTTTTTAAGATTTAATCTCTCTTTTCAGAAGAAAATGTCTTCTTTATTGGAGGTGGCTCAGTATTTATTAGCCCATAGTATGTTCTCTCGTTTCTCCTTCTGTCAAGAACTATGGGAAGTACGGGTAAGTTTGACATTGCAACTCTGACTCTTGGGGTTTCTCAAGCAGTGTTCTGTTGCGCGGAGACAGCAGAGTCCCAGCATGTTCTTTAGGGATTCCACCAAGCATCTCATTAATCATGGGGCAGGGAGAGAACCATTCAGCATATGCCCTGTGGGTGGGAAAGAGGTATCTTCAATTTCCATATTTGTCAGTATTCACCCATTATTAGTAATATTTATTAGAATGGACCACAGAAACATGTTCTCTCTTCTTAGGTATAATTATGAACAATTTTCCAGGGTAGTATAATAAACTAGAAAATTATAATTTAAAAATTATTTTTCTTCTTTTTTGAAACTTTTTTTTTTTTTTAAGATTTTATTTATTTATTTGACAGAGAGAGACACAGCGAGGGAGGGAACACAAGCAGGGGGAGTGGGAGAGGGAGAAGCAGGCTTCCCGCCGAGCAGGGAGCCCGATACGATGCGGGGCTCGATCCCAGGACCCTGGGATCATGACCTGAGTCAACGGCAGATGCTTAACGACTGAGCCTCCCAGGCGCCCCTTTTTTGAGGCATTTTGAATTCAGTAGGTTTGCAGATTTTTGAATAGTTGAAAGAACTCAAGGTAACTGGTTATTAGATTGTTATTAGTAAGAATATAGAAAAGGGATAGAAAAAACCCAGGTGATGGTGCATTCGTGGGTTCCCCCCATTCTTTTATCCGGCATACGTTACATACGTGTCTACAGATGTGTCAGCACTTGATGGGGTCCCTGTGCTCACAGCTGTCTAGCTGGAGGGAGGGGCAGCCGAATGCCCGTGAGCTGTGGTGGAGAGTGGACAGCTGCGTGACTGGTGGCTAGGAAAGGCTCGGAGAGCTGGCAGCTGCGTGCAGTGTGGAGGAGGGCAGGACAAAGTAGGCTGTGGGACAGAGGAGCCATGAGCAGGATGTCCTGGGGGCAGGAAGAAGGCTGTCTGCTGCAGGAGGGGGGACCTCGCTGGGATAGGAGACAGAAACCGGGTTACAACTGTCCTGTGCTGCGTCCAAGAGTCTCAAGTTTGCTCTGAAAGCTGCGAAGAGCCACTAAAGGGTCCAAAGAAGAGAAGAGATTGACATGTCCAGTCCCTATTTTGGAATATCGTATTGGCCACAGTGGAGAAAGTCCTAGAAGCAGGTTACACTAGAGGCTGGGCAGGGTGCTGGGGCATGAGGAGATGAAGGGTGGTAATGGTGAGTGTCTGAAGCCAAAGGGATCAACGATGTGTTGGAAGCCGTGCCTGTTACTCCGGTAATTTCGTAGGAAAATGTGTGCACGGAGGACTCATAGCACTCTTATTTTCTTCAGAGTTCTTTGTTGCTTGAAGCTGTGTGGCATCTTCATGTACAAAACCTTGTGAGCCTCCAGGAGCTGTTGGAAAGGTAGTGTACCAATGATGCTTTAACATAATCTTAGTATTATAGGATTTATTTTTTGTAATCTAGCCTTTATGACTTATATATCAAAGCCAAAATCACTGAAACTCTTACTTCATTATTTAAAGAGAACATTTGTTATAATCAAAGTCTTTGTCATGCACAAACTTGGTAATGTTTTCTTTGTATAAGATATATCATGGGAGGGGCGCTTGGGGGCTCAGTCGGTGAAGCGTCTGCCTTCAGCTCAGGTCATGATCTCGGGGTCCTGAGATCAAGCCCCGCATTGGGCTCCCTACTCAGGAGTCTGCTTCTCCCCTTGCTTGTGCTCTCTCTCTGTCAAATAAATAAACAAAATCTTAAAAAAAAAAAAAAAGATATATCAGGGGATAGATTTTTTTTTTTAAGATTTTATTTTTAAGTAATGTCTATACCCAGCTCGGGACTTAAACTCACAACCCTGAGATCAAGAGTCACACGCTCTACTACCTAAGCCAGCCAGGTGCTCTTGTAATAAAATATTTTAAAAAATTAGGTGCCTGGGTGGCTCAGTGGGTGGCTGAGTGACTTTATATAAAGATAACCCCCTAAAGAGGGCAAGTGTAGGAGAAGAGCTAGGAGAAGCAAAGGTTTGGAAGCAGAAGGCAGATAGATCTGTGGTAAACGACTTAGGAAACCTGAGATAGACTTGCCCTAAGCCAGCAGGTGCGGCTGCTCACTCTGTTTCTGGAAGACCACAGGATGGGAGTGCCGAGCACTTCTAATGGAAGGTGAAGGAGAGGGACTCAGTATGTCTGAAAGCACATAGAAGAGGCGTTTGGAGCTTTGCCTGCCGCACTCTCGGCAGCCAGGCATTGCTCCTTCCCCAGCCAGACAGAAAGCCGGGATTTGTATATTTGTCATCTGGTCAGGAACAACTGAGTGTCTAGTTTGGGGAACCCTGAAGCACAGTTGAAAAGGCTGTGTTGAAACCAGTGGCGTTGTGAGGTGTGGGTCACATCTGGATTTGAAAAGTTGGATCTTCACCTTATAGCAGAACAAGTCTAGGTGAATCAAAGGGGGAAAAAATGAAATTATGAAAGTACTAGAAGAAATCGTGGAAGATGTTTCTATAATCTTGGAGAGGGAAAGGCCTAACTATGATAAAAGCCCCAGGACTTAGAGAAGATTGACAAATCTAACTATGAAAAACGTATTTCCTGACCTATGCACTCACTAGGCATAGGGGGGTTACAAAAGGCATCCAGATTGGAATGGAAAAAGTAAAACTATTCACAGAGGACATCATCTTGCATATTGAATACCCTAAGGAACCCACACTGAAAGATATTAGAGCTAATTAGCAAGTTTAGCAAGGTTGCAGGAAACAACCTCAATATGCAAAAGTCAGTGGTGTTTTTATACAATAACAACAATCTGAAAAGGAAGTTAAAATTTCATTTGGGGCACTTGGCTGGCTCCGTCCGAAGAGCCTGTGACTCTTGATCTCGGGGTCATGAGTTCGAGCCCCAACTTGGGTATAGAGATGATTTACATAAACCAAACTTTAAAAAAAAAATTTCATTTAAAAGAACATTGAGGGCGCCTGGGTGGCTCAGTTGGTTGGGCGACTGCCTTCGGCTAAGGTCATGATCCTGGAGTCCCTGGATCGAGTCCCGCATCAGGCTCCCTGCTCAGCAGGGAGTCTGCTTCTCCCTCTGACCCTCCCCCCTCTCATGTGC